>NC_046680.1:17805075-18108106 GCF_009870125.1 Drosophila pseudoobscura | reverse complement strand
GCACATATTTGAGCAGCCACGAGTGTCCACGCGGGAGATTCCCACATATGCCAGTGCCGTGAACGGCTCTAGTGGGCCCGAACGGGTTCATGTTCATGCCACTACGAACGGCAGCAGCCGTAGCAGCAATAGTCCGTCGACTTCCACACAGCCATCGAGTAGCCGCGATGCTGAGCCCACTCCACAAAACAGCCGAGAGCGTGGTAATCAAAGCGAGCAAACGATTGAAAAAGTCCATGACAACCGATCCGAGTGCGAGTGTTTTGATGATGAAATTATGGCCTCGTTCAGTGAACGCGTTACGGGTGGGCAAGCCAATCCAGCGCCAGAGCCAAGCTCAGCTGGATTGGGTCCGGGTCCATCCACAGCAATAAACAGAACTACTAACACGAGTCCAGGCTACTCGAATATACTGGAGGATACTGGCAAGGATGCCTGCGGGGCTGATGTTTCCTCACAGTCGAGTTTCGAGGAGCTAGGCGCTATAGGGGGCATATCCGACGAGAGCAAGACCACCACAGACACCAACAGCAGCAACCTCGACCAGTGGCAAGTGCTGGAGGTGAACAGGATCGACCCAGCAGCTGACACGCCAAGTACTAGCCACACGGAGGAAATTCTAGAAGTGACTCTACGCAGCCGACCATCCCGGGACGGAGACGAAGGGGCGGACACCACAGAGACCCTCAACATAGAGCAGCGCTCTGTTGCCCCAAACCATTGTCCCGCTGTGCCGCAACGCTCTAAGAAAGTCACCCGACGTCGTTCCGATGGCTACTTGAGTCGCACTCATCATTCCAGCGACGATGAATCGCCCGTGGCATCTGGGGGACGAGGGCTTACTTTGGGTCTCTCCACCTTGAGTGAACAGCCCGAGCCAGCCACTTACTCGCAGCGGCAAAGCTGTCAGCGATGTGGAAAGAACAAGACAAATATTCGTCGGCAAGTGGAGAAGATGCGGCGGCATCTGGAGAACTCGCAAATGTCTGAGGAGGATATCAAGAGAGAGCTGCAGTACTTTCTCACGTACCTGGAACAACGCACAAAGTCTGTAGACGGCTCTGAGGCAGGCAGCTACGGTGTATCTCCTCTGAGTGGAGAGGCCGTCAGCGTGGCCGCTGGGGGGAGATCTTCGGCTATGCCAATTACGCCCACAATTGAGTTCTCGCCAACGCAGGATGATGATATTCACTGGGACGATGACGAGGGCATTCATGTGTATGCAGCGCCTTCGGACTATGAGCCGGCGGCCTGCATTGATTCGCGATTTGTTAATTTGCAAGATTTTGAAGATTTGTATGTGTAGATGCTACATGCTCTATGTAAATGGGGTAAACGAAATATACTAATGTTCTTCGCTTGCTCCACAGAAATGATTTGGAGAGTCTGACGGTGAAACAATTGAAGGAGGTCCTCATGTTGCATCGCGTGGACTACAAAGGGTGCTGTGAGAAACAGGAACTGCTCGATCGAGTGAGCAGGCTCTGGAAGACAATGCGCTCGACACCAGGTGAGAGGAATCCTTGGCCTGCTAAACCAGGCGTAACTCTTCTAACATGTATCCACGACCCGTTGCAGCTGTCGAAAAACTGGCTACGGATGAGCTTTGTAAGATTTGCATGGATGCGCCCATTGAGTGCGTATTCCTGGAGTGCGGGCACATGGCCACGTGCACGAAATGTGGCAAAGTGCTAAACGAATGCCCCATTTGCCGACAATATATTGTACGAGTTGTAAGATTCTTTAGGGCATAATTTTGATTTCAATAAGGTTACTGGTATTGTTGTTAGTGGAGATGGGGCCTGGGGGCCGCCCCCCACCTTTGCAGGTCAAAGTGCATCGTCCAGAGATGTACGCCAAGCCCGGGTCCAGGCCCAAACCCAAGCCAAGCGGGAGGAATTTTTGTTTCCTTTGATTGTACATTGATGCAAGTGCAAGCAGAAATTTGTTTTTATGCTTTACGATTTAGTACGTTGCAAGTATATAGTATACTATATAGTATATACGTATGTATATGTATACACACCCCTACCACAGATACCGCTTTCAAAGTGTATTTATCTATTTGAAATTTGGAAATACTTTTGCTATATATTTAGTTTGTTCTTGTTGTTTGTATAAGAAACGGGCGGTTATCTAGATAAACTAACATTCCTATAAGATGAAAGAAGATTAAATCTATTATTAACAGTTGTGAAACACATCGACGGCTAGTTGCGCAATACATAATTTCAAATTCGATTGGCATTGAATAAAAAGGCATGCCACACCCCACACCAGAGATCGTTTCAGATAATCCACCATTATATAGAGCTTTTCGAAGACCGATTCTTCGGAAAGGCAAGCGATATCTCGGGCAAACAGGACCAGATCGGAAAGTAAGAGTCAGACGATCAGCATTCATCTCAATTAAAAAATATAATAGATCGAAAAGACTAAGAAAATGTGTTAAAATAATAAATAAAACCAAAAATGGTTCTTCGCCGTACGCGTTACGCTTTCTTATACATTAAGTCGTCATCTGTGCTGCAAAGAATTACTGACCAACTCTTTACGTAATGTATCTCCATCGTTTCGAATGGTATGAGTAGATTTTCAAATACAACAGTCTTTATTTTGCAGTTAAGCGGTAGTCTACGATTAATGACAAGAGCTAGGATAGCGCAGTGACTAGAGGGTAGGAAGAGAGACAGGTCCAATCAGCGTCAGTTGATTGGAAATTAAATTCGGTGCATGCGCAGATCGAGCGGGGAGTCCACCTCCATACTCATGTAGTAATCCTCGCTCTGCAGATACGTGTGTTGTCTCTCGTTCAGCCAATAGCTGGAGGAATACTCCGTCTCTGGCTTGTGCTTCAGCGAGTAGTCGCTGGGCTCATTGCTGGACACATCCAGGTAGTAGCGAGTGGAGGAAGAGGAGGACTCAACGCTGCCCGCGGGCAGACATGTGTAGGGTGCCGGGGCCTCACTGGCCTCGAGCAGGTAGGGGGCGCGGGTCTGAAGGGGCAGGGTCAGGGGCTGACTAGCAATAAGGTGGATGCTGTGCTTGAAGGTCTTCACGTGCTTGCGGAGCGAAGAGGGATCTGTGTAGCGCTTCTGGCAGCCAGCCACCTTGCACATATAGGGTTTCTGGGGCGGAAAAGAAGACGGCCGTTAGTATATTTCCTCGATGCCTTGCGGGCTGTGCGTGACTTACCTCCATCGAGTGTGTCCTTGTGTGCTTGAACCGATCGGAGGAGTTGGAGTAGGCCTTCTGGCAGCCCTCGAAGCTGCACTTGTATGGCTTCTCTCCAGAATGCGATCGTATGTGAATCTTTAGGTTTTCCGCCCTCGAAAACGACTTCTCGCACAGATGACAGCTGTGTGGCTTCTCCTTGGTGTGGGTGCGCGTGTGGACGAGCATCTTGTAGCGGGCGTTGAACCCCCGCTCGCTGCGCTGGCATCCCGCCCAGCGGCAGTAGTAGAGGCCGTCTGTCAGGGAGGCAATGGCATGCCTCTGCGTGACGTGTTGGGCCAGAGCTTCCAGTGTTTCGAATACCCTGGAAATTTCGAGAAGCGACAACCCAGCGTTAGTCCATGAAAACAGATCAACAGCAATAGATAAATGCTCACCTTTCACACTCCAGCCAGTTGCAAATGAAGTCGCTGCCGGCTCCACACTCGCTGCTGCTGCTGCAGGACTTGCTCTCGTCCTGGAACTCCACGGGACTGCGGCACAGGTCGCCTTGGCTGTGCACTTTCATGATGACGGAGTATGTGCGCTGTGTATGATGATACTGATCCTCGGCGTGGAAGTCCAAGAGGCCAGGAGCAGGACGTGGCGGTGTGACGGGCGGAGTGGGGAATCTGATGTGCTGCTGCATCTGCTGTTCCGCTAGCAAGCTGCCGTGGTCCGAATACGGCGCTATGTACGGCGGAGTGTTGTACGGTGTGTAGTAGCCAGCGGGCGGCTCGTATATCTCCCCGATTCGGCCGCTGTTGAAGATCGACTTTTGTACTACTATATCCATTCTGATGTCTGATTAGCTCTAGTAGGGGATAGCTATTCGTTTCTCGGGTTTTTCTTGCTATGTGGCTTGCTGGTGGCGAGGCGCTCGCTAACGCGTTTCCCAAACGAATGAGGCGCTCGCCTGCAGACATTCGTGTAATATTCGAAACTTGGCTCCCGATAAGGGCACCCAGACGGAGGCTCTTATCAGCCGAAGGCTGCAGACGGGCCAGGGGTGGGCTGGCCCGGGGGGTGGCGGTGGCAATCGGAACCAAAACAGCTCCGCGCCGCGCCGGGCTGCGGGGCAGGTGCGTTGTGCGTGGGGACATGTCGGCAAAAATCCATTGAGGCAAGTGGATCTGGGGCAAAGGCACACACTACGTGAGTGTAGCGTCGTGTCCAACAGTTCTGATTGGTCTGGAGGACGCATGAGAGGGGAGGAGCTCTGGGTTCGGTCCGCTTATCAACGCACAAGTGGAAACCCAGCGACGGGTCTGGTGGGCTACATGTGTGTGCCCGATGATCAGCCCGCAATGAGGCCCAAGCTCTTTGGGGGGCAAGCGTTATCGCCCCGACTCTACTCGGCTCGTCTGTCTGAGTTGCACTTCGTACCCGAAAGCGAATTCCCCGTCAGCCTGCCAGCAGCCCCAACCCACACCATCCTCCCACCCCGCACCCCCCATCACGAGTCCAGGTGCCAGCTGTGTCCGTGTGTGTAATACATGTGTGTGCACCACTCTGCTACGCTTTGATAAAGCTGGCGCAGTCACCGTCGCGTCGCACGGTTATCTCACGGCGAGTCAGCAAGTGCCGCCACATGCCGTTCCATATCTTTCGCCCGCTGGCGGAATCGGAATCGGCCAAGCTTCTGCGCCATGACGTGAATGGAACGACGCTCCGCTCGTGGCAAACGGGAATCGTCTGCGTCTATTCTTAAGGCCAAAACGTGTATGCAGGCAGGGGTGCCGACGGGCCGAGCGATACCGACGCTCTGCTGGGTGCAGGTTCTCTTATCACGCTATCAGGAGCTGTCTGGCGAGTTAGTGAATCACGGGCAACCTTCGGTCTACCTTACAGCTAACGTCCGCATCCCAAGGCCTGCACGGGCCAACGAGTGGGGTCTCTGCATTACATAAACTACACGATAAGCCCTTGCCACTATCAGCAATGTAACGACCGCTAATTCAGCAACAGGTGTACTCATTGCCACTCCTATACTCCCCACTCGATCGAAAATCAAACCCAAATGGGGGGCGATTCGAGGGGATCATGATTTATAAATAGATAGAGGCATCAGCCCACGGACTGCTTCTGCTTCCGCTGCTGGCTCGCGGAGAAAGTACGATTTAAGTACAGTTGCGCGCAATGAGACTAGTTCAGAGCTCGGCTCGGCCTTGGGGCTCGGATGTCTGTGTATAATCTATTCGCTTGCCAAAGACAGCAGCCGATGAAGGACCCCAGGCGCAACCTAATTTTATGTTTGGCATGCGTTTGACGGTCATATAATCGTCCAAGTATCATCAGAATGGAAGCGGCCCGGCGGTGACAAAACAAAAATCCGGATTTTCTGACTTCGATTCTGAACTTTGTATGGCGCGAGCGGCGGATGATAAGGAACGTTCGACGAGCAGTTGTTCCAGTCGTAGGTCGCCCAGTCCTCCCCTTCCCTCCACCTCCCCCCGGCACATATGTAGTAGGTACATAGTATGCACACACACCACTCACCCCCCCCGAGGACCCACCTAGAGTCCATCGACTAGGGGCGGGGCTGATAAGACTGCCGCTTTTGTAGTAAAAGGAACAAAACGAGGAGGAACGTTGTGAGTTGCTGCGGACACCGCAACTCTAAAGTTATACCCGATACTAAATCAGTATATCTCTCCTCCGGCAGACGCCGCTAATATTAAACGACACGACAAAGAGTGCGTGCGAGAGAGACAGAAAATCAGTCTGAGCGTGACGTCACGCGCTGCGTAGCCACTGCAAATTGATTTGTTTCCTTTGGCTATAAAAATGATCTGATCTGATCCAGATTCAGCGATCTGATAGATATGGTCATTATCTATGATTCTGCGTTTTTAGTTTTCTCGAATCTGCAATATTGTGGATGCAACAGATTTTCGTCCTTTGTGGGGGCGGAAAGGGGTGGGGCGAAATTCTGAGATATACGTTTTATAGTGAGATCTAACAGGAGTGAGGATACCAAATTTGGTTACTCTAGCCTTAATAGTCTCTGAGATTTATGAATATCCCCAGATCTGCATCCTTTGCGGGGGCGGAAGGGGGTGTGGCGAAATTTTGAAACAAACTCGTCTCGGTCCGATATATTAGGAGTGTGGATACCAAATTTGGTTGATCTAGCTTTTATAGTCTCTGAGATCTAGGCGCTAATGTTTTACTCTAAGCAAAGCCGCCTATGCTACGTGTGTGTTAGAGAGAGACAGGGCGAGAAAAAATGAAATTGTTTTCTTGATGCTAGCTATAATAGTAATACGATCCAATTCAGATTCTGCAGTCTAAAAGATATGGTCATTCTCTACGATTCTGCGTTTTTGGTTTTCTTGTATCTTTAAAATTGTGGATGCCACAGATTTTCGCCCTTTGTGGGGGCGGAAGTGGGCGGGGCAAAGTTTTGAAATATTTTTGGAGCAGTGACATATCACAGAAGTCTGGATCCAAAACATCGTTGCTCTAGCTCTTATAGTCTTTGAGCATTAGGCGCTGAAGGGGACGGACAGACGGACAGACGGACAGACGGACGGACGGACAGACGGACAGACAGACATGGCTCAATCGACTCGGCTATTGATGCTGATCAAGAATATATATACTTTATGGGGTCGGAAACGATTCCTTCTGGACGTTACACACATCCACTTTTACCACAAATCTAATATACCCCAATACTCATTTTGAGTATCGGGTATAAAAAAGCACACACACGTTTGCGAATTTCGGTTGGGGAGCGATTGCAGGAGCGTGTGTGGTGCGCCTGTTAATTTTCCGTGGTCCGAAACTGAACGTAAATAAAAACAAAATCGGAGCGCCAGAACGAATGGGTGGGGGGATAGGGGAGGGGCAGCCAGACACTCGAAGCCGGGATGCGGGACTGGATCCAGTTCGATCTGGTTGCGATTCCGGGCAACGGGATGATGGTCAATATTTCTATCAAATTAACAACACTCGACTGATAACGAACGGGATGGGGTCTGGAGGGCTGGCAAAGGTGATTTCGGGTGCCGATAAGCCCCATACAACGAGATCGGAACGAGCCGGGGATTGGTTCTAAGATTCCAATCGAGACGCTGGGGCGTGTGCTCAAGTCGGGTTTATCTTGAAGATGCACGTCCCGAGGCGTGCGAAGACAGCCGCTCCAATGCTCCAAGTCATGTGGACATTGTTGACTGCCATTATCTTGTCGCGACGGTGGCGGTGCTGGCGACGCTGGCAGCGATCAGGACCCACTGCGAGCTGATATGGTTACTGCAGAGTCCAATAGATGGCTAATTGCTTTGTTGCTGACAACGACAGACTTCCAAAGTCCATGATCCAGCCAGCTGCCCGGGACTCCAGCCCTCCAGACTCATCCAACTCCGAATGGGGGAAGTTTGCATGCAGTAGGAGCATGGAGATACGAGTATAGGCGATTCTGATCTATTATTTATATACCTTATCGACCAACAACATCACCAGACAGTCTGATATGGCGAAAAAGTTAGAAAAAAGCATTCCAGACATTCGTGGGAGCCCATAGCCAGCCGCCAGACCTTCCGGCAGTGGCGCTATTTATATATACAATTGGTGTTGCTATTTAGGTGCGATATGCTATTGTTTCTGCCGCTGATACGGCTGACAATATCTCGTCTAGACTGGGCCTTATGAAGTCCCCAATTGTTGAAATTTAACGGAAAAGTTTTAATAACACACACATTTGTATTTGTAGTACACCCCACCATAGCACATTGGGCCAGACGGTCGATATTCTGGCACAAATTTTGAAAAGTCAAAATCTTCTTGTTAACAAAATCTTATTTGAATGATGCGTTATCCCAATGCAGACCCTGGCTAGAAACGATTTGCAGCCTATCAAAGTCAGATGTTCGATCTTCTACGATCGGCAGGAGTTAAAAAAGCGGGAAACTTTTTTGTTTTTGTTAGTAGCAAAAGGCCGGAGTATGAAGAATGTATAAATGAAAAAGTATATATTAACTAATGCACATTATATTAACTGCTACTTCTACTGGTATCTGCATTTTGTAACTTGGCCAGAATTTTTTTAAGAAAAGCTGCTCGATATTTTATATTTTCGCTGTTGTGAGATCTATATATTAGTCGCTGCAGTTTAACTCAATACGGAGAAAAACGATGGAAAATTGTACATACAGGGTATGTATTGTACAGGGGTGGGCGTGGTCGGATCGGTCTGAAATTTATCTCAGTTCTCATACATAAAGATACAATCAAATGTACCTAGTTTCTGGTCTCTAAGCTAATTTTTTGAATTAATGCGAACATTTCGGCTGCCTGGCCCAATGTGCATGGCAGGAATGAATCCAACAACTACTACGCAAAGCCGCTGGGGTCTTTTATTTTTATATATTTTGTGGTAGGAATTCTTGAAGGGGGTAATTTAGCCACCAGGGCTTATCACACGACGCCGATTTCTGACAGTCAGGCAGGAAGTGAAACTTAAACTTTTCGTTGAGAGTGGATGATAGCTTATGTAGCTATCCAACCAAATCTATGCCTTTGTTGGACAGGTCACTAGCCACAGCCACTAGCAAGTATAGTAAAATGGACAATATGGGACTGCTGAATCACTTGGCAATCAACATAAACTGTGCAGACGAACTGGCCTTGACTTTGCACGGCGGCAACGAGATTCAACCGTGAACAGACCTGATCATGAGTACGGCATGCGACCGCGCACAGCCACAGCGTGTGAACTCGGCCTTACACAGAAACACTATCACGGCACAATTGATTGCAGAGTGGCCCACAGGCAGAATGAACGAATGTAAACTTACTTTTTGGGGTAATAAATTTATTAGACTAAATAATTCCGTTGTACTTTTAAAGTTCGCGCTCACTCGATCGACGCATGTCGCGCGGGCTGTGTTGTTGTCGTCGTCTGAGCGGAGAATGGAGTTCGGTTCGGCGAGAGAGCGGCGTCCGTGGGGTCGCCAGCAATCACCAAAATAAACGCACCCAACGCCTGTGACCCCCACACGGCGCAGTGTCATCAGTTGCCGTCTATGCCTATGAACCATAAATAAATATTGCTGCAGTTTAATTTTAATCACAGCCATACATACAGATACAGGCCTATACGAAATGATCCAGATGGCTCTGCATGTAGGTGACGAGCGATTTTTCGAACAACGGAGTCACTAGACGATCTCCTCCAATGTTTAAGCTCACGAAGAACTGGCGGCCGTAGCGCTTGCTCAGCTTGGCGGCCAGAACAGATGACTCAGTTTGGCCGTATCCGCCCATAAGGGTCGAGGAAAGTGCATCGCTTTTGGTGGAGTCGCGTGCGGGCATGCCCACAGCCAGCTCATCGAATACCTCATTTTCCTTTGAATTGACAATCAGCATTGTGCTGCCATTCATCTTGAGGGCCCGCAGTATAAACTGTGCAGTCCCATTCTCCAATACGGCCATGTGTGACGTGAACAATGCATTTTCACCGGCGTCCTGCTTATGACCATTCAGCTGGACATGACCGGCATCTCCGGCTGCTGCTGGGTCCGAAATATTAAGATTCTCCATTTCTCCAACTCCAACTTTCTGTGTTTGGCTATGTTTAAAATCAATTTATAATAAAAATGTCACTTTAAAAAAGGTAAACAGAATGAAATGCACATTTTGGCCACTAAAATATACCGTCCGACCGTCAGAAATATAAAAAAATATGCCGACTCATTTAAAAAATATACCGTAAAATACTGAAGAATTCAAGTTCTACTATACATATTCCTCGTTTTTGATATTCCGTCGAGTATTACTAGCTCGATAGATCTCTCAGCCTAGCCCACATAATTTTATCCAGTTAATAAACCTATTTTCTGCTTGACTGATTTAATTTAAATACTTGCTTTTATTGAATTTTGACTACAAAAAGGTTTTGGCGAAAAATGTCTAACAAAAACAAAAAAAAAACATAAGAGAGTAAACGTTTAAATGATATTCCGTTGAATAATGCTACATAGTTGTATTTTAAGTAGTTATTTTAAGTACTTCCATTTACTTTATTTTGACTATACAAAAAAGTTCAACAAGAAAAATGTCGCAATGTTATCACGTCAACGTTGCTGGTTATTGAATACTTGTTGCTTATCAACCGGAGTATGGGCATTTGTATACCCTATTTCGTTAATTTAATTTCCAAACTGTTTTTAAAACGTAATTAATACAGAAATTTTCTCAAATTGATATGCTTTCGACGTATTCATGCATTTGATTAGTTTCCTGTATATCCTGATCCCGATACTCATTGCAAAATATCGTTGAAATACCTTTAAAACAGGGACTGACTAGTTTCTGCATTAATTAGAGCCGCAATTCTATAAAATCATGTAGACATGTAGAGCAAAAATTAAAAAAACCTGCGTATGGAATTTTTATTACCCTTTGTCTATGAATTATTGATGAATTTAAAAATACCACACACATTTCGGAGTGGGCAAACAGTGCTGGAAAGCATTTGAAAGCTGACAGTTAAACCATTCGATAGGCCATCGCGTTGCAGTCACATTGGCGCCAAATGCCCAGTCCAGTTTAAATTTAATTTAAATGACGAAAAAGACAAAGTTTTGCCGTTCGCAGTGTCGGTTGCATTTTTATTAGAGCTCTTATTAATGTCGGCAGATTTTTATAGATTTTTTTGTTAGGTTAAAATACATATGTACGATATTTTGTTCACAATTACAATCAGATTTTTTAGTTCCGCATCTACTGCACATATCTACTGATTTTTATATTTTTAGCGTTGTTTGATTTGAACTACTTAAGGTGGATACAAAAACGTAGAGATGTGCGAGTGGCAATTGAATAGAGATAAAAAAACAAAAAAAAGGGGGAATATGTTATTCGATAGATCAGTTCTCAGTTCCGGTTGAGTCAAGATTTACTAATTGTAAATTAAAAATGTATTGTGTATATGCGTTCGTGACTTGAAATGTCAATTAAAATCTACTACTTTCGTTTGCGTTTATATTTCGTGGAATAATATTCTATACGTTTGCGTCTATTGCGTTTTATTTGTTGTTACTAAGTTGTTAATTGTTTGCATTTTTGGAATATCAAATAATTTTGATTAACTTGTGGGTTCTTCTACTATAATTTGACTAAGATTTGCAACCGCGATTCCAAGCTTTCATTTTCATCCTGCTGAATTTATCTTTTGTTTTGTTTTGTTTCTTTTTTTTTGTTGGGGCGTTTTCTTTGATCTTTTTTTCATGTAATCAATTTGTGAATATAAATTAATGTGATATACAATAGAGTTGTTGTTATACGGGGCGGTGCTTCTTAATCCTCATCGTCCTCGGACTCGGCTTCTTGTAGCCAAGTCAGCCAGGCGTTCACTTGGAACAGAGCGGATCCTTTGCCTGGATATTTGTCGGAAATCTCCTCCTTCCAAGAGACGAATGCTTCCTCCTCGATGATTTCAGACTCGTACAGATATTTGAACCAACGGCACAGCATGCCTAAAGCGGACAAAGCAAATGGTTAGGGGGCAACTCTTGGAGAAAATGGGAATGAAAGTAGTCAGTTCTGCATCGACTTACCTTTGGGGAAATTCTCTTTAAAGCAGAACGCCTGCAAGGCATACAACGCGATCAGTTGCAGTTCGTTTTGCCCAAGGAAGGTCTGCAGCATCTGACTATAGTTCTCCAGCAGTTGCTGCTCCTTCTGGGTAACGGACTTCTCCGGAGCTTCCTTTGGATCCAGATTGGGGGCCAGTGTCGTCTCCTTGGTTATATACTTCACCACTACGGTCATGAGGGACTGAATAAAGCCGGGGTCCTTGTAGTACTTGTTGTCCACATTCGATTTGATCCACTTGTAGAAGTTGGTCGGACTGGGATCGACCAGCAACTGCTTCATCATCTCGGCCTGCACTTTCAACAACGGATAAAGGAAGGAAAGATTGCGATCCTCGAGTATTTCGGCCAGTCTCTCCTTGTTACGATCAACCTCTGGCAGACTGTTCATCAGGTCAATTTTACTTGCTCGGAACTTCTCCTCCAAGGCCTCCTTGCCAATGCTCTTATGCAGCTGCTGCAGCACCAAGAGGAAAAGCGGGAAGTGCTGCCCATTGTCCGTGTAGTTGGCAATGTCGTTCAGCTTCAGCAGAGCTGGCTCGCATACGGCCTTGCTCAGGACACTCGCCACGAGGGCCGTGATCCTCGGATTGAGAGCTTCGCGCTCGTTCATCTTGTTGACCAACTGCTTGAAGACCTCCACCACAATGTTCGGCTTGATGCTCGACTGTTTGCGTAATGTCTGCAAGAAGCGCACGACGCGCTCCAAGTAGACATCATTCACACGGTCCAACACATCCATCAGCAAGTTCATGCACACATCCTTCAGGGACTTCTCGGGCAGTTTCAGCTCGAGGAATCCCTCAACTAGCTCAGTGAATCGGTCAGATTTGAGGGAGGGTATTGGTGTTTCCCCTTCCTGCTCTGCAGCTGGCGCTGGAGCTTCGACCTCTGTCTCCTCATCCTTTGGCTCCTCGTCGTAGAAGAACTTCTCCTTGAAGTAGAGGGTGGCTTTCTTGCCCTGTTCCTCCTTGCTGGTATACTTATCCTTCTTCTGTTGCTTGGCCGAGCCATTGCCTGATGGTGTGCTAGGTCTCTCCACGGAACCACTCTTCGCTTGTTGCTGTTCTTTGCCGTCGTTCGAAGACTTTGAGGATTGGGCGTCCGCGCTCTGCTCATCTAATTTCTCCCTCGAGCCACCCGAGCTGAAGTTGGGCGACGATGAGGTCGCCTTAAGGGTCCTCTCTTGCTGAACTCCGTGGAGTGTCTTGTTATCCGCGTATTCCGCAGACGGGGTGGACGATGGACGTGTGGGATTAATCAGATGGGATGTGGGAGTACCCAGCAATGGATAGTGGGAATTGGATAGCGGTCCCTGGTCCTTGCCCTGGCTGCTGTTGGGTGGCGTCGACATGGGCAACGTGGCTGGGAACTTCTGGTTTTGGTTGGCCGCTCGGAAAAGCAAGGAGTTGGCCGCCGGGCGCATTTGCAAGTTTTCCACCGCATCCTGGTTCGTGGTGATCAAATTGCGCTTGAAACGCGGCGCTAGCTCCTTGCTGCCCAGCAGCTGATTACCGCCATATTGTCCGTCGTTGCGGTCCCTGTCCCGGTCGTTGTTCCTGCGCGAATCATCCCGGTCTCGGTCCCGGTTACCAGATGACCCTCCTCCGCCATTTCCTCCACCGTTCTGGTTGTGCTTGTTGTAGCGATTGTTGTAGTTTCCGCCGCCGCCGCCACCGTTCTGGTCGCGATTGCGGTCGCCGCGATTGTTGTACTGGCGATTATCGCGATCTCGGTCCCGATTCGAGCTGGTGGCGAATCTGGAAGAGAGCATTTATTAGCATCCATCGAAAATAGCTGGAATGCTGGAAGTCGGAAAGTTTCTACTTACGGGGACACAATGGGAGAGGATCCGGTGACACTTAGCCCGCTGAACATATCATTATAGCCAGGCTGGATATTCAAGTGGAATCGGTTCATCCAGCTGTCGGAATCGCGATCGTTGTTGCGCATATCGCGATTGCGATTGGGGAAGGGGGTGCGTATGATAGAGTCGTCGTCCGAGCGTATTTGCTTTATGGGGACGGGTCCCTCGGCGGTGCCAACCTTGCGTGGAATCCAATGGTTCAGTCGCAGCTCGATGACATCCTTTAGCATGAAGCGTATCCTTGGTGGATATTCAGTTGACTTTGATCGACGTTCCAACGTCTCGAAGTACTGATTCATCAGCTCTTTGCCCTGTTCTGAATCCAGATTCTTGCCGCAAGTCTTGAGCAACTGAGCCAGGCATTCCATGTCCTCGCACATTTCCTGCGCACCGGCCGTACGCTTCTTCTTCTTGTCCAGTAGCTCCATGATGCACTGATGCAGCACGGTCTTCGACAGCATGTCGAGCTTGTTGAGCTCCCCAATAAATTTAACGTTGCCGAGCATGCGCTGCTTCGCCAGGTGGCGGCGTTCCTCCTCGTCGGCCTCATTTTCTGGCGGCGGTCTGCTGTTGTCGTTCTCGTCACGCTTCAGACGATTGTTAAACTTGTCGCGACAGACGGCGATCAGGAGTCGCAGGAAAGTGCAAGAGTTGTTTGGTTCCTTATCAAACGATGGTGCTTCCTCGGACAGGCGCTTGCACAGCTGTGCGTACATAGACGAGTACTTGGGCTCATCCAATGCCTTGTCAAAGATCAGCAAGATCACACCATTCAAAATGACAATCGAATTGAGGTCAAGTTGCAGCAGTTCATCGCTCAGCTCCTGGAATTTCTCGGGCGTTAGCTTGTTCAGTATTCCCCTTACGCGCCGGAACACGGCATCGTTCTTCTCGCTCTGCGTAAGTCCATGCTGCGGACGCAACGATGGTGGTATCCAACGACCAGTAATTGGCGGAGGAGTGTTTCCCTTGGTGCCTCCTGCTGCCTGTGATTGCTGCTGCTGTTGCTGTTGTTGTTGATGCTGCTGCTGCTGCTGTTGGTGTTGGTGCTGCTGTGACGACTGTGATTGCTGAGAAGTGGCTGCCGAGTGGGCAGAGTTGTTCAAAGAATGATTCGAAGAATTGGAAGTTGAAGCTGAAACCTGAGCAGGCGCATTTCCGTTACGAACGGCAGTAGGACGACTGGCGGCCGCACCACGATCGTAGCGATCCGTTTCGGGGGCCCTATTGTAGCCAGATCGGGGGCCTGCTGCTCCAGCACCTCCGTTTCGCTCTTGGCTGTTAGTATTGTTGTATCGTTGATGTGAGGGAGAGTCTTCGTAGCTGTCGCGGTAGTTGTTGGGGTATTCTTCGCGACGAACTCCGCTCACGACTCCATCGTTGCCACCACGCGAATGCCCGTACGACGACTTGTTAATTGAGTTAGATGCAGCTCCGTTGTAGTTGGACGAGGAGTTGCCGTTGCCGTAACGCGACTGTTGTCCGTTGCTTCCATTGCCGTTCTCGTAGTTGCGGGATGAGCGGTAATTACTGCCACCGCCGCCGCCGCCACTACTTCCGCCGCTTGCTCCGCCAGCAGGACCGCCGGTGGAGTTGGAGTTTATTGATCGATTATTATAGCTGCCATCGGAGTTGGAGTGATAGCTGCGACTACCACGATGCGCTCCGCCTTGCTGATCACTCGAAGAATATCGTCCAGAGCCGTTGTAGCTGTCGGAGCTGCCGAGCTGCTGGTTGTTGATGCTTTGACCCAAAATGTCACTATTCTTTTGATAGTAACGCGACGACGACGAGTCACCCTGGTAAGATCGTCGAGGTCTTGGGCTCACCTCACTATCGTGTTGACGAATTTTGGCGGAATTTTTACTATAGCCAGTGGAAAAGTGTCCAGTTGGGCCACCAGATGAACGGCTGCCGTTTCTACCACCCAAACCCTCGCTGCTGTTGCTTATGGCTGGGGATACTCCACCGCCGGACTTGTAGCTAGAACTGTTCGAGCCCTTGCGATAGTTGCCGCCTCCTTGGTTCGATGCGGGTGTTGAGCCCTTGTCGATCTTCACCAGATTCTTAAGATTGTTGAACGTATCTGTCGCTGTGGTAATCGGCAAAAGATTGGGACTGGTATTGAGCAGGGTTTTCCCGACCGTTGGTGTCGGTGGGGTTTGGCCACCGCAGCTGACGCCTATAACGCCACCGCCTCCGCCGCCACCACGATTGGTAAGCTGATCGTAATTGCGCTCGATCTCGCTGGGGTTCGCCGTTATTACCAGTCTTAAATCGCTGCCGCCGCCGATGCTCGTCGTATCACCGGTGCTGGTGCCTCCCTCAATGGTGATCGTTTTACCGCTCCGAAACTGATCTATGATGACGCCTGCCTGGTGCCCGTTGGTGTGCTCCCAACGTTGCGGACTGTCGTCGTAAGAGTGCAAAAGGGGAGCGGCGTCGTACGTTGATAGAGGAATGGTGATGATTTTTCTAGATCAACTCGGGGCGAAATATAAATTGCAGCTGTGAACACAGGTGCAACGAGCGAGCTCCGTCTAGTGTGTGGTGGTGGTCGGTCGTTTGGGGGATACCGCTGGCTGCTGGTTGCTCCTCCTGGTCGGATCTGGCCTGATCCTTCAATACAGAAACGGGACACACACACAAATCTGACAACACACACGTGCACGCACACAGAGACAGTAGGGTAGGTTGCGTTGAGACTCGAGTGGAGGCGTTCCTTCCGTTCGGTTGGGTTGCTTCTTCGTCTTCTTATTCTTGTTCAGCTGAGGCCTGCGTGGTAACTGGGGGATTAGTCTCTCAGTTCCGTTACACTTGGGCTGCCTTGCGTATATGGAAGTCCTGTGTCAAGCAATGAAAGAATTTGGGAACCAAAATCAAAACAAATTTATAACCGACTTGGGAGAAGGGATCAAATAGACTGTATTCAGAGCTTACGCTAGCACTAGCTCGTATTGTGACACAAATGTACAGGAAAACTAATCGCCTCACTTATAGGAGATATATAGTCTCCACACAGTAATTACAGTTATTTTCGCCACATAACTGTTGCACCTGCACTCGGCAATGGATAGTCAATGCAAACTGGAAGTACTTTATGGAAATAGCCTCGCCAAATAAAACAAATTCAAGTTCATTTCACTGCTTTTCCGTTCCGTTACGTTCTGTTCTTTCTCACTCTCTCTTCGTACTTGCTTTGTTTGCTGGCACGGCGTTGCCATCCGTTGGTAATTTAGCACAGTAATATTTAAGAATAATTAAACAATAATATACGAACGAGTTTTGTTGTGAAAAAATCAATATTTTCTAGATGTATCTCAACGACAGCATGTGTGGTTTAGTTCAAACAAATCCAAATTACTTTCGCTCGAATTGAATCATATGGTGGGCCTCACTACTTCTTTGTTCCAGCTTTCTTTGTTTGCTCTCACGCTCGTTCGTGCTACTCCCATACCCCACAATGGAAACTGGAAGAATGCGGCCCACGAAGCGAGCGGGATGGGGATACGAAAAGTAACCAAATTGCTAGAAGCTGATGCGCAAGAACGGCGCACCACAGCCACAGCCACAGCCAGTGTCAGTGTCCTTTCTTTGTGTGGAGGTTTATGGCCTCTGCTTTGGAGCTCGGTCGGTCGCCTGCTAGCTGTCTCGCTCGCTCGATGCTGGTCTTCTGCGCCATCGAATTAAAGTGCCTTGACCCCAAGAAATGAACAGACTCGCTCCCGATACGCATATACTAGGCATAGTCACAGACGAGGGGAGAACTGCGTTGATTAGCGTGTTTAGTCAACGGCAGAGTGGTAAAACATTCCCTCATTGCACACTTGGACATGAGTCACTTTGTTTATTTTTTCTGAATTTGCTAGCCTTGCCTTGCCTTAATTGATTGAAGTCTATCTATGTACTATATATGTATATTTATGTGAGTGTGTGTGTGTATATCGAAGCAGCTTGAACAACCCTGGCCCGTCTTTGGTCCTAAGCCTAGTCTCGAGTCTGTATATTTGTATGTATATCCGTATTCGACTCGCAAGTATTGCCTGCAATAGTGCCTTCTAAACATCCCCCCAAAATGTGGCCAATGTGAAAATCCACCCCGTGTCAGTCACTGCAACGAGGCGTCGACGACCCCGACCCGACCCGACCGCGCCTCGGGCCCTCCCTCCCCCACGACGTAAGACCCAGTTGTGGATGATTTTGACCTCAATTCCAGCGCGTGGCCCGTGTACAAGTGTTTGCTGGTCTGAGAGGTGCATATTTAACCAACCAAATGGCACACCCACGTTATAAAACTCTCTTGTGGTTGTGGGGGCTGTTGTATGATGGAATATCTCGTATCTTGAACCGATCCCAGAGGCCTTCGTCTCCTCCTACTTTCATTCCGCTAAGGCGCACTCAATTTTTACAATGACGAAAACAGGGCGAACAAAGTGCAACAATACAGACACAATTCGTAGGCATATGTGTGTGTGTTTGTTCACAGATCATCTAAGCGAGAAGATACGGCGCACACGGAAACACACAAAGTGAAGCTGGCCGAAGGAAAATCGAAAAACTCAAACTCACCCACCAGGGGTGGCGGGGTCTTCCAAAGGGGGAAGACACACTGTTAGAGCAACGTCAACAGCATTTGAGATTTTCCAATGTGCCTCCGCCATTTTGTTGCATGAATATGTGTACATACACACACACACAGGCAACTTTCTTTGTGCTTGTACTTCCGAGTGATTCATTTAGTTTGTCTTTTAAATGTTCTGTCCCCTATTGCCTTTTCCAGTTTAAACATTGTCAATTTTCACATCGAAAAGCAAATTGCACTAATCATTTTCCATCTCACTTTTATTGATTTCCCAGCATGACTTTTTCGCCATAAAGAAACGAGGACGTGCTACACAGACACATATGTACATACACAAAAAATCGGTTTTCTCTAAATCATCATGGCAAATTTTGAGGCTATAATTTTAAATTCACTTTTTAACCAAGTTCACTTTGCCTTTTCGATCAAAAGTAGGAGGAAAAAGGACGGCCTACCAAGTCCTTCCCAAATTCATTGTACTAACCTTTATTTTCACTAATTTCGTATTCCGTATGGCCAACACGCAAGCTGAAAATGTGAATTAGAGATGCGCATCAGTGTGGAATGAGAGGCTGGAAGAAGCAATTCGTCAGTATATTTACGGTATATTTTTAAAATGAGGCCGTATATTTCGGTATATCTTATCGATACATTTTATCAGCTGATAATCGATAAACCAATTTTAATTTCTTTAACTTTTTCTTTGTTTTTCTACAAATTTTATTTCAAAATACATACAAAATGTAAATTATATAAATCAAGGCATGCAAATCAGTTTGATACAAATAATCACATGCAATACAATACCGAAGTCTGAAATCGATAAAAGGATTATCTCAGCTGATGTGTAGCTCGATAAACAAATTCAAAAAACCACAAAAGGACTTGTTCCCCGTAAAAACCTGGTAATCATGTTTCTGGTGGAGAATGGGGCCAACATCAAGAGGCCAAATGTGAACGAGTGGAAAACGAGTGGAGGCTGAGAGCCCCTACAGCGGCAATCTAGTCGGAACACCCAGTGGCTTCCATTTACCAGCAGGTGCGTGGAATGACACGGGATCGCAACCATCGCTCGGGAGAAGAACGTCAGGAAGGACGTCTATTGGTAAGACAATAAAAATCTTTGATAGTATAGCTACCACCTAATAGTCTTTTCCAGACGGGACAACAACGAACCGGATAAGAAGTCTTTGATCACGTATATCTTGTCGGTGCACGAAGTGTTCCCGGAGCCGCCATGATCCATTCATTGCAGAGCTCATTTGTGCCATTTGCCAGCAATAGCTTGATGCTGTGACTTTTGGCTTCGATCTAAAGCTTTGACGCATTCGGCCCTACTTGCCGCTTGTTGTTGGGCTGCGGCTCTGGCCCGTCGTCTTGATCAATGGAGTCTATCCAGTACATGCAGCCGCGACGCGGCTCGAAGACCAGGGAACGCGATTAGTCAACCACCTTCCACAAAGTCACATGCCGACTTCATGCCAGTAAATGCTACTGTACATTTAGTCGACAGCGATGCCATCCGGCTCAATCAGATCAGATTCCCCGATCTGCTACACATATACACCCCCTTTATTTAAACAGGATAACAGCTTGAATTAATAATAGTTGTTCTTGTGCATCCATTTTCGATTTTACAATAGAAAACACCAGAGTTGACGGCTGCGATATAAGTTTGAAAATAACTATAGGGGATTAAAAATATGACTTAAGAATCCCCCTTGGTCGCTCTTTTTTCTTGGACACTTATCATCTTATCCCTATGCTTTTTTGATTTGAAGTGCCTGTGCATAGTTCCAATGATCGTATGATTACAGGTGTCGCAGTAGCTCACTTTTTCGGGTTTCTGGAATCTACACGGCTCCGAGCCAACAGCATCCTGTCGCTCGTTGGATTGTTCCAAGGAATCTTCTCTTTCCGCTTTAATTGCTTTTGATTTTGTATAATTTCGCTTATGCTTAATAGTCTGGAGATGCTGATTGATATCGCTTTTGAGTGTGACACCACACGGCGCACAGTGAACTGGAACATTTGGTTTCCGGATTTTGAAAGACTTTATCTCTAAGGTTTCGCCCCGGTCCTTGGCTTCTTGGCCCAACTTATCCAGGTGTCTCTGGCTCTGGCAGTGGCGCCTATAATTGCTCTTATCCTTGATGGTGAGATCACAGACCTTGCAGTGAATTTTCTTAGTCATTAGATGGACCGCTTTTCGGTGGACTTGCATCAAGCCCTGACTGTAGAATGCCAATCCACACATTTCGCATGAAAAATCGCGCCGGTGTAAATGCTTTTTATTCATGTGCACTTTCAGAAGGAAGTTGTTGCCAAACTCTTGCGAGCAGATGCTGCACACCGGTTTGGGCTGCTTTCTGTTCACCTTCGGGGGTCCACGCTGCAGGCGCAACTGCTCTCGATGCTTCTTGATGGCCTCACGGCACTCTTTGGCAGAGTGGGCGCAGCAACATCGACTCACTGTGGGCTTCTGGCATATCAGACATGGTTTCCTTCGCTGATGCAGCCTGTGCACATGGGCCCTCAGGGCAGACCATATTTGGAATCTCCAGCGGCAGCTGCGACAACTGAACGGCCGGTATCTCAGACGACATGCCATGCGAGCTCTTTTCTGATGCTTCAGAAGACAAAGACGCGTACGGAAAGACCGCCAACAGGTGGGGCAAGGTGTCATCGTATCCTTTCCCTGTTCTTGATGACGGCGCATGTGAAGCTGATGGCTGAAAGGAAAGTGATACTCGTGTTTACATCGCGGACATTTGCTAAGAGTGCAACGTTTACGTCTCAAAGGGCCCACTTTTAGTTCCTTTATGAAATCGAGATGGACGCCCTGCGGCATGCTGATTGTCATCTCCTGGATATTAGGAGGCGCCCGGCTCGATTGCCCTTCCTGTTGACGTTGGTCCTCCAGCAGCTGTTTGTAGGTTTCGTTCTCCATTAGCTGTCCGAAGCCGCCTCGCCTTACGCTCCTCCTAAGGTGGGAGCAGATCATGTGTTGAAGGTAGAAGCTTCGATAGCAGATCTGACAGTGCCAATTGTCGCCCATATTGTGCTCACGCTGATGCGCCTCCACCTGCTTAAGGGTTCGCCAGGGCCATTTCTCACAATCTAGGCAGCCGCAACGCAGACCTGGATAGAATGGGGCTACTGCCTTTGGTCGGAGCGCTGCATGGGCCTCGGTTCCAGCAAGAAGGCCCACCGCGCGTCGATAGCCAGTTGTAATGGTGTCCATAATTCCCACTAGCTTCCCAAGATCAACCTGTCTCCGCTTCGATGTAAAGGCATCACCAATCGCCTGATAATCTCCATGAAGATTGGCCTTGTAGAAATTATTGGTCCAGAAATTGTCGCGCGCCTGGGCCGACTGTAGCAACAGCATCATGTCCGCTGTGCTGAAGAGCATCATTTTCTGGACATCGCCAGCAGTAGAGGAGGGAGCAACAGGTTCTCCATTGAAGGCCACGTACTTTTGTATGAGTCCCCGACAGCATTTACAATTGCAGTCACAGCAGCTGGGACAGGGCGTTGCATTTTTCTCATTTGCCAAAGCTGCCAAGCCAGCGGTGAAGTTTTCAAACGTTATTAACAATTTTCCAGGCCATGACATGTTTGCGGCTGCGCAACGCCATTAGTGTTGGGTCATGAGCAACCCAGTTGGTCTCTGTCAAGAGCTCTTTATCAACGGGATTGCTTAATCCAGAGAGGATTAGAGAGAATTATAGAGAATATACAGAAATATACGGAATTCCAGATATAAAATTCAAATTTTATACAAATTTTTGTGTTTTTTGCAGTGTGACCGCGGATCTATCGATATATATAGAAATATACCGTCCGACCCTCAGAAATATACCGAAACATACCGCCTCATTTTCAAAATATACCGTAAATATACTGACGAATTCAAGTTCTATTTTACATATTCCTCGTTTTTGATATTCCGACGAATATTACTAGCTATATAGAACATTTAGCCATGCCATCATAATTTTATATGATTGATGAATCAATTTTCTAATTAACTGGTGTATTCTTAATACTTGCTTTTATTGCATTTTGCGTAAAAAGAGGTTTTAGCGAAAAAAGTCAAACAAAAAACAAGTAGCGAAATAGGTCAATCAAAACAAACGAAAAAGGAAATTGCTCAATTTTGATATTCCATTGAATAATGCTGACTAACTAAGCCTCTCAGCAATGCCCACATAGTTTTATCTTATTAATGAATAAATTTTCTACAAGAGTGGATAGTTTTTAATCCTTGCTTTTATTGTATTTATTGTAAAGAAAGGTTTAAACGAAAAAGTTCAACAAAAAAAGAGTCACTATATTGCGTGTAAGCCACAATATAGGGCTCAAAATTCTCGCAACCGTTGTTCTTCCTTAGACCTTGTCTCACATATAAAATATTTGAAACATTTCTATTCTTAAATCTATTTCTTGTATTTGTTTTTATTAAGTGCACTTCGGAGAAAAGTCTTTCACATGATGCATTCGAAACTGGCAATATAAGCAGTACTTGTGCAAATTTTGAAATTTTTTCATATTTTAATTCATTGTTGAAATCTTTTATTTGTCGTTGCTGCTCTTATAGTCTCTGAGCAGGGGACGGACAGACAGACACGGCTCTATCGAGTCGGCTATTGATGCTGATCAATGATCTATGTATATACATACATGTATACATATGCATATGTATGTACTTCTGGATGTTACATCCATTTTCACCACAAATCTAATATACCTCAATACTCATTTTGAGTATCGGGTATAAAAACACTTCGCTCGCTTCTCTATTCTCTCTTAAAATCCAGAGGTAACTCGTGATCAATAGACCTTAACTAAATATGTTTTTTTGAATGATCGTTGACCGAAATTGATTAATAATGAGTTCTATAAAAATAGTATTGAATATATAAAAAGCTTTAGATTGAATTTAGTCGTCGGGGCTTCATGTGCGTGATGTGTTCTACTCCCAATGTTTTGGTGTACCTCCTGGTTATGTCCTATTGTGTCGTAAAGGTAAAGATAAATTAACACGAATGTAAAATATTTGTACAACCAATTACAAACATCTCAAAGATCGCTTGTCGAGTGGAGTTCACGAACGTAAAGTGCAATTCTTTGGACAAGGAGTTCTCCGATTTTGAATATTGTTATCTGAAATCTGTGAACCGGACCTACAAGTATCTATCGCTGAAAGTCAATCTGTTTCAAGTTCCCGTTACCAATGTCTCGGTATGTTTATAAAGGTGAGCTCACCGAATTTTGGGTTGTAATTTTGTTGCATTTCAGACGAAAATAGGACTGTACAAGCGATTCAGTGGATATAAACCATTCCTTTACAATTTAACTGTGGATGCCTGCAAATTCCTCAAACATCAAAAAACCTTTCCCATTGTATCATATTTTTATGAGTTAATTAAAGATTTTTCAAATATGAATCATTCATGTCCCTACGATGTAAGTGAAGAGATGATTCTTTGATAATGTAAATATTAATGTATATTTTATAGCATGATCTACTATTGGATAAGCTTACCATCGAGCATATCAATAACCGATTCTCGAAAACTCTGGACTTTCCCTCGGGCGATTACTTGATCCACTTGCACTTTCTGGCCTACGGCATCAACCGTGCGGTGGTTAAAATATATTTCACCCTTTCGTGAATGCTCATGCTCTAGGAGCGAAAGACGTTCATTCAATATGCATTATTATCAATAAATGTTCTTATGTTTTGTCCAAACAAAAATCTGACTTAAAATACCATTTAAATGTACATAGCTGTCGGGTCAAGCAGCTTAAATATTGTAAATTATTTCCAGTGGTACGGCGCGAAAGAAATGGATTTGGTTGTTGGCTATCATTTGCAATGCCCTCTGTAAAGATCATTTTTTACGGAATTCTTTCATCTCTTTATATTGCCTCTATCAATCTTTCGTACTCGGCTTAGCAGCGGCCCCTAGTAGCTCTAAAGCGCTCGGGCTATCCTGCTCTCTCACTCGCCTATGCTTGCTACATAGGGCACGGCAATGGTGAATTATATACAAACTCTGGACTTTTATTAAATTCAAATCTCGCAACAGTTATTAAAAACGCTTAATAGCTTAACAGTAGAATTTCTACTATGCTTAGAATGTTAATGGATAATGGAAAGAGGATATTTATTTTCCGGTTTCGGCAAAATGGTATTAATGCTATGATTAAGCCGTTGATCAATAGACCACGACTAAATGTTATTTAAATTCTATTGGAATATTTTCTCAAATATAACAGTCACGTGTGGAGCTGGCGGGGATTGTGCTCATAGCCTACAGCTTATTTGGTATATGTAGTTTTGTTCAATTCCATTTTATCCAATTCTTATAGAATGTATAAATAATTCAATGTGAGGAAATATGTTACGGCAACTTGGAATACAGAAAACAATTTTTTCCCCAATTTTAATTGAAAAAACTGAAAATAACATTTATTTTTAATTTGTTGGAGAAGTCTTGATATAAAATTTGGTTGATCTAGCTTTTATTGTATCTGAGAACTAGGCATGAAAAATAAATGTAATTTTTGGATTTTTATTGAACAAAATATATTTACGCGTTTTTTAAATATTTTTCCACTCTGATCTACTGTAAAGTCCCATTCAATGTCGGAGTTTATTTGGTACGGGATTTTAATTCAATATTATTATACTTATTTTCGAATCCCTTACAGCAAGGGACACGTTTTTGTTGATTAAACAATTCTAGTCCCTCTCTCAGTTCCTTTAAGAAATCGAGGTGGACGCCCTAAGGTCAAGGTCCAAGGACCTAAGGTCAAGGTCCCCCAATGTCGGGGGGAAATTAAGAGAGCTGGAGCGACTCCGCAATGGTCAAAGGCGGGTCGCCCGTCCCTGCGAACCAGAGCCTCGCGGCAGTCCCGTAGGAAACTACTCAAGAACTTATTTTCCTTTGCTGTCTGGTCCAGTCTCTTAAAATCCAGAGCTAACTCTTGATCAATAGACCTTAACTAAATAGGTTTTTTTTAATGATCGTTGACCGAAATTGATTAATAATGAGTTCTATAAAAATAGTATTGGATACTATTCGATTGAATTTAGTCGTCGTGGCTTCATGTACGTGATGAGTTCTACTCCCAATGTTTTGGTGTACCTCCTGGTCATGTCCTATTGTGTCGTAAAGGTAAAGATAAATTAACACGAATGTAAAATATTTGTACAACCAATTACAAACATCTCAAAGATCGCTTGTCGAGTGGAGTTCACGAACATAAAGTGCAATTCTGAGGACAAGGAATTCTCCGATTTTGAATATTGTTACCTGAAATCTGTGAACCGGAGCTACAAATATCTATCGCTGAAAGTCAATCTGTTTCAAGTTCCCGTTACCAAATTCTCGGTATGGATGTAAAGGTGAGCTGAGCGAATTTTGTTGTAATTTTTTGCATTTCAGACAAAATTTGGACTGTACAAGCGATTCAGTGGATATAAACCTTTCCTTTACAATTTCACTGTGAATGGCTGCAATTTCCTTAAACGTCCAAAATCCTTCCCCGTCGTAAGTTATTTTTATGAGATCTTCAAAGACTATTCAAATATGAATCATTCATGTCCCTACGATGTAAGTAAAGAGACGATTCTTTGATGATGTAAATATTTATGTATATTCTATAGCATGATATAATAGTGGATAAGCTTACCATCGAGCGGATCAATAACCGATTCTCAAAAACACTGACCTTTCCCGAGGGCGATTACATGTTCGAGTTCCACTTTCTGGCCTACGGCATCAACCGTGCGGTGGTTAAAGTATATTTCACCCTTTCGTGAATGCTCCTTTTTTAAGAATGAAAGAAGTTTATTCAAAATGCATTATTATCAATAAATGTTCTTATGTTTTGTCCAAACAAAATTCTGACTTAAAATATCATTTAAATGTAGCTGTCGGGTCAAGCAGCTTATACGGCGTTCCGCCTTACAAAGGACGAAAATCTGTTGCATCCACAATATTGCAGATTCGAGCAAACTAAAGACGCATAATCATAGAGAATGACCATATATATCCTGTTGCTGAATCTGGATCAAATCGGATAATTTGTATAGCCAAAAGCTACAAATTAATTTGCAGTGGATACGCAGCGCCCGACGTCACGCTCAGCCTGATTTTCTGTCTCTCTCGCACGCACTCTTTGTCGTGTCGTTTAATATTCGCGCGTCTGCCGGAGGAGAGCCATACTGACTTAGTATCGGGTATAACTGTAGAGTTGCGATCTCCGCAGCAACTCACAACGTTCCCCATCGTTTTTTTTTTTAAAGGAGTCTACCAATATAAATTTTGACCATAAACGGTCTCCCATTCAAAGTCGGAATTTAGTTGGTACGGGATTTTTATTCAATATTGTTTATACTTATTTTCAAATCCCTCACAGCATCTCTCGTTTTTTTTTTGATTCAACAATTTTCATTTTAGAGGAGTTTAGAGGAAAAACTTTCGTACAAAGGTGAAAAAGTTCAGCCGTATTTGTTTGCGATCTATACAAATTGACCGAAACATGTCGCAAATTAGAAATTTACTCATGTTTGTGCTCTCAATTTTTAGGTATTTTCTGTGAGCTCTCTTTCCAAAGCGGTAGCTAAAAGTTTCGTTGGCTTTTAATTATGGAGAAAAGTTTGTTGTGGCTAGAAAATGACGGTAACTTGCAAGAACTTCAGGGTCCAGTCCACTATGAATGGACAAAGGAGAATGCAGAGTGCTAGTATTGGCAGCAAAAGGGCTGGCATAAACTCAGGTGGAAACGATTTTTAATTTCAGATAAACTGGCTGTTGACTATCCAATGGAGCAGTGATAAATGCATTTCCATTCTACCGGCGTGGTCGTTGTCGCCGTCGCCGTCGAGGCGAAGGCGCCATTTTTCAAATTTATTCAAACCGACAAAACGTCACACCAATTGGGATATTCAGGGAATAGCCCGCAGTGACCAGTAGTCGATTTAAATTCAAATTTAAATGTTTTGGAGCACAAAAGCTCGGGCAGCACCTGAAGCCACACCACCGACACCTGGCGATTAATTAAAATAACTGTTTATCAACACAAATTAATCATGCTGTAACATGCACCAAGCTCGTGTTACCTCCAAACAAAATGGCGTGCGGCCACGTTCCGGTCATGTTGGAGGCGCTGTTCCCCAGCGGCGGCTAAGCGGGAAGACCAGTCTTTTTCTTTCGCCGTGTGTTCCGCCAAACGTTGAGTTTATGGTTATTGTTTTTAACATTTCATGAGCTTCGGTGCTTCTGGATATTTAATATGATTTCAGAGAAATTTCGTTTTTAAGAACACCTTTTACAATCTCATCGCGGCGACCCAAAACAGTGGCCGGCAGCGTTAATTTTATCTCAAAACTTTAATGCGCGCGTGTGTGAGCAATTAGGAAAAGGGATGCGTGTATTTTCGGCCTATAGCGAGGGAGAGTAACTTAAATTACGATTGCGAGTACATTTGGTGGAACTTTTAAGCGTCTGCACAGGCACTGATTGGACCTGGAGGGGCCTGTGCTCCACTACGTAATACACACACTCCTCACATATTCTCTATTCTGAGCATTCCATCACGATGGAGCCATTAGCTGCATGGGGAATAGAACTCAATGGACGTTGACGCGCGTGTCTTGCCATCTGCATGCTAAATAAGCCAGCCCCAACAACCGAGAGCAACACCAGGCGACAGTTGCAGCAAGAGCAACAGCAACAGCAACAAATGGGTTGTAATTGTCAGCTGAACGGACATGTGAAGGGGGAGTGCCAGAGATGGGAACGATGTGCATTGAGCCACAATTTGAGGCAGTGGCGCGTGTCGCAGGAGACGTAAATAAAGTTAAACGTCAGACCAAGGCATACGAAAGAACGCAAGAAAAAAATATACGAATGTGTGGGCGAATTGCAGTGGTCGTGTGGCGGAACAGGAACTAAATACCAGGAAAACCATGCAAATTGGCATTAGAAAAACATTTGAGGGGGAAATAATCGCCTTTTGCCATGTGTTTCGATTGGGAATACGAGTTGGATGATGCTGGAAGAAGACGACCCACTGCAAATTCAAACACGCTAATACCTGACACGACTCTGTTTGGTCAGACTGTGATTTATGTCTGGGTACACCTATAAATTGGATTTCGTTTCGATTCTGGGGCCTGGGCAATGGCATAATGTTGTCACATGGCCACAAAGTTGCTATCAGCATAGCTGCCAGGAAAAGTGCCAGCATGACACTCGGGGTCAGGCCCATCTGAGGAGTGTGTCATCAATTGACAGCTCGGCTCACTGCTCACCTGTCCGTCTCTCCCTGTATGTGTTTTTCCTAACGGGACTCATAATTAGCAGCGCCTGAGCTGATCCCGGACCGTATCAGGGTATCTCTATATCTATCTTTCGGACCGTGACAATTGACAAGGTGGCGATTTATGGCTCCTGCGCCGGCACGGTAAAGAGTTTAGCTGGCAATGGGGAGTCCTTAAACCAATTTGATTCAACCTCTTCAATCGCCATGTTGCCAATGCAGCAACAATGTAAGAAAATAAATTTAGCACCGCGATTGCCGGCAATCGTCTTTTAACTCGTCTGCGCCAAATTCAATTATTTCTTCAGGCTATTGCCGCCAACAGCCACTAGCGGTAGTAATGATATACATATAAAGTGAATGGCAAGGCTGCGAGGACTGGAGCTGAGGTAAAAGCAAACCTGAAATTGCATTTAGGCAGACTGTCGCCAACTGTGAACGCATTTTATACAGCCATTGAGCAAAGGACCAGCAAAGGACCCCCACCTGCAGAGCTGGTCAGGGTGCGCAAAAGGTGTTGCATATCCTAGTACAAGTATGTACATATACAAGCACTAGATTAATGTTAGGACTGTGCCAGAGATTGGCGAGGAAATGGAATGGAATAAATGCGGGCATTAAATGCGGTTCCTTGGACTGACGCAACCCCCAAGGTACTTTCCTAGCCAATAAATATTCATAGAAATACCCGTACTTGATTCGCTTTGAACTATGAATATAAACCCACAAAAAACCGAACTGGTCGTTGCAAGAGTGCATCAAAGTGGTCCAGTCTAGAGTCTTTATTGTTCAAAGTCCCAGATATATCTGGAAGAAACCTAAGGGCTGTATTAAGTGCTTCTCTGGCGGATTTTAATATATTAATTTGTGAAAACGAGAGCCAGCGAGGAACATTTTGGTAACCTTAAATGCACAACGGGAGCTGCAGCTTGGCCAAGTCTAGTCTCACATATGTATCTCTGGAAGCAACCTTAGGGCTGTGTTGGTTTTTTGTCTCAAATAAAATGTTCGACGGAGCCATGGACACCTTGGCAGACGAAAGTTCACAGCATGCATCGACTTATGCTGCAATAAAAGACCAGACCAGACCAGACCAGTCCACAGCAGAACAGAGCAGACGAGGCCAGGTCCCATCCCTCAGGAGTCTGCTGGCAGCTGGATCAGCTGTGAGGGATGTACATACATAATGGAAATCCCTGATTCGTGTTTCTATTCTGACCAGAAGCAAGGACCATGCAGCGCGGTAGCTTCTTTCGTTGCCTTTTTGGGCAACAATTGAAAAACTCGCAAACTGTTTTCCAAATGGCATCCACTCAGACGGCCATGGCGTAGGCGCCTGCGCCGATTCGAGTGGAACGTATTGGGCGATGGCTTGGCCTCTTAAGCGCTATTCTTGTCTCGGCGCCTCAGTGCGATTTCGGGCCTCAAACCGGACGCTTCTGTCGGCTCCCTCAGCAGTGAACTGGGATAAATATCGACGAATCTTGTCGGCTACAATCCGAATCCAATCCAATTCAATCCCAACGGTCTTCTGAATAATTGAAGCAACGCGTGCTGAACATTATTGTAGAGTGAACTCGATGCAAATTGATTGCTCATACGACGCGTTGGCTGCAAAAAGAGCAGGAAAATAGAAATTGTTGCATGCTTCTAGGCGGCGCATTGTTGATTGATATTTGCTGGCGGTGCATCTGTTACTGTGTGTGTGTGTGATTGAAATCCTTTTTGATTAAAGCCCGCGCGTGAATCGCTTTCTATTTCTATGCAATCGGAAAATCTCCTTTTATGCATAAATGCTCCAAATCTCGCTAATTGCTCAATGGGGCTCGGCTCGGCCCGAATCTGGATCTGGATCTGGATCTGGCTTTTGTGATTCGCATACGGTAAGTGTGTAGAAGGGGAACAATGCGGTGGTTAAGCAAACATGCGATGATCATCGCTAAGTGGCCACATGAATCGAACACATACCGTGCGACCGTTTTCATAGTTGTCACAGTTGACTTTGAAGCGGCGACACATCTTTATTGCCAGGAAACTGGCTGCTGATTGGCCCACTCCACCTGCCACTCCACTCTCCGTACAGTTTATTCAAGAGAAATCTCTAGGCAATTTGTGGGGAATCCTTTTCAGACTTCCCCGGCTTCCTTTCTGCGGCTGTCATTGTGCAAGTCTGTTTAATTTCACAATTCATTTGATGTCAATCGAATTGTCCCTGGCTGTGGCTGTGGCTGAGGCATCCTCTGACAAGTGTCGCTATCTTCGGCACACAAAAGGCACCAGAGAAAAGAACTGGAACGCTCGCTGTCAAGGCGCTGGAATTTGATGTATTAACCGTTGGGCTTGTCTGCACTAACTTCAGACTTGGCTTGAAGCCTGAAATCGACCATAAAACTGTGGACGAGCCGCATTAAATTCGCCTATTTGGCTGCCGATAAACCTAATAGTAAACATCTCCTTTTGTTGACTCTATCTGTGGGATTAGGTTGTCTCCTACACGAAGCTTAACAGCTTGTGACTTGGACTAAAGGGAGGACTTGGGAGGAGAAATACTTAAAGCATTCCACACCTTCATCAGCAACCTAAAATAAAATGATTTTGGCAAGGAATATTGGAATGCCATGAACGTGGGTAGCTAACCCATTCAATCGATAAAGAAACGGCATTGAAAGATGATTTAAAAATTACATTTTAAAAAGGCTTCGCTTCTTGTTGTCAAAGTTTTGCGGAATTTCCTTTTCATCATGATTCACGTCTTGCGATTGATTTAGCTCAGAAAGAACGTGATATATTTTTGCTCAAGCTTATCCTTTCGCTAAGGGTTCAATCCGTAGCCGACAAATACTTATGCAAATACATCCAACTCTGCCCAGCTCGGGACCTCAGATTTTCCTCCCTGAAACGTGGAGTGTGCATAATTTTGATCATGTGTCGATTAACAATAATCATCTTCAACAAATTGCCTGGCACACTGCCGGACAAGTGAAATATGAGTGTATGTTAATTTATTACTCAGCTACCGCTTCGAGAGGGACACTTACGAATGGAATGCTTGAATGGACCGCACACCATGTCGTATACTTAATCGGTTTCCACGTATACAGCCTATACCGTCTGGCAGCGCCTGCTGCTGCTACTCCAATATGGAATATTCATATCTGGTGATAAACATACATCCAAACATAATCCATTGTGAAGTACTAGCAGTGGCAGTGCTTCAAACAAGTTGCTTACCTAACAAAAAGCAAATGGCAGGCTGCGAAGAGGAGACTGTTGGGATACGACGATGGTGAGTGGGAAAAACTTCTCGTGCCCTGATTTGCTCCTTGGGAAAGTTCGCGGCGCAACGCCTACTTTTTTTCTGGCGGCTTTTGGCCGGCTTTACTTTTGCTGACTGCTATTTTATGTTGGCCATTAAAGGAAATTGAATATAATTTTGTTTGCTAAGCTCTTCCATAAACTCCCAAAGGCCAAGTGGCTTGAGCTTCTGTTCTGGTGTTGCTGCATGAATTTCCACGCGGCCCCGGCCCCGGCCCCGCCCTCGCCATTTTCGGTGAGGTTTTTCATATTTTATCAAGTTCAGGGGCGAAAAAAAGGTCGATGGTTAAAGGTTCTAATAGGGATTGACGTTGCTGGGCTGCAGTCGGATTTGGCCCGCTGGCCAGTGCACAAAGATGATTGAGAAATTGTAGACGCAGTGGCAGACATTGGAGCTTAACCTTAGCTCCAGCAACCCCTTGTTGGCTGAGATGACGAAAGAGTGTCCGGAGAGACAGAGGGCGAACATTCACACCCCTTCGTTCGCTTTTCGTGGTCGATCTTTGGGCCATCTCTGGACCATCTCTGGGCAGAGTGACAGCCAGTCTACGAGTATATGAAATTGTTTGTGCTGGCTCGACTCCAGTCAATATTGCGGCCATTTGGCCAGAGAAAGCCAGAGCCTGGCCAAGTAAGTCCTAACTTGTGCCATCTTGGACCACTTGCTCACCGATTTCATTATTTATTCAAGTTCGTAAAAGCAAACTTGCATATTGCCACTTCCCTCTCCACCTTCCTGGGAGGGGAATCACCAAATAATAAATTGTTTCTGCGGTTGTTTCCCCCATCTCCATCTCCAGGCCTATTCCTTTGTTTGTTTGCTCTCAGTCCTTGAGATAGGCCAACCCCACCCATAGCCACACGCCCGTCTCCTTCTGCTGTTTGTTTATCCTTGGGCCTTCCGCATTTGCCTCTGCTATTCGAAGAGTTATCCTTGCAGATTTGCAATCGGATGGAAAAACATTGTTTTCATTTAATTTAAATGTTGATGTATCGTTCTGCAACAGAAGCTGTGGCTGGGCTCGTTTGTAAGGGTATTTGTCGGGGCATCTTATAATTTGTTGAACTTTTATTGGATTGCTTATACATTCTGAATACTTTTGAGAAATTTCGATAGGCCTTCAAGCGAACAATATGCGAACAACTCTGGTAAGTCTCGTCTGAAAAACAATGATAGAGTGCCTGTTAATTTAGCATTAAGCGTTAAGAAAACCTTCTCATTTTCTGACATTGATACCTGGAATATATATATTTTGGCTTTGGCTCTTGAGTAGTATTCCCCGATGACTTCCCTGTGCTGTCAAGCTGCGCTGGATTTTTTTGGCATGCCTGAGAGATAAAAATATAGGTAGAAAGAAGGAGCGGCTTAAGTAAATGATTCTTTTGATTTCCGTTGCCAGGTGTCTGCGTCTATATTTCATCCGATGTGGCACTCGCCATCAATCAATTTCTCAGATAATTCACCCGCACCCGAACATCGCATCGCCTCGCTGTAATTCGATGGCAGAAAGCCATCTAAATGTGGTTGTCAACGGGGTCAGTGGCATGCCCTCGCTTAAACAAATAAATTGCGGAATATTTTTTCGAGGGAAAACAAAAAAACAGCTCACATAATTAGGACAGACCCCAGTTTGTATTGACATTTCCGAGCGGATGAACAAAAAAGAAGCTGAAGTAAGAGAAAAAAAAACGATGTTCTGTCTACCCGCACCCGATGATGGATTGTGTGTTGATAGACGAAAATTTAACTGCTGACAGAGGGACACTTACCTGAACCCGAGGGCCGTCCTCACAATACAATGATGTGGTTGGAAGAGGTCTAGGGAGCTATGGGTTCACAGAGCATTACTTATACGACATGGGGACATGGAGAGAACATTGCGGTTAGATCTTATAGGCACTTCCGGCTTGATGCACGCATGAATGTTAATGTTGATTGTTCCCAACTTTTTGACTCGTGACGGCAGTCAGGGCCCCACCAGCCAGGCGGTGTAATGTCCTAGAAATTATGCCAAAGACCCCCCCGAAGGGGTCATGAAATATTTTGCTTGTTGCCTGTCTATACCGGGACACACAGATCCGTCTCTCTGGCTGTCTGGCTCTGGGCTGTGCAGCAGAATTTTCATAGCAGTTTACGAGCAGAATTTACGAAAGATAAATTTGCACCGAACTCCACTTGACTTGGAAGTTGGGCCATTTAGATGGAAGGAGATTTGAGACGGCATGTGGCAAACTTTGAAGTAGTTCCCATCTCAAAAGGGTTACTGGGCCAATCCAGAGCTGTGCCAGAGCCGCTGGCCATTTGCTTAAAATCAAATTAAGTAAACGAAAACCAGTATCTGAATGCCAGCCTAGGGCCAACACGCTTATGTCGGTAATTTTAAATCAGTAATTTGACTTGCGACTCCCAATTATCGCCCTGCCTCGAGTTAAAGTTTCCCTGGGCTGTTGCTGACTTATTGCACTTCCAAGACACCCAACTACACGTGTTCATGAACTTCAGCTAGTATGTGTGGCTAGTAACTGTGGGTTCGTTCGGTTTCCGTGCGCCTGACATCTGCGGCTTTCACAATTTTTCCGTGCCTTCATCGTCGTTGTTGCGTTGACGACATCCGGAGACATTTCTTTTCACTGCGTCTGCTCTGCCTTTCACAGGCATTTCACTCGTCTCCGCCGCACCAGATGGCACGTCAAAGCGGCACTGGCACTCACACTGGCACTGTGGGCGCATTGCATTTTAAAAGCAAATACATATACACATTCATACGTACATATGTTTGCTTTCAATTATAGAGAGCCATAAATGTAATTAAATTCTCTTCTCATTCTTCTTTCTGGTGCGTAACCAATGGCATCCACTGATTTTGTTCTTGTAATGGTGCCTTTAAGGTGGTTAAGAACTACATATCCACAGGACCTTTCTCCCAAAGGAATGTTAAAATAAATGACCAATTTGTACAGTCGTCTAATGGAAATCGGCAGGCTTCCCATCCCATCTGTAGGTATTGTATTCCTGGGATATGAGCTGAGTGTGGCGTGCCAGTTGGTGGTATATTTTGACCCATAGTGCAGAATGGGATGACAGTCAACCATTGTGATGTCAGTTTTTGCAACGCTTGGCTGCCCCTGTCTCTGTCCCTTTCCCTGTTCCGCCTGCTACCCCCACAGCCTTCGGGTATCCTAATGTCTATTTGGTTTCTTGGCACGACATGCCTTACGTCTTCTGATGAAAAACTTATCATAAAACTTTGGTAAAACTGCAAAGTTGTCAAGGTTTTTGTCATTTGCCTGTCTCTCCCTTCTGTATCTCTCTTCGAGCAGGGGTTGGCCAAAATAAATAATTATAAATAACTTAAAAGCAGGAAAATGGAAAACAACAAGCCGAAAAATCCAGCAAAAACAAATAAATAAATTCAAACCAATTCCTAGCAGAAAGTTGCTGCCCGTCAAAGTATGCAATGAAGAACACGCGATAACCGACTGCCTCCTTATGGCCTCCGATATCCGATATGATGTTTAATTTTGTATGCTTTAATTGGCACTATAAACAGCTAATAAAATCGGCAGTTCACGGAGAAAGACATTCCACTTCAAATGGCCAATCGATGTCTGAAGAGCCATGGCCCACTCCAAGCAGCAATAAAAACAGTTCGAATATACATATATATAGTACAGACATGTGCATATGTACCCGTGAATATCTATCCATATACATACATATATACGTATGGAGGTATAGTACTTGCTCATTGTATGTCGTATTATTTGTTTGCTTTCGCTGGTGCTGCCATTGACAGACTGCCATAAATATGAAACACACACAAAACGGCAGGCCAAAAACTATGTACCTACAAACACACTCGAATACGAGGGCTGCCGAAGGAATACATGAGTTGACATCACATCCAGGCTTCGAATCGTCGACTCGACCATCGACATAACAAACTGTTCAGCTACACGATACAGTCTGTCCCTCGTCAAGGCAACGTTTGATGGAATGTCTGTCTCTGAAACGTCTCTCTTGCTCATAACTTTTCCGCTTCGATTCATAGCGAGTGATGGCTTCAACTTGTTGTCCCCTGAAATACTGATATAATTAATTAGCCATCATTAAGAACAAAAATTGGGCTGAAGTTTGAGCTTCGCTTTTACATCAATTAAAAACCCATAATACTTATAGCTATGATATTTACAGCTCTACAAACAGCAAACAAAACGTTTAAATTTTAAAATTTACATTTGGATTTAAGAATATATGTATACCCCCGCCAATAATGTGTATTTGATCATCATACAAATTTCATATCTAAAATACATATTTAAATTTCGATTAAATTTATTTCCTAAAAATTCAATTTATTATATCTATATTAAAGTTTTTTTAATAGCTACATTTATCTTTGAATCAAAGTGAATTCTGTTTCATTTCCCCATGCTTTTATTTAAGAAAAAAATATTTTACTTTAATATTGTTGTTTCTTTTTACTATGCCACTTTTCTCTGAGTGTAGCAGTGGCCACGTGTATGCTTCCCACCTTTTTATTTTTATTTTATTATTCCCCAATTTATATGTAAATGTTTGACAATTGCAGGGCGATTAGAGTTAGCTAAGACTCGCTTAAGTTTGCTTCCAGAACAATTCAAGGTGGCATTTAGGCCCCCATTTCCGTGCTAGATACAAGTTCGGGGAATTCGGGGCATTCGGTGCACATTTGTGGGCTGTAAACTTTGGCTGTAAATTTTTACAGCCTTCAGTCTAAGGCGAGAAGGATCTGCCACCTTCCCCAGGATGCATCCCGTGGCAGACATTCGACGAGTGGCTCAAAAAAAAATCCACCTAAATGCCATTCATGCTAAATTGCGGGCAATCTGTTCGGACAGCAGAAGAATGCGGTCTAATTTATTTAAATAATTTAAAATTTAGGCGACCCCGCGCCCCAAGAATAAACAAAGCGAAATAATAGCAGCTGTGTCTAGTCAAGTCATTGCCGTAAGATAAGAACAGGGCCCTCCAGACAAAGGGACCGGGGCCAACAAAAGGCCAAAAGTTAATGTGTGCCTAAGTAGCAGCCACATGGACGACCCCTGGCACGGCTCCCACCCGTTGAGGGGAAGCCGCAGGCGTCCAAATGGCCCACATCCGCCAAGTGCCGACTACCAACTGCCGACTACCGACTGCCGACTGCCGGATCCTATCTCCTGTCGTCTCCTGCCTGGGTCCGGCCCTGTGCCGACCCTGTCCCATTCCGTCTCTTCCCGGATCGGTTGCTTTGTCTGCGGCCACTGTGTTGATTACTTTGGGGAAATGTGCGTTAAAGGTAAACGGTGTGTACCTGTGCTGTCATTTTCTGTTTGCCTCGACGTCTGATTTATATTCCCGTCCTCTCGGGCTTGCTCGTGCTCTGGCTCTGGCTCTGTCGTGATTCCTCCTCTTCAGTAAACTGTTTTCTATGATTTTCCGTTGCTATTACGTGGCCATAAATCATCGCATCCATTCAATATTAAACGTAAATTATAATAAACCAGCATGGACGGGGTTTTACCGAAAGTGGGGTCTCCCAGACGATTCTTAAATATATATTTAAATATACTGAGTCCAACGTTTAAAGCTTGTTCTTTTCGTAATCCCGATGAGAGCTCTCAACAAGTTATTTTACCGCAATAAATACCTTCATACTTAATGATTAATTCCATTAAAAATGCATCTTTGACACAACAATCACGTTCAAGAGGCCACTTTCCCGGACCCTAATGGCTAATGGATACTGAACAATCCTTTATTGATTAATTATTTATTATTTATTTATTATTTATCAAGGGTCAATAGCGCCAATACCCCGCAAAGGGAGCAGGAAAAGAGACTGTCTCTGTCCTACAAAGGTTTTCAATCAATTTAAATATTTTATAAATTGGGAAACGTACGATTTTGATAAGGAATCAAAAGAAATGTTTTTGGATTCCCTTTGCAGTCATATATTTTTTACATTATTTAAATATTTATCAGTCTATAATAAATAAATATCTGACACCAGAGCCACCAGGGTTACGCAATCAATGATATTTGTGAAACTGTGGAAATTATGGCTTTTAATTTCATTCCCGATTCGCTCAGTGCTAAATCACGGACTCTTTCGGACAAATGAATTGAAATTAAATTCAATAATGGTCGTGGCGGGACTCGTTCCGTTTCGGATCGATGGCTGTGTATATCAATTAACCATACGTGCTGTTGACGCGGCCATAATGTCCCATTATGTTTGACTTGCGCTGGAAAACAATGAAATTAAGCTGATACCGAAAGAGGACAGCAGAAAGCGGCTGTGCGGACCGAGGAACGGGGAGGCAGACAGCCAGCCAGGCAGGCACTCAAGCGACCACTTCAGCGGACAGCTCAAAGAGCTCACTGATGCTTCGCCTGTCTGCTGTGTGTGGATGTCCAAGTTTCGCCATTAAAAACGCATTAACATGGCACAATGGCTTGACAAATAACTCGAAATGCATTGCCTTTTCGCACGGGCGTTGCGCATACGCGCTGCTGTGCTCACGACAGAGAGAGCGAGTGTCTGTTCTGTTTGAAATGCCTTTTATCAGTGCAATTACGTACCCATGCTGCTTACAGAACAGAACAGAAGAGAAGAGAACAGAACAGACCAAAACAGGCCACATCCATCCCATTAAGGGCTGCCATCTTCATTAAGCTGACATCTGTGCAGGTGACGGCTCCTGTGGCGTTGGAAGACGACGACGAAGACGCCAAGGACCCAAAAATATAACTGCTTTCAGGTGTGTCGGTTTGCAGGCCAATGACGAACGATTCGCCATTGGTTATATCCTTCATCTTGGGTCTGTATTCGGGGAGAGCACTCTGTATCGTTTGTTAACTCGAAAGACCGGCTGCCATATCTGCTTATCTGCACAGCAGGCGCTCGGTCCTTCTCCTGCCCAAAGCCGTTGTTTCCTTGCTACAAATTTCTTTAATACTTTGCGCCCGCTGTTACGCGGAAGTGTTGTACAGCACGCACCCACAGGAGACACATTCACATTTCCCGGAATGTGGAACTTTTTCTTTCAATCATAAAATCACAACTTTTTACCCTTTATGGCATAATCAGTGCACACGAGCCAGAGCCAGAGACAGAGCCAGAGCCCGACCGGGAGTGTGTGGAGTACGGCTGGAGTACGAGGCAACAGCAACAGCAACATCCCCTCCGGCTGCAATTTTCTTGTCTTTTATCTTTTATAGTTCTGGCAGTTGCCAGCTGCAGGATAGAGATGCGAAGGCTGCTTTAGCAGTGGTACAATGGCATATTCATGGTTGCGACCAAATTAAATAACCGATATTTGATGGATATCCACTTTGGGGATTCATTGGAGTATTAGCCTTTGATAGGTCTATGATTTTGGTAACCTTTTGACCCATATAGAACAGATTTCGCATTCCTGTCACGTTGCCATCTCTGTTGGTGTTATGATAGCCTGAGGCCAACTACCAACTGCGATTTCATTTGGCACTTAAGCTGGGACTGGGACCGATTTTTATTATAAAAGGGTTGCGTTGTAGCTGCAGCTCTACAGCCCCAAGCACACATATACGCACACATCATAGCCTCGTAAAGCGACAGAGTCGGCGGCAGTCGGCAGGCGGCATTAAATGGTATATAGTTTTATTGCTAATTCAAAGCTAACCGAAGATATTGTCATAGATTTTGTGCCAGATACTGCTGCGCTGGAACATGGCGCTGGCCTGGCCCTCCTGTACGTACAGTTGGTACCGCTTGAGGGTGCCCGGGTCGGCGGGTCCCCAGTTGGGCAGTGGCTCAAAGGCTTTGCGGATGCGGGCCCAGAGGCTGAGATTAGGCGGTTGCCGCCGAACAGCGGGTATGGCCCAAAACAGCACTTGGCCCACGCCGAAGGCGCTCAGGCACCAGCCAAAGACTGTAAATGGATTCGATTAGCTGGGAAGGGCATGTGAAGAAGGTAATCTTAGGTACCGTAAACACCGGATTGATAGGTGTAATCCTTGTACTTTAGGGGCTCGTATTGAACCAGCGTGTAGATGAGAATGGTAAACATTAAGAGCGGCGTGATGACTCCCCAGCAGAGGCGGTAGTACAAGGAGGTCTTGATGCCCAGCATGAACTGCACATCGCGGCAGAGCCGCTTCACTCCGTAGATCCAGCCGATGGCGACCAGCTCGAAGATGGCCAGCACCAGAGCCACGAACGTGGCACCATAGAAGTCCAACAGGTTGAGGACGAACTGTCCGCCGGGTGTGATGTAGAGCAGACCCAGCAGATAGCCAATTACGGCAATGGCCACCACAATCATCCAGTTCTTGATGTGGCCAAACTGATCCTTGATCACCGTCGTGAGACAGGAGGCCATCCCCACATTGCTGCCGATGCCGAGCACAAAGAGCATGAGGAAGAACAGCACCGAGAAGAGCTGAGGCAGCACCTTGAACTTGGCTATCGCATCGGGGTACGAGATGAAGGCCAGCCCCGGCCCCCCATTCACCACGCTCGCAATGTCTGTCGTGTTGTTCTCGTAGGCCAGGTTGCCAAGGATCCCAAAGATAATGACACCCGACAGCAGCGACGTGAAGGTGTCCAAGGTGGTGACAATGTTGGCGTCCCTGCAGGTGAAATGATAAGCCCTGCGTTCCAGGATGTTGTTACTGTGTCCGCACTCACCTGTAAATGTTTTGGCCGAAGCGATTGTACGAGGAATACATAATAATGTTGCCAAAGCAAATGGCCAGAGAGAAGAAGACCTGCGTGACGGCTGCGTACCACACCTGGGCCTCGAGGAGCTTGTGCCACTGCGGCCGCAGGAAGTACAGCACTCCGTCGAAGGCGCCTGGCAGGGTGAGGGCGCGCACCAGCAATATGAGCATCACCACGTAGGGAAAGAGTGCGAGGAAATAGGAGGCTTTGCCGGAGCTCTTCACACCCTTGAACATGATGCCGGCTATAATCACCCAGGCAATGGCCAGAGCCAAAGCCAGGCTCCAGCTGGGATAGCCAATGCCGTCATCGATGCTCGCCTTTTCGCGCAGAATGATATTCCTGCCGAAAAAATGATGAATAGGAGGGTCACTCTCGTGCACAGAGAGGCAGAGGTAACTCACGTAAAATAAAACTCCGCAGAGGTGGTCCGAACAGCGTCCTGAGCCGCGTGGGTGAGGCTCGCTTCCTGCGGGCCCGAGTCCAGACAATTCGCACCCCATTCTGGCCGGCAATAGCTCCATGGCAGCGTGGGGTAAAACGAGTCCACAAAGTAGCGCAGCGTGAGAGCCATTAGTGTGGCATAGTAGGTGGTCACAATCCCCGTGGCCAGCACCTGTCCGTACCCTATGCCTGAAACGATAGATAGGCTTAGAGATTATTTTGCTACCAGGAATGGTGGATGGTGGATTAATTGAATTCTCATTACCCTAAAGCTGATCAATTGCTCATCGATAGCGATAATTCCACTCTGTTCTTCGTCAGAAGTCAATAGGGACTCACACTCACCTCTCATAATCGGTGAAAAGTCGTACACTTTAACGCTGCCGCGACTGGAGAACTGTCCCAGCAGCATCTCCATATAGTAAACTGGCTTGCCCACCAATATGAGCACAATCAGATACGGAATCACAAAAGCGCCACCGCCGTTCTCCAGGGCAGTGAAAGGGAAGCGCCACACGTTGCCCAGGCCTACGCTCAGGGCTATGCAGGACATGAGGAACTCAATATCATTGTTCCAGCTGGCGCGCTGTTTCCCCTGCTGGCCCCCACCCGCTTCCGCCTCGGGCTGGTTGTCTGCAGCTCCTGCTCCTGCTCCTGCCGCTGGCGCAACTGGATCTGGCATGCTGCCATTTGTGAGATCTTTCGATTTGTACGCCCCAGGTATAGATATGGTCGAGGCATTCAGTGAGCCAACGAATGACTGGTTGACGAAGCCATTATTATTGTTGTTGTTGTTGTTTCTGCTCTCCATGGCAGCTGCAAATCAATCAAAAATGCGGTTGCACTAACCTTCAACAAGCCGCAGTTGACTGACAAGGCTTCAGATTAAGGTTAGCACGATTGGTGGTCAAGTTTTGCGGCTTACTTCCCAATTATGCCGTTGATAGAAAAAATGTGCGGTGCCAAGTGCCAGCCCGTCCGTGCGATTACCGGTTCATAGCCAAGCCAGCCGCAGCTCCACTGGCTCGGGAAGTCACTGACCCACTGACTTAGACACTTACGTAATGCACGTAAAGAAACAATACAATGGAGAGGTGCCGCCGCGCCACTGAGTCAGCGAAAACTGCATCGAACTGGTAAATGCAACGTGGACACCCCGCAACTGGGGTCGTCGTGGCCAGAAACCAGTTTCTGGCCCATTCAGGGAAAGGTCTCGTCTCCATTGTCTGCCTGACGTTTTGCTTAAGGCCCTCTGGTATTTCGACTCTGTCCATGCCCACCCATTGATTTGTATGCCTGTGCCTAGGTGCATATTTCTTCATCTGTTGACAAGATCGTATCGCAAAGATACTTAAGGCAATATCCTTCCCGATATATGAGCGTTTGCGAGGCTTTGAATACTTCAAATGGTAGTGCTAGAGAAAGCAGGAAAACTGAGAGCTCGCTGAAGACCTCGGACTACCCGATAAGGCCATTCGATTCGAGTGCTACTCGATTTGATTAATCATTGCTAATAATACCTGGTATATGAAGCTGATTAGTTATTACAACTCTATTGAAAACCAGTCGTCGCGGCAGTACAAGATACTTGGCCTTGCTGGCATTGTAAAACAGGAAAAATGAATAGGAAATTGTTTATGGTCTCGTTTTTATAGACCGTTTCTGTAGTTCACTGATATCGAAGTAATGTGTGTCGTGTCACTTATCAAAATGTATGCCAGAAGCTGAAAGATTTCCCCATCCCACCAGATGCCCGTACAGGAATTCCCAGAGATAATTCCGTGTGTATAAGAAATGCCTCGTGTCATTGTAAGATAAGATCCAACAGATATGCGTTCATTGAAGTCTTTTGTACGACAGGTGTCAAACAAGGTAACAATCTAGGGCATCTGCCCATCATTACTTATTTATTCATGCTAAATATTTTGGGAGAGCGTATACAGCCGTCGTCACTGGCACATGAGAGCTCCTCAAGGCTCTGTCGCATGTTGCGCATGCGCAGCTGCCTCAATGTTGCCTGATTGTTCTCGTAACTATTGGAAAGTGAAGGTGTATCTGCTGTTGTTGCAACAAAGCGTTGCCTGAAAATGTCAGAGCAACGTGCAGCCTGTAATTTTACACGCTTCGCCAACTTGGGCCCGGACAAAAAGACCCGATAGCGCACATTCTCCACCTCTTTGTGTGGCATTGGAGGTGCTATAAAGCCTGGCTGCCAGCGCCAGGCGAGCTAAATGAGTTTTGATTATTTTATATTGGCAAGAGTCAATTATTTAATTGCACCCGGAGCCCGCTTGCAGTTTCCTTTGTTCTAGTGCAGTCTTTTTATTGCTCAAAAACGTGTCACAGATGATAAAATATTTCACGCTAGTTATTCGACAGAAGATGAAAGTTTCCTTTCTTTGCTTTCGGTGTTATCTTGCAGACAAAGAACCGTCTAATTATACTTCCAAACCTTTTACGGCATGCATAAAGATATCAAGAGTATAAGTTCCATCAGTCCCGCTGCTCGTTGCGAAAAGTACAGGTGCCGATTTCACCTGTTACTTTGACAATTAAATAGATAAGCTGGTGCTCTAATATGTTCTATCATCTATCTCCATAGATGCAAAACTATGAATACTATGGACGATTAGCCAGCTGTGGCTGTACAAAATATCCATTAAATATGATTGTAGCCCGATCATAAATTATGTTTAGGCTTTGCGCACGCGATCTGTTTTACGTTTTGTTTATCTGTGGGATTACAGTGTCGTCAGCACATGGGAACTTTGTTAAGCTTAATTCTAGTTGTTGTTATTACATTATTATTTTTTTCACTTTCTGCCGATCACTCTATCTCGTTGCTCAGGACTGTGACCGCAGCGTTTTATGGGCAGTTCTCATTTTCAGATACACTTGTGTGCTATTGCAATAAATGTATTCGTGTATTCTATTAAATTTCTTGTTTTTTCTTTATAGCACGCTGGGAACGTAAACAATTGATTTAGTTCCGCAAAACGATAAAGTACTCCAGCGAACCGCTCACCGCGAATGTCAAAAGCTCACTGAGGTAGGCTCTCAGGCCCATCGGCGTCTGTACTCCGACTCGCACTCGTAGACGGGACCAAAAACAAAGAAAGAAGCAAAACAAAACTGCCAAAAACAAAAAAAACACAGAAACGTGTAAAAGGTGTTTTTTTGGGTATTAGGGGGGGAACCGGCGCTTGGACTTGACATAAGACAAGGTAGGTGAAAAATTACAATATGTATAATCGTTATGGTAGTGCCTGCGCGTCGCACTTATGTAGGTAGCCCTGCCTGTAGATGTAGACGTGCCTGCGGACAAAGAAGGCAATGACATAACAGATTGTTTATAGATGTTTCAAGCTCTTGTTTGGCTTGTTTGAGAAGTTTTATTAATTGCTTTGGCTGGGCTTTCCCTTGTTTTAAGTTTCGTAAGTTATGCGCCGCGCTGTTCGATGCCAAAAAACACTTTACGCTGTTGACATGCCGTTCCTTGCCCTCTGTCTCAATCGCTTCTCTGCGGCTGCTCATGCGCACGTGCTTTGGAATTTCTCTCATCTGCTTTGCCCTCATTCTGCCTTGCATTCGCGCCGGGCTTAGGCCTAGGCATGCTCTCACAATTACTCTCACTTTCTGCCTTGCATTTTCGCCGCAACTTAGACTTGCTCTCAGCAATTTCGCTGCTCCCATCAATTCGTTCTCACCAAATTCGCCTGATCGTACTGCTCTTGCACTATCCAAAACCCCAAATTGGCTCTCTCAGTCTCTCTTTTTTTTCCCCTCGAACCGGTGCATGCTTTAATTCGCCGCCTATTCACTTTAATTTCGCTTTGCTTGTTTTGCCTTTGACGATGCTTAACTCTGCTCTCTTTTTGTATAATCTGCACCAATTGCTTATCATTCAGTTACTGCTAGCGGCTTAGAGGGGCTGATCAAACATCAGATTCTCAGAAAAACTAAAAACATGGTATAGGTACTGTTTATCAGGGCAATTCTACGAAAAGAAGCGAATGAATTGATAATTGATAATGAATTGGTAGCAATAAAAAATTTTACAATTGTTTTTCTGCCCTTTCGGAGACACAATATTTATTATTATTCGTTTATTATTGTGATACGGTGGACTTAGTTAAATGCAATTTGCGTTGAAAAGTGTAGCAAAGCTGGCAGCCCCATCCAAAATGTTGGCTATGAAAGTAAAAGCGTTGTGGCTGTGAGTCCACATACTACATTCATGCAGATATGTGTGGCAGAGCAAACATTTTAATTGGATGCAAATTTTCGACACTTGGCTGCAGCCGTTTGCGGTTCGTTTGCCAACTGCGGCTCAGAGGAGACAGCGAGCGTGCGAGAAAGTAGCGGGGGGGGGGGCGTAATGTACTCAGAGTGGCAGCAAATTTTGGTTTTGCTGGGGATAACGTTAACCCACACAGAATTGACCGCAACAAAGCCCCGAAATACCGCCGGTGAGCAGCAGGGGGCGGGTGCGCATGCGGCAGCGGGGTGCTGCAAACAATTCAATTAAAAATTCCAGTCCCAAAGGTGCTTCACAATTTAATAGCAAATGTGCGCTCAAATCGGATTCGTGCATAAATGAATTTTTGCTTTTCACTTATCTGCAGTGATAGCAGAGGAGACTCCCTCCAATGCTGTCATCCTGTGAAAACACATATGTATTTGTCACATTTAAAATGTAATTAATTTTTAATGGCACCCACAGGGAGGAATGACATTGTTGTGTTTCATCCTTCTGTTTATGGATGATTTTCCTCTCGCCTATCTGCTTTCGACTGTGTTTCTGTGGCTTATTTATTCGCCCACCGGTAATTGTTCGGCTGAAAGGCTTAGCGGCAATGTTTCAATATAAAATGTGCTGTAAACTCAATCAATAAAATACTGTGTGGGTGCATACTCGATTGATTGCCTTTAAAATGCATGAATTGGTTTGATTTTTGATATGCGATCGCGTCAAATTTTGCAGTAGGAAGTATGTCAAATTAGCTGGTACCAAAAGGTTCAAGGCAGTTATGCATAGAGTATATTTTTGATTGTCTGGCCCGGGCTTAATTCCATGCCAAATTACAGCAATTACACCAAAGATCCCCAATTTTGTAATTTTCTGTACTAATTTACTATTTTAATGAGCCACACTGGGAACAGAGAGAAGAGAGAGCAACGAACTGTAAATTTATGGCCCAAGAGCAGTTCGGATTCGAGTTGACAAAAAGTAAAAGCCACTTACAAATTTTCCCAGTCATTTATCAAGCGCTAGCGGGGCATAAATCTTGTCTAAGCAAATCGCAATGACAACACACAAATGTTCTGGGCCCAGAGGTAAGCGGAACTAGCGAAGAGGAAGGGGCTTGGCTAAGAGTCAAATCCAGGCCGTAACCAAAATGCTTCGCGGCACGCAATTGTCTCTGGCTGAAAGGCAGGAAGGCGGTCTTTGCCAGGCATTAAATTTTATGGCATTTGGCTTTTGGCTGTTGGACATTAAAAACAAGAGACAACAAATGTCGCACAAGCGGAGAGGACAAAGGACAATGAGCCAGGTTAATGTTGCTATTGCTGTTGTGGGTCAGTGTTTGCGGCATATGGCACGTGGCAGGCTGGCAGGTTGGCTGATTGGCAGCTTGGCAACACGGCATCCTGGCATTCTGGCACATTGTCAGCCCTCGGCATTTGATTTATGCTGTTCAGAAAGATGCAAAATTCATCAATTAAATCCCAGCTCAATCTGAGGAGGTGAAGCCTTCTTTCAAATGCCTCTTCCGGGTGCCATTCCGAGCGTGAAGTGTGTTGGATTTGATTTGATTTGATGATTGTCGGTGGCCAGCCACTGGCCTGCCCCGGCACCTGGATCGTGTTTACTTGATTAAAACTCCTGCAACTAACCGAGCGAGCATCCATTCAGGCTTAATTAAATCTACCCGCAGTTCTGTGGAACCTTAGCCACTTTCCCAATTGGATTAGTTTACAGATGGGTTAGATAGGGCAGCTTGTGTTGCAATTGGCCATCGCTTCTCTTCTCCATTTTCCTTGGAATGCCTAGGAAATTCAATTTATTTTCAATTCTATAGATCTGCGAGGCCCACAATTTTGCTGGAATAGAAAATACTAATTTTAATTGCATCTTCTTTGGCTGCATTCCAAATTGTGTGAATATGCACGCTGCTCTCGACATGCCACAAGTGTTTGAGGCATTTTTTGTTGCATACTTTCGGGCGGCGACTAATTTGAATATAAACAATATTAATCATACGCCATGTGTGCGACTTGCAATTTAATTGAGCTGTGTGCTGCGGCCACTGCTCTTTCTTCTCCCCCTCCTCCGCATTCCTGGCATATCACGCTACGTCGCATTGTCCACATATCAGCGTTGCAGTATATTAAGTCATTCTGTCGTGCTGTATCGCTTGGAGAGAAGGCGGGTCGCAGCATGGACTCACGCAGCTTGTTAAAGTCACATTTCTGGCAAATTCTATTATATTGTAAAGCATTTTTTCCCATACTTGACGCCAAGTGCCAGACGGCAGCTGCCATCTGACTCTGGCTGTTACAGTGCATGGCCATAAAAATAACTACAGCACACGCAACTCGACTTCGGGAGGGAGTACGGGTCCGGAATCAAGTCCCGGCCCCCATTCCGAGTCCATTTCGGAGCGCATTTCGTGCGTATGGAAAAAGAAAGGCAAGAAAATCTGCAATTCATGCAATTTTCATGGAAAATTTGCTTCGCCAGAAGAGAGAGAGGAGCAAACACAACACAACTGACACATGGGTTCACTCCTCTCCGTGCATATGCATATGCATGTGTGAGTGTTGTATCTGTGCTTTGAATGTCAAAATATTTGTGTGTTTGGCATTTTAAGCGTTAAATTTTGGCTGTCAACGTACCCTCATTCGGCTCACTCCTCTGCGAGAGTGCGAGTACATTGTCTGTTGCTCCTGCTCTCGACTACCGGCTTCCAGTTTCCTGCTTCCGGCTACAGGGATATTTTGGTGTTTTCCCTTTTTTCTGCTCTTCTGGAAAATCCACTGCCGGAATCCAAATTAATTTCCCTAGCACGTGGGCCCCAGTGATTATGCCTGTGTGTGTGTTGTGTGCTTGTTTGCATTTGTCTTAAGTGGTAGAGTCCTTGACTTGATGCTTTAGAGATTACGGCTTACGTGCCGTGCCGTGCCCTGCTGGCTGACTGCTCCGTTTTATTTGAAATACGGAGGGATGAGTTGCTGGAACCCATTGCGACACTGTATATGGCATTTAAGGAATATTCTTAGCAAATTATAGCAATTACTCTTCGACTGCTAGAGAACTGAAGAGACGAGAAGTGCCGTGAAATATTCCCTCAGAATGTGAGAAACAGCGGCTTCCCTTTTATTCTAATTGCAACTAATACTTTCCATCAATCGGGCTTGGATACTAGTTTGTAATTAAGAAACAATTTCAATGCAATTTTCTACATAACATTTTGATTTGTTAAGTGGCTCGCCCGCCGCTAGGCTGTTTTCTGCTCCTCCCTCTTTCGATTCCCTCCTGCAATCTGGATGAATCAATTGGGAGATGGCTTTTGCTGATTCTGATTGGCTTGACTCGAGGTGCAGGGAAGCTCCTCGTCAGTTGCCTTGCCCAGAGTCCTAGGGATCGGCTGCTTCCAAATTCCGTCGACTTTTTCCGATTCATCCTCAGGCACTTCAATTTTCACGGTCTTCCCCGTCGGGGTTATCACTATTATGTGCATATTTGGCGGTCTCTGGGGAGCCTTTGCCTGTGGGTGTGCCAAACTTAATGTGGGCCAAAATAAAATGTTTAAAATGTTGAATTTTGTCTAAATGCTAAATGAATTCTAAAATGAAAACCATATTTGGAAAGCCCTCAAAAAGTTGGAGCCTACTTGGCTCTGTGTTTGTGTGTGTCCGAAATGCACTTTACTTTAACCTTTAAGCGGTTTCTCTCCCTCTCTCTCTCTTTTACTGTCTGCCTCTTCCATTCATTAGCTTGAATGCTCGCCAGAAGCAAGCCACGGAAACAAGAAAGATAAATGAAGACGAAAGCAGCCACCAGGCAGACAGACGACTTTGCCTCCGTTCCCCCTTTTTATCCTTCCGCTTGGCGGCAGATTTGTGGCTCTGGCCGAGTCAAAAAATATGCCGCAAGCCACACCCCCACGCCGCCCACACGTGATGTTTGTCTGGGGGCCCGGCCGGGACTGTTTGCCTTGGTAGCTGAACCTGCATGTGGAAAGTGGAACATAATTAATTCAAATTAATTACAATTTGTGTGAAAATAGTGCTTGGGGCAGGGCCCAGACCCCGGTTTAGTCCCAGTCCCCAACTCTCGAATCCCATCTCCAGCCCAAGACGGGTCGATGCTGTCGACGATGCTCGGCCTACATTTCGAGAGAGATTTTGTTGGGTGGCCTCTGTCTGTGTCTGTGGCTGTGTCTGTCCTCTTCAATTCCTATTTTAACGAAATGCTAATTCTGCTCGAATTATGCGAGCTGCCAGAGCTGATGCTCAGATCGAGCCATCCAACCATCCATTGTGTTTGCCTGACCCAATTAGTCGAAATTTGCAACAGCGTCATAAACTCAAGTGGCAAATGACAGCAGGGGGCGGGGCCGTGACACGATGGTCCGCCATTTATAAATCAATTATGCAGCGATTGCACGCTCATTAGTGTCAAACTCAATTAACGCTTTGACAGTTTTGCAGGGCCAAAATGGAAGTCTGTCGATGTCACTGTCCGTCCGGCCACTGTTCGACACCGGCAAGGGATTGGGGCCAGCGAATGCGGGTGCAGGTCAGCGGTCAACTCAAGTTCAGAAAACGTTTTGATGTCGAGCAATGGAGGTGCAGTGGAGGTGCAATTGTTAGAGTAGAGAATGGGTTGCATTTGATTATCGATAATGGAATTATCTACTGCAGTCGATGGACATATGTATATGTATTCTTTTCAGGGATCCTAAAGTACGGATTAGTTGTGAGGCAAGCAATGTTGGAAGCCTTTATTCATTTATTTAGCTCGATAATTTTCTTGTGTAACTACACACAGAGAAAAAATGAAACAGAACCAAATTGAAATAGTCAAATTATATCGAAAGCACTTCGTTTTACACGTAAATATGTTTATAATATATATATATAAATTAATGAATATTTATTTAAAATATGAAATACATTCAGATCAAATATTTTCATAAATTAATGGAATGGTCTACATTTTTAAATCCAAGTTCGATTCTCAGGTATTTTTTCTCTGGGTGTACGAGTTCTTTGGGAAATATTTCAAGAAATTTGAATCTTTAACGACCTTCAGCCAAAGCAAATCCTCAACTATGCTCTTTGGGTCGTGGCTGGACAGGCTTGCGGCTCTGGGGCATGGCATTCAATGTGGACCTCGGACAATGGACGAGCATCCATTCAGAAGAGCTCACCTCTGCCCCTGCCTCCATCTCACCATCGCTCGCTCTCTGTGCGAGTATCTGTGTGTTTTATCGTGCCAACCGGTGGTTTATATCATAATTGCAATCTTGCATAAATGCGTGCGCCCGAGTTTTTGATGCACAATTACGCAGAGCACGAAATGAGTGAGTCGGTATGTGTGTGTGTGTGTGTGTGTATTGGGCATGTTTGTTTGTCCTTCGAATCGCCATTTTAGTGTGCGTCTTTTTTACAGCATCAACAGTAAAAGCAATCCCAGGCAGCCATCTCCATCGCCATCGCCATCGCCATCCTGGCCATCATCATCATCGTTGTCATCATCGTTGTCGTTGTCGTTGCCGTTGCCGTTGCTGGTGGAACATGTGTTCCTCGTCGTCTCCTCCTCTTCCAACAGTCTCGCCGTGTCCATGACACACTTGCTCGGGAATCTGTGTGCTAGTGCCAACAAGTCTATCTGTGTGCGTGAGTGTGCTTTCCGTTGCATATCTGAGTGTTTGCATCTGTGACCACTGCAGCCGCCCCTCTGCAAACATGTGTTGCCTCCTCCACGGCCGCCGTAGCAGCGCATTGAAAGCCCATTCCGACTGGACAGCCCAACCCCCAGCAGCATTGGGGTCGCTCGGTTTGCACTATGGAATACCATATCCCTTACATACCCAGCGGGGTGGGGGGGCCTGTCGATTTTCTCGATTTCTTTTCTTGAGCCACACGTTTGCTCCATTAGCACCCAGTCAATAGGCGGCGGAGTGGCCACTCGTGCATCAAATTAATACGCAATACAAAACGGGAATGACATCAATAACACTTGTCTGCCGTCCCGAGGACCTGAGTGGCCGGCCGCAAGGAGCCGCCTTGTCCACAGTGTCGGCGGCAACGTGACCGTGCCAAGTCAATTTGCCGTTCTAGCCACAAAACAATTAGTAAGCAAAACAAGGCAATTACAATGCCACCACCAGGAGTGTGGGCGGGCAGCCGGAGGACAACACTTGCTAACAGGAAATCGATTACACTTGCGATGAAGTTCGATGAACTTGTCGGAAGCGGGGACTGCCAGTGTTCTATGTAATTATTAAGTATTTCCCTTTGAGCAGCAGGACAGCATTTTATTCACACGCAAAACGTAATTAACTTGACTGTTTCCAGGAAGAGCCACCAAAGAGAGGGGCCGCAGTAAACCACATACTTAGCTCTCTTTAGTTCCACTGTAAACTCCGTTTTTGTTGTCTGTGCGGTGTTTGTGGTTGGCCAGCAGTAATAGTGGCAACACCACAGACACGCACCCTGCAACTTGCCGCGAAATCCGGCCGCATGACACATGACAGCGATAGTTGGCTCCGTTGAAGAGACCCACACCCCACCCCTCGCTGGTCAGCCACAGCTGTAGGATTCCCACATCCATGCACGAGCATATATCCCTTCATATCCATGCAAATCGCAATGACACTCGGTATATCATGGGATTAGCTGCGAAATGGGAATGTTTTTAATGATAGCGAGACCCTGAGACAAAGTGCGCATAAAGTGCATTCAAAATGGCATTATCAGAGCCCCTACCCCACACACAGACAGACACGTGGGGTCTGGCGCAGGACCCCAAGCTGAGTACGTGCTCCGGGAGCTTTTATGCAAATTTTAACCGGCAACCTTTTCATGCATTTTATGCATGCCCCTACCCCTTCCACCAACCATTGGTTTTTTCTTTTTCGGGTTTTTTGTTTGGTCTTTATCCCCCGTTCGATTGGATAACAATTCGATTTTATTTGATTTAATTCCGCTGCTCCTTTTTGTCTCTTTCGGGGGATGAAAACTTTTTGCTTCTGCTGCTTGGGAAAGTCAATTAGGCCAACTGTTCAAATATTTGTTTACACACTCACACGTTGGCCGCAACAGAAAAGTGGCAGGAGTCGACGAGTCCCAATCGAGTTCACAGCCAGCGGAAAACGGCATTGGCAACGTTCTGCTTAATTAACATTAAATTGTCGTGTACTCGTACCACAGAGTACATCCCCTCGCTGTGCTGTTGCCAGGCGGGTGCCCTGCAGCAGTCCGAAAAGTGTTAAGACAAAGGCAAATTGCCACTAAATTGGCACTTAAGAAATTTTGTGCTGAGCTGGCCTTTAGGCCACGACGTGGTTCTGCTCAGCCGGACTCCTCTGACTCCTCGGACTGCGACTACTGTCAATTAAAGCCCAACTGATGTTTAACAATTTAATTATGAAAGTTAACGAGTTTAAGTTGAACTACAGCCCAAAGGCAACGGCCAAGGGCAGAATCTCCTTTGCCAGTCGAGTGGGAAAACCAAAAACCGCCCTGGGCCACTTTAAGTTGCTTTTTTCGTATATTCATATACCTTTCAACAGACCAATATTTGTGGCTCCTCGAGTGGAATACTTGTGGCTCGGACTCCGTCAACTGTTGGCCTGCTTGGGCTTGAGTTTTGTTAGCTTAGAAATATTCAAAATAATTCATAAATATTCGTTTTCAAATACTTTTGAAAGAATTAAAGAGTTGTGCATACTTTCGTTTATTCCTTAAACTTTTCCGAGTTGTTAATGTCATAAATTAAAGGTAAGTACCCCTTACTTTCGGCCACAGTTGAAGGCTAGTGATGATTTTATATATGTGAACGTGAAATTACAATTACCGCAAGGGGAATTTTGAAGTTTTCTCAGAATTCATTGTGGGTCTCTTTATGGCTGGCATCTTTGCAACTAAAACCATCGCCTTGTTGTTGCTCGCCATTAAGTTTTGGGCCACAAAGGAGGCCTTCATTAGCAGCCAAAATGAGCTTAAAATTTGCGTCTAATTATTGTGCATTTGTTGGCCAGTTTTGCATTTTCCTGCTTGACTTGGCCTGACCTTCCCGGCCAGATCTTGTTCTGCTGCCCACCGCTGCTGCTCTGTATTTATGGGGCAAGCTCCGCTGCAGTTGTGCTATTTTTAATGAGTTTTTGTTGTTTTCCCAGGCAGTTTGGAGAAGTTTGCACGTTCCCTTCTTAGAGCTGCTGCTGCTCCTTCTGCTCCTGGTACTGTTGAAGCTCCAGCGACTGACTCGATGACAGACTGAGGGAAAACGCTTGACTGGCTGACTTGCACTTGAGGCACTCGAAAAACTAATCAGCGTTGGCCAACTTTTCCTTTTCCCCATTCTTTTTGCAGATGCCGGGCAGTTTTACGTCTCCCTGCAGTGGCCAAAGGAGTTTACAACATAATTAAGAATGTTGCAAGAAACTTGAGTGCGTTTAATGAGGAACCGACCAAGAAATCCAGCCCAGCCCGTGCCTGTGCCTGTGCCACTGCCTCTCAGCCTCCTGCCGGAGCATCGTTTGTTTTGTGGAAACTTTTCCGAGGTGCCGGGGAGGTGCAGCTGAAGAATTTTCGGGCTCGTTACTTATCTTGCTCATTTCCTTTCAGTGCACTTTTGTGTTGGGCATTAACATGGTCATTATGTGTATCCTGCCTTCCTGGTGGCTGCATCTAATGTCCGTGGCGTTGGCCTGCATCTGCCAGCCACTTTCTTTGGGGCTCCTGGCTCCTGGCCCCTGGCCCCTCGCTCCCTTGCTCTTTGTTCTAGCTCCTTTATGAATTATGTCCGCCACTCTCTCAAGTGGTATCCTTCCTTTCATACTGCCCTCAATTGCATAATCATGTGCATGGCTGTCGAGGGCTCCGTGCGGATATCCCACTGCATCCATATCTGCATCTGCATCTGTTTATCTGTAACTCTCCCCTTGTTTCGCACCTCCGGCTTAGGAACTATAATACTTACTCTCTACTCCCATTCGTAATCGTCTGGCTCTAATGTGCTAAAACTTCTCTGCTGCACGCTCCACTGCCTTTATGGCCACCCGGCAGTGGAAGCTGCCAGCACGCAGACCCACCCACAGCCCCCTCTAATAGTGGCGCATTTAATTTTCATTATCGTCACTTGACTGCGCAATTGTTTGTTGTTGCTCTTTGTATTCTGTTACTTATGAATATTGTTTAGCTTATTAGCGAGTGTTTTCCCTCTGTTTTCTGATTTATTTTTTCCCCTCTTAGTATCTTCAAATTCATTTAAATTAACGTTCATTGAGTATTCATTGAAATATTCGCGTCAACGCTTTTGGTTTTTGTCCAAGTTTTATTTAGTTTAGTGACGTTTTAAATCACTTTGTATAAGTATTATTATGGAAAACAATTTGGAATAGAATGCCATTAAATTGAGCGGAAAATTGTGTCAAAGGCCTTGTGTTTTGATGCATACGGTTCATTTTGGCAGCAGCTTTCTATCGCCAGCTTTAAACCAATTCAAAAATGTCGATTGTCGGGCGGCAGGGGATTGTATAGCTGGCCAGAACTACAAATAAGAGTGGCTTTAATTACCAAAACCATCTAACAAATATTATTTGGTCCAAGGAGGAGGCGGACAAAAAATCTGCCCCTGAAGCAGTCGTCCTTTTTTCCATCCGCTCATTTACCATTTTGTCCTGTTTTTCCTTACTTTTTTTTAAATGGGATTTCTGCGCAGGGTGCTAAATGTCAGCAATGCAATTAAATCGGGAATGACCAACGATGAGAGCCAGGCTGGCTGACAGCGAGCTGGCCAAGGCAGCTGGATCAGGAGCTGGAGTTGTGGCAGGAGCAGGCGGAGCTATAAAATTATGAAGCGAAATTGGATTTAAGAACAGCCCCTGGCTCCCCTGATCCCAAAGGGCCGAGAAGGAAATGCTAGTGCCATTAGCGCCATTTTGCTTGGATGTCCCCGTTGTCCTGTTCTTCACTTCCGCTTCAGCCAGCACCAGCACCACCTCCGTCTGTGGCTGGGGCTGTTGCTGGTGCTGCATTTGATGACTTGAAAATTGTAATTAAACTGCGTTTGTTGTCATTGCATTTAAAAATAATCATCATAAATATTGCATAATAGGGAAAGGCAGGACAAAGGCGGTGAGGAAATGAATGGAAAGGCAAGAAAAGCTGCCAGCAGCAGCCACCAAGTTGTTATATTTAACTATTAAAAACTTTTGCAGGGAGCTTCATAAAAAGGCGTGCGAAGAGCGGATAAGCGAAATGAATGAAAGAGACTAAGACAAGCTAAGGTACGGGAGGGAGAGAGAGAGAGAGAGAGCCCATCGCTAGTGTCCTGGCCCTGAAAGGGTTTTTGCCAGTTGGAATCGTAGGCTGGAGGAACGCTTTAATTAAAGTGAAATGCAAACATTTCAATTAAGCAGCGACTCCAAGCTGATTTCAATCTGGCTAAAAGGATAACTTCCGGTAGACACTTTGCCCTCATCTGTGCCTCGGCTTTCCCCGTCCTCGTGTGGTCTTTTTGTGTGTATGTGTGTGTGTGTGTGTTTGTGCGTGTCTCCATCGGAGTTCAAATGTCGGCCAGGGCACAACTAAGAGGGCATTGGCATTTCCAGGAGGCGGGCGTAATCGGCGATTGACATTATTTTTGCATTAGTCTGCCGGCCGTCCTGTTAGCCCCCTTCGGTACGTCGCTCATACGCCCGGCTATCCACCGAATTAAATTATGCGCGCAACCCATAAAAAGAAGGCAACTCAAGAGGCTATTGTTTCAGTGGCCAAACAGTTTCCGGTTTGACTCCCCCAGCTCCAGCTCCAGCTCCAATCCCAGTCCCAATCTCAGTCCAAGGCCCAGACCCTGCTTTGGCTTATTTTATTTTCCAATTAAGTAAATTGCGTGAGTCGGACAAAGATGGAGACGCCTCTGCTTTTGTGGCATACATCACAGGCGGGTGGCGAGGAAAAAGAATGTGTTTCGTTTCACCTACACTGCGAAAAATTATGCCACAGAATAAAGTTTGAAATACAAATGGGAGCTCCTTTCAATCCCGGTGATCCGCTCTTCTCTAATCTGCTAGGGTTTGCCATTCATCGCCATTCATCTCAGATTTTTCTCAGTGTATGTACGTACGTATTTGTGTGCTCTTGGCGCTGAACATCGATAAATGTTGCGTGTGGCGGCCTACCACGGCAACCACGTCAACCACGAGGGCTACAATAACTAATCGCCGAGTCTGTGGCTCGGTTTTAATTGATTCAATGTCGAGCCCATTATCCAGCAGCCCACACGAAGTCGACTTGATTACCATTATGGACTTTGATGTGTGAAAGCTGGATGTAGATGAAAATTGAGGACGCAGTCGGGAACTTCAATTTGACAGTCTGTCTGTCACTGCTCTTGCCAGACGCTCATCCAATTTGTATAGCATAATGCCCCTGTGGTCTTGGGACTGGGAGCATTGTTATCATTTTTATGGGCTTAATCGATGGGCTGCGATAATGAGATTATTGTGGCTGAGGCTGGTTAAATGAACCGCGAACAATATGTGTGAATCGACATTCAAATGGAGTAGAAGCCGAGCCAATTAGCTTCAGGGAAATGCTAGGATGGGAAGATTTGTATGGAGTCGCCATTCTATATAGAAAAGGGAAATCAATTCAATCAGCACATGTTTGAGTAAACTATGAGAGAAGGGACAACCAGTAGTAGAGTGATTTGCCATACAAATCACAAATTAGAAAAAAAATAAAAAACAAACTCTTACTAGCCATGCTAGAGGGTCCTTAACCATTGCTTTAACTTATTCGATTAACATTTTAGTAGTTAATCATTCAGATTAGATATATGGTATTTCCTCTTTGCTATTTTATTTTACATTTATCAATATTATCTCCTTTTTTTGTGGCTATGATAATTCAAATGCTGCAGTCACGTATGGAATTCACATTAATTGAATACAAATACAAATTATAATTGTAATTTAATTAAGACACATTATTGGCTTACTTTTGATTTTGTTTGCCTCTCCAGAACCAATAAACAATTGTTGGCATTTTTAATGAGTTTATAGGCATAATCAACTTTACGATAAATTTGTTGCCTGACTGATTGCCCCACAGAAACACACATTGGGGCTCTCACACATGCATACGTAGTATACAGTAGAGCGACAGATGTCCAACAATGGCTAGTGGCTTAAAGAGCTGCTAATTAGATTAAGTGAAGTGTCAAATTTAGTACGAAGTACGTTTTCCCTTTTGGTCGAGGCAGTTGTGTGCGCTTAACCTACTCCCAAGTGCACTTCAACAGAGGCAGCCAGGCGGCAACACGGGCAACTGTGAGCGGGGTATGGGCAGCGGGGAACTATGTAACATGATGAATACTGCAACAACTACAGCGTACAAATGTTTTCACTTACAGGCGGCAGCAGCAGCAGGAGCTGGTGGAGCTGGTGGAGCAGGCGTGGCAGGCAATACAACAGAACGGAGGGGAATAAACTGGGCCAACAACTTTAAAAGTACAAGCGGAGGAAGAGCCATCATGAGAAGTGCATAGACCAGGAACAATAGCAAATGCCACGTCAGCAGCAGCACCAGAAGCGGCAACAACCACAGCCGCAGCAGCAGCAACAGCAACAGCAAGAACGTGCAACAACGACCGTAAAAACGAGTCAACAACAGCTTAAAACATAATCCGCTGTCTAAAGGCAACAAGCGGATAGAGAGACGGCGAGACAGCACGAAAGAGGAGAAACCAGAGAGTGAAAGAGCCACACAGAGAAACAAAGAAGGAGAAGGACACGACTGAGTCGAACGGAGACCGCTACCCAGTGATGGGTAGAGAAGAAAGCGACATTGGGAGTGACGAGAAATCGTTGGTGTAATTAGTGCTGCCAAAGCGCGTATGAATCAAAAGCCTGGCCCGCAGCGGAACCGGAAATGCAGGCGACAGACGGCCCACTCAGCGGAGACGGAGGAGGCCACTAATGGAACGGCGCGCGATCATGTCCGACGTTGAGAAGGCGATTCAGATTAGGGGCAAGCAGCGCCTGCCAGAGGATGACGGAGATGTGGCTGATGAGGCGGGGTCAGGGCCAGGCACAGGGCCGTGCTCGGCCATGGGGGTAAAGACCACGGCCACATTGATGGCCAAGAAGAAGAGCTGCCCGCGACGCTGCCTCGGACAGCTGCTGAAGCTGGTGCTCTCGACGCCCGGCCTGATGTTGCTGGTGACGGCCTACTCCGTTCTGGGCGCCCTGATCTTCCCGCTGCTGGAGGCGCCCCAGGACCTGAGCAAGTCGGCGGCCATAGCCAAGAGCCGCGAGGACTGTCTCCGTGAGCTCTGGATAATAACGGGTGAGTCCCCCCCCCTTTAGCATTCCATGCGGCATTCTGACGCATTATCCAAAAATTGCTTAAATAGCCAAAAGGTTTAATGTAGGTAAATGGTAATTGTAAAGCGACACCGTTTGCCCATTAGTGCCGAGCAAATAGAGCCAATGCAAATATTTTAATTAGAATAAACCACAAACCAAACCCCACTCCACGCCATTCCACTCCGCTCGGCTGAATAGCATAAAACTGCATTTTCTAGTCGTATTCCCGAAATTGAATAATGCCCAAATATTTGCATAGCCAAATGTTTGGTCAGGCGCCAAATTTCAATAATTCTTCCACCCATTTGCGTTCTGCTATCGTGTTGCTTATTGCGGCTTATTTGTTGCACGGAATTGATTTACTCGAAACTAATTACTTTGTCGCACCTGCCATTGGCACGCGATGCTGGTTTTGAGCAGCTCTGCTCATGAGCACTAGAGCTTATATTTGTTTAATTAAAATTCCACATCATAAATAAGCCAATTAACCTTAGCTCCAAGGCATTAGTCTCCGTGGAGAGTACCACCTGGCGTATGATTAATTTGACGAGCCCTCTGCCGAGCTTAATAATGTGCAGCATCCATCCATCTGCCTACCCATCTCATAGTTCATTTATCTTTCGCGCGAGCATGAGCTGGGGATTTTTCAGGATTTGCTGTTCCCAACACAGAATTTGTTAAATGAATCCTCATTTAATCAGACGCCATCTCTTGGGAATGGAATGCATTTCGTCAATAATAAGGAAAGAAATCCAATCGCAAATTCTTTGATACGAGTGCATTAATGAAATTCCCGTAATCCGTTCTTGAGGGAAGCTGGCAGAGCGCGGAACATGAATTAAATTCAACACTTTCTAAAGAATCTGCTATGCAAGGAAAAGGTAGAAGCATTTCCAGAGGCCAAAGGCACTTGATCCTGTGGAAATGCTCCTAATAGGTGCTCTTTGCTCTGAATGTTTTCCTCACAGTGTGTAACAGTGTGTTCGATTGGAGAGGGCCCATGGATGGGCGGGAGGCTCTGTGTCCTCGAGGTATGCCTGAAAAACGCCCCTTCAAGGCCAGAGGGCGTCAGCACACAGCACACAGCAACCAGCACACGAGTCTCGGAACTGTTATCGTTGTTGTTAACAAGCGACCCTGCAATTTGCCAGGCCCGAACACGACATCAAATGCTAGTCTCAAATGCCTCAAGACATTTGGCCCATTTGGGTGGGGAAAGGTGAGCAAGGGATAAGGGATTTGCAAGCACTTGTCGGCCGTGTCGATGGGGGGTCGAAGGCTGACAGAGGTTATCACTGCACTTGGCATGAAATTGCATAATTGCCACAAGGGTTTCGGCTTGTCCTCGACATCCTTTCGATGACACTTAACATTTTCTTCTCTTCGTCTTGCAGAGAAACTAAACGTTCTGTACGAACGCAACTGGACGATGCTGGTCCACGAGCAGCTGCGCCGCTTCGAGGGATCCATTGTGGCAGCCACGCGCCAAGGAGCCACTGGAGTCGGTGGCGGAGCCGGCTTCCAGGCAGCCAGCGCCAGTGCCCTGGGACACTTTGGCTACGATGCAGGCGATACCCAGATCTGGACCTTCAGCGAAGCCCTGCTCTACTCGGTCACTGTGATAACGACAATTGGTAAGTTACGCTTTCCCTTTCAGCGTGTCCCCTCCAAGGCGACGACTAAGATTTAGATTTATGTTTGATGTTCATCTTAGGGGAACGTCCAAGCAGGAGCTGGAGCTGCTTATTATGATTTGGGGCATCCTGAGGGAGGGCGGGACTGCAAACATTTACACTGCGGGCAATGAGGGCAAATAGACAACATTCCGACGCCTTCGAGTGCAAACTACAGCGGCAGCAGAAGCAGAAGCAGACACATTGTGTATACGCCCCGTAGGCCCATTCCAAATATTTGCATATGCCGAACGATGTGAAGGGCGCGTGCGGCATGGCATGGGCTTGTTGTTACAAATTAACTGTATCTAGTGGCCATTTGCTGCGTCCGTTGTCAGGGACAGAGGAGAAGGAGGCGTAAATCAACTGTGAGAAATGATTAAGCAAGGATTAACCGTGAGAATTGTTATGCCCACAATTAAAGTGGTTGAAGATTGAAATTCAAAGCGAACCCCGGGATATAAATTTACATTTTCTAAATCTGAATTTTTAATGTGCATCGTGTGCAAAATACTTAATTGAACGAGAATTTAAGCATTTGATTAGTCAGTGAATCCTCTTACTTATCCTAAGTATTCCTTATCATTTCGTTGACTCATAATTCTACGGTTATTGATATTCCTGGAATTGCAAAAGAATCACACTTCGCCGCTCAGGATCGTGGGGGTATAAATGTATATACATATCACAGCTCGCTCGTGCTCCCCATTTTTATAAGTAAAGTAAATATTTTATCTCCATCACACACACAACACTTTCTGTCGCTGCCACAGGTCATGGCAGTCTTACGCCCCGCACAGCCGCTGGAAAGCTGGCCACCATTTTCTACGCCCTCATCGGAGTGCCCCTGATGCTCATGTGCCTGTCCAGTCTGGGCACGCAGCTTGCCGAGGCATTGCAGTGCACGTACATGCGACTCTGCTGCCAGCTGCAAAAGCATCGTCAGAAGAAGCCGCCAGCTCAAAGGGGAACAGCGTCGACAGCTACGAAAGCGTCAGCGACACCAACAGCAACGACGATGGCAGCTACAACGACAGCGACAGCGACAAAACGGCGTCAGGCAGCGGCAGCTGGCAATGGGGTAAGTCAAACATGGCGTATGATTGATATTATTTAAGTGCATGCAACAGCTGCAGTTTATAAAAGCAGTGGCAAAGTTGACTGCAACTTCATCATGCTGACATTTTTATGGATTTTAATTCGATGGCTGGAAGGATTCGCCACCCACTCAGAACAGGAGCCGGAGCAGGAGCAGCAGCAACTGTTGCTGGTCGTCGACGTCGATCCACCCAGGAAATCAAGCTATTTGCCAGCCATTCCATTGCAAAGCAAACTTCCGACATTGTTTCGTGTGTCCAGAGTTGCAGGGCCAAAAGTTTAGCTGGCTGTTATTTTCTGGCACCAACTTTTCCCACTACTTACCAAGTGTTTTTCCTTGCTCTGCTTGTAGTTCTGCCTCCCAAACTTATCCAGCAATAAAGTTGCGATAGCGTGGATTGGTCGTAGCATTGCTCTCTGCTCTGCTCTACTCTGCACAGTTTGGCGATGTATGGTAGTCCTAATCCTAACAGGATGTGATAGGGATCTTTGAACACTCAAAGAAATGGTGGCCTTGTTGTGGCGGGGGAAGGGAGTCTGATTACAAATTCCCTAAATGCTGCGATTATGCCTTTTCTTCCCTATGCCCATTTCCGGAACTGTTCCCTTCGATTTCTTTCTCCCAGTTTTCCCCATGATTAAGTTCTCAGCGCCAGTATCCTTGGAAAATCAAACTGCATTTCGGGTTTCCTATTACGACTTTTAATTACGACACCAGAAGCCTTTTAAGTGGATCGCGGTCCCCAGATTGGGTTTCTGCGTTGTAAGCCCGGGTTCTATTAACGGCAAACTGAAAGTTTGTAATTGATTTTCGGCAAAAACAACATAACTTTTTTTGCTTTTTCTTGTTGCGTATTGTGTTTGTTATACTTTTTCAGCAGAGTGCTGCGGACTGTTTTTGTTTTCCGTTCCGGTCGGGACTGAGCTTTGATTTTTCCCCAGTTTCGTTGCGTTCTATTTGCTGTGCTAACAGAGCTCCTTATCGCTGTATAGAGTATAGAAATATATATTTTTTAGGGTGCCCCGAGCCTTTTTGTGTTTGCGTGTTCTGTGCATTCGTGCATAAGTTTTGTAAGTGATTTGCTGGCCTCCCGTAATGACATTTCTGCCAGAGCCCCCAGTTAGAAGTTCCAGTATTTCCATGTTCACTATCAGCTTTCACTCTTTAAGGCTTTAAGAACGAATGTATTTTGCATTCACAGGTCTTTCAATTATTCGTCCCGGTCCCGGTCCCGGTTTTCCTGTGCAAATTTCTGTTTAATTGCCACATTATGGTCGTGTGGCAAAAACGAATGGCAAAACAGAAAAACAGAACGCTGGAAAAAAGGTCATCACAATTTGGTTAAATAAATAAATAAGTGTGTTTGCGGTCGCCAGAGTAAATTTGATCGCGATGCCAGTCGCCTGATTGTCATCTGACGACGGACGCGCACGGCACGGACAAACAAAAAGTTCATTTCATAACTTAACATTTTGAAAGCAAACTCTGCCGATTTTAATGAACTGCAAACTTTAGCTCGGCCCCGAATTTCGGAAGCTCTTGGCCCCAGAAAACTTCATTCGACACTTTAAGAGTTGGCCAAAACTTTGGCGCCTGTTGCAGTTTGAGTTGGGTCAAATGCCTGCCGAATAAATTTAAAGTTTCCTCCTTTCAGGGCTCGTGCTAAGTAAATTGAAATGAGTGCGAGTCACTTTAATGCCACGAGGGTAAAACTTTTTCCGCCACATAAACAATTACACGCCAGTCGCTGAAAGCTACTTAAATTCTACTTACTTATATATGTCCAAGACATACATATACGCTCGTATATATAGGACTCTGTTAAAGTGGAGTTGGGCCATGGAATGTCTCAATTTTTGGCCAAGTAAAAGACACAAACAACCACTACGGAACTGTAAAGTGGCATCCGGTGAACAGAATAGTTTTCAAGACTTTTTGCATTTGCCACGGAAGCCACTCGAGCCTGTCAAGTGCCACTCCTTCCGGCTTTTTTTTGAGACTTGTTGAACAAGATTTTTGCATTTGTCAGGCTCGCTAGAAGTTGGGCCTCCGATGTTCTGTTTTAGAATGCATTTAGCGACTCATTAGGGCGTAATCCCACCTGGGAAAATCACAAATGTGGTTCGTTTGGAGTGCGGTGGAGTGGGGTGTTTTTGGGCGGGGGTCGCATTTTGAGGCGATAAGACTTGAGCCGGACCTTGTGGTTTGTTCTGGGGATGCGTCCCAAGGGCTGAATTATTATCGTCATCGTGTTGGCTGTTGCCACTCTCCATTTTGGCATTTGGCTTTCGTCTTTTGCAATTATCAGCATGCGTCATGCTGTAGCCGGTCGCCGTCCAACCACAAGCCAAAGGACAGAGACGTTTCGTTTGTGTGTGTCCATCAGATTGGTCTGGCAAATCATGATGATGCCACAGAACCGCAACGAACATGATGGCTGGCATCAGCCGCAAACAGCTTTGTGGGCGGACCACGACTATGACATCAGTCGTCTGGGAAGGGGCACGGGGCGTTGCGTTGCGGTGCTCTGCAGGCATACGTCATTCAGGCCTCCGAAGTCGCCAGGGACAGGGACAGGGACTGGGACAAGGCATACAAATTACGGGTTTTATTGATATTCCATCAAAACCGAAAACCGACTTGAAAGGCAGCCGCAATGAACACTTGCACAATCAAGGGAACAATATCCTTTCCCTGATTACTATGCCACTCGGCCTTATTTTCCTCCGATGAATACGGACAATTAATAAAGCCATGTCCCACCCAATTACAGGCCAATTGCAGGAGCTGCAAATACGATGCGGCCAACACGGAGACGAGTCTCAACGAGAGCTACGAATACGGGCAAGGACAGGCGGCGGCCATGGGCAAGCTGCCCCCGGATAAGGGAGAAGGTAAGTGAAGGACTCAACGCATGCAAAGTGTACTGTCAGCTTAACAATTGGCCTGTCGTTAATCATCTTTTAACACATTCGCTCCTGTTTGCACTCCTTTCGGTCACCAGATGCCTGTCAATTGTTGCACAACTTGAATCAGCAGCAGCAGCAGCAGCATTTTTACCAGCCACAGCAGCAGCAGCAGCAGCATCCGGATGTTATGGTAATGACAACAACAACAACGGGTAGCGCAATGTTGAAATATGCACCGCAACAACAGCAGCAGCAACAGCAGCAGCAACAACAGCAGCAGCAGCAATTATCGACAGCGACTCTACCGCGGCAACATCACCAACATCTACATCCCCAGCAGCAACTGCAACAGAATTTTGTCGCCGTGCCGAGCAGCATGCTGCGGTCAATGCCTCTGACTATGCCGCCCAATTGTTATGGGCCAGCCACCGCCACGATTTACTTTCCATTTGCACCGTCTGCAGCGGGCAGTCCACAGCACTCGCAGCATCTGGTTGGGACGGCAGAGCCGGCCAACGGGCCTGGCTCTGGGCCTGGTCTTGGCCAGCAGCCGCTGGTCAAGTATCACACGATTCACTTGCAGCCTGCCTCCGCGAAGCACCGACTGCTGGCACCGGCTCGGGACGAGCCACCCATTGCGGGCCAAGGCACTGAATCAACGGTCACACTGGAGGGCATAACATTGCCACCGCCGCCTGCCTACCAAACAGCCAGCATTCATGGTGAGTATTGTTCCATTCTTATAGCTCCAAGGCTTACGCTTTACGGTTTACGGTTTACGGTTTACCTCAATATGCTTCGATTCCGCCGGAATAGGCTGGAGAACAGCTAATGAACGATAATGATAGTCGGGCGGAAAATTTGCATAAATCGAACAATGAAAACTGAATTTAATTGGATCAACAATTTGTGCCAGAGCCGTGCACATGGCAATGGAAAACCCGCAAAATGTTTTTCCTGACAGCTTTTAGCCCTAACCTGAGACCAGAAACAAACCGAACTGTAATCAATCAATCATACGCCCAGTTGTCCCCAGCAATGCTGTGCACTTTTGCCCCTCTACGTATCCCTCCCTGCGCTCATTTACGCGTTCAATTATATAACAATTTGTTGCCAGCATCATCATCAGCAGCAGCAGCCACAGGAGCAGCAGCAGCAGCGTGTTAAAATGACAGACTTAAGCAGACATACTTCACCCACTGTGGCATTAAAAGTTTTCAACTTAAGCCGCTTGACACGCCGAGAAAAGACGGCGACAAGGACAACATGCACTTGAGGCAACTTTCGACATGTGCGACAGTTTTATTGACGATAATGATGACTTGGCACTTGGCATAAAGACGATGACGCCGACAGCAGCAACGACAACAATGCCAACGACTGTGGAGTGAATGTGGGGGGTGTCCACGGTCTGCTCGTCTTCAGCTTGTGCGACGCATGCAAAACTCATTAAATTTAACAGCTCTTGTTGTTGGTCCTGTTCGTGTCCCACTCGCTGCGGCACGTGACGCTGTTGGGCAAGCACTCCTCCTCGGAGAATACCGTTTAATTCCGCAACAAATTGCAGCGTGAGATTCGGCCATTTGTCAACGGAGTGTTCCATTGATTCCATTATGCATGTTAATTGTCCTCAACTGGCACCCGGACACAGATCAAAAGGGATAGCCATCCCCAGAGCACAGTGCATCCTGCCGCCCCCCTCCCGACACCGACACCAGCACCCGCTGCAACACCAACACCAACGCCAACAACGACCCTCCGTGGCAGACCACACCATTAAAGCACTGCCAAAGTTGCTGCAGCCATGCCACATGACCAAAGTCACTTTCAGGCGCCTCGTTCCATGCACTCTAATGAATCTTTGTGAGCGTACTAGTGTGGCACCCTTCCTAGCATGGTGGGTGGTGTGGGTGTGTGTGTACGTGTGGGGGCCAGAGTGCTGCGAGTGCCATCCAAGTTAAAGTAAATATTTTCAAATTGGCCATGTCCGGACCCGAGACCGCATCGCGTTTTGCCAGCGTCCTGCTGACAGATCCACAGTGAAAGATGTCCCAAGGGTTCCTTCCGTTCGTTCGCTCCTTGGTGCCAAATGGGAGTCAGGCACAGTGGTTTCCATGTCCTTGAAGGAGCAAGGTGGCAATGTGGTTGTGGCAATGAATCTTCGGGCTGAAAAGTTAGTTCCCGATTAGTCCTTCTCTTTTGGCCTTCTAGATTTGCCAGAGAGCCTTGGAACACACAATTTTCCTCATAGCCCAGAAAGGATTTAATTTGATTGTGCGTATTTATCAAATACATTCAATACGTGGACTGCCATTGGAAGTTCATGCCTCCGATGATTGCCCCACTGTATGCACCGCCAGATGTTAATATAGCCTCTGACATCCTGCCTGCCACTGCCACTGCCACTACCAGCCGCTAATGAAAGTCAACGCCAAACTTTTGCAGGGCGGTGGAAAAGTGGAAGTGGCATCCAAAACCGTCGGCCACATTGTTGCATTGTTCGGCGAACTTTGCAAATGCAAAGCAAATAATTTTTGTTGTGCATCCTCGGTGTGCCTCCGCTAACTGCAGCTAAACTTACACCATCGCATCTGCCACTCCCACTCCCACTCCCTTTCCCCACTCCCAATGCCACTCCCAATGCCACTTCCAGTGGGCGAAACTGCCGGCTAACGGGGTTAACCGTGTGTGGCAGTTGTCGGAAGTTGCTTTGCCAATTTGTGCTCCAACTTTTTGGCCAGCTTTGTGTGGAGCTTTATATATTTTGGTTAATTCTAATGATATTGTTCCCTCTGTGTGGCCCGAATCAAATTTAAATGTGTTTAATTTAGCTTTAATTGTAATCCCTGCAGCTGTGCGTCGTGGAAAGTTCGTGACCAAGCCGTTGCCGCACGAGATCAATGCTCTGATGGACTCTGGAACCGCTTCGGGAGCGGTGGATTTATCCAGCAGGCATGATTTATTGCCACATGCATTCACAACGGCAGCAACAAGCACCGCAGCAGCTGCAGCGGCGTCAGGAGCCTCCTCTCCTGCATTGTTGACCTACACGGCAGCAGCAATGGCGGCGACGAGCCCACAACTGTCAGGCGGCATTAAAACTGCCACAGGAGGTGGAGGTGGGCCCGCAACAATGTCCGATAACAGTTTTATAGCCGCAGGTGTCTGTGGCATGGCTGCACCAGCACCAGCATCAGCAGCAGCAGCAGGAACTGCAACAACACCATCAACAACCTCGAGTGCTGCGGGCACATTGTCTACCCTGCTCTGCCCTAGCGCCACTGGAAACGTGGACATCATGGAGGACGAGGATGAGCAGGAGCGAGAGCGCCTGAGGTATGTATCACGTGGCAGACCGCCGGTATAATGGCCACATAAATGAGTTGGTCAGAGGTTAAGTGCCGCTGTCGCCAGCCGGAAATAGACTTTGGCTAATTCCTAAATCGCTTTTGCTGTATAAATTTAAACACTCCTTCAAGGCCTCTCGTAGGCCGACTCTTTGCTCTGTTGCATCCAGCAATCGGAAGCGAAATGTTGTGGCAAGCTGGTAATTTAATTCCGTAAACAAACTTTTCGTGTGCCAGCAACGCTTTAAATCAACACTTCAGAGCCAGAACGCGGCACGGTGCACCTCATCCCTGCTTCCGCTTCCCTTTCCGTCTCTGCGCTGTGGTGGCTGTGGGGGTGCCGAGCACCTCGCCTCGGATGATGGTGCTCTCCTTCGCTCTTTTGAGCGTGCATTTTGAGGATTTTATTTAATAAAAACCAGCGGGAGGAGTGTCAGCTGGTAATTAATTTTGGCAGTGAACCTGTGCCCGCGGCATTGCAGATGCGACTACTCCAGTTTCAGCCCTGTCTGTAATTAATTGTAAGCCGAGCAGCGCACTCACTCGCACTGAAGCGGGTCAATTAATCTCGACCCCCCCCCCAGATTTGTGATGTAATTCCTATTGAATCCCGTTTGCTGTCAAATTCAAAATACATTCATGTTTACCGGCCGGAAAAGCCACCAAGCCGTCTCCGCTTCGGGTGCGCCTTCTGGCAGGAGTTGAAGTGCAGCTCGAGCAAGTGTTTGGCAGAGATGAGGCCAGACCAATAAATGTTTGGCTAAATTGATTCGACAAAGTAAACTCCAGAGGCCGAGTGCAGCTTATCGAGTGTTCTCTGGAGACTGTTGCTTTAACAGATTATTGGATTGACAGTCAGACTGGAATCAAATTCAGTTTGGCATCCGCCCATTGAATGTGGGCTAACTTGGGCAAGTAGATACCAAAATAAGTGCTGATATTTTTCCAAGGAAAAGGCTACTTGTGTGGCCCTCATGGCAATACGTATACGCCGTGTGTGCCCAATGTTGCACGTATAGAGGACGTTTTATGCCTTATTGATTGGCCCCGTCCAGGCAAACGACTTTTCCCCAGGATTCCGGCTTTTTACGGCTTGAGGATGGCTTGGGGATTGTTTTTTATACCTAATTGATTTATTTTATGGTCAGCTGCAGCGTAAAAATAATATATATATTTCCTACCATTTTTTATTTCGTTTCCTCGCCAACAGCAACTGCCCGCATGGGACGCCCTCTCGGGTGCCGCTGATAGCCAGCCCCCTGAGTGTGCCCCAGGACTCGGGCGAAAGGTCTGGAGGCAGTGGGGGCAGTGGCTCGAGGGGCCTGTTGAATGCCACGGCAGCCTCGTTCCACCGCCACACGATGCAGCCACTGAACCGCAAGAAGATGCTGCTCACGCGTCGCTGCCAGCGGCATGCCACGGCCGCCCTCTACGATGGCACGGCCACCACTACGGAGACCTCCGACGACGAGGAGTACATGCAGCAGGGCAGCGGCAGCGAGCAGTTCGTGCTGCGGAAGCTGCGCTACCACAGCGAGTCCGAGGACGGGCTGGACGAGGAGACGGAGGATGAGTGCGAGGAGCGGCAACACCGGGTGCCCATTAGTCTGGTGCTGCTCATCCTCATGTGCTACATCAGTGCAGGCACCGTGATCTTCGCACTTTGGGAGGACTGGTCCCTGGTGGACGGGGCCTACTTCTGCTTCGTGACGCTCTCGACGATCGGCTACGGGGATTTCGTGCCCGCCCGCAGCTTCAACGGACCGGCGCTTCAGCTGTACGCCTGCTGCGCCTACCTCTTGCTCGGCCTCGTCCTGGTGGCCATGTCCTTTAGCATCCTCGAAACGCAGCTGATGTGGAAGTGCAGGAGGATAGCGGTGCGACTGAAGCTGGCCCGAACCGATTGAAACTGAGCTCCCACACTGGACCCAAAATGCTGCTCCAATCACTAATTAATAGCAATTCCCATGGTACTCCCCCAGCTGCTTGTGCTTGAACCATTGTAGGATAAGTTTACTGTACAATTGGGCATCAACTAGCCCCGTCTCTGTGTAAATGTAAATTCGTCTGCCTAGAAAAATAATGCGTACTCGTATGTTGTCTGAGATTCAAATGAATTTTTGTAAATAAATAAATGGAATTTTGCAAATTTGGAATTGTCTTCCCTGCGCTCTCGTAGGTAACTCAATAGCTTCTTGTGGACACTTCTTGCATGCGAAATAGCCATTCCGGATAGCTGGCAAGGCATTTGTCGCAATAAGACGCTACCTGGACATCTCTTGGACTCTTGAGGAAACAAAGTTGACAAAGTTTTCCGTATTCGGCTAGCGACTCGGCATAATGAGTAACGTAACCTAATCACATTAACATAAAGTACTTTATTGCCCTATATTGGACCGTTTCGATGTCATAAAAAGCAAGGGCAAAATGACATTTATATTTATCTTAATTTGCCCCAAGAAACTCGAAATGTGGCATCAAGAAGGAAGAAAGAATAATAATACTCATAATACCTGCGCTTATCCCCCGTGAATGTCAGACGAAAAGCATCAAGTTTCAAGCCAAATTCCCAACACAAACACTGGGCAAAGGAGAAAAACATTTTCTCCAGGAAAAACAATCCACCATACACACGTACTCGTAGGGCCCTCTCGAACTTGAAACGTTCATCATCTTTCCAAGGCATTGGGCGCATACAAAGTGTGTTTAGAGTGGCGCATAAATTTCAAAGTGCCACGCATCATCAAAATCAAATGCCAGCCGCAGCCACCCCAGAGCCCCAGCCCCAGCTCCCGATCCGTTCAGACCAAAAGTCAGTCAAGGACCTTAGCTCAGCCCCAATCCCATCAGAATCCCCAAAGCAACCAAGTCACAATGTCAGAGCCTGCCGAGGAAGGCGACTTGTCAGCAGCCATGGAGTGGAGGATGATGTAGCACAAAATCAATTGATATGACATCAAATTGAATTTATAATTCTTTCACATTTTTCCCCCGAAATTCAGGGAACGTTTAGCCGGCGACTTGTTTATGTTGGTATCTCAATTGCCTTTGATGCTTCCGGCTCACGAATTTACGCACGTTTTCCCCAGAAAGCTCTGGACAGGACAAGGACAGGCCCCTAAGGCCCAAGGGTCCGCCATGTCTGTTCACGCTTCATTGGGTGTATGTAAATGGCATTATCAGACATAGTCAGGGGGATTATAAACGGGGGTATACTCCAGTTTAATCGAAGATTGCAGCCAGGTATACCAAAGAAAATGAAGGATCGATCCGGTAATTACCTTAAGGAATATTCAGTTAACTTCAAAATTTATATTATTATCAAATTGGTTACAAACTTGGCTCGAACTGGAAGTTAACAAGGTTATTTTGATGGAGTTCCACAGTATTTAGCTGGAAAGAGTACATAATGCACTTAATTCAAAGATATATTAAATGCATCGAAAAAGGGTATTACCTACTTCGACTGGTCCTAGTTTATTTAAGCCTATTCACGGCCATTCATGTGAATTCTGTGTGAATAAATTCGCTCCATTCGTATTGAATTACAATGAACAAGTAGCATTTCAATTGAATTTGCCTAAATAATTTTATTGTTTGCCGAGTGTACTCGTAAGTGAAGTATTTGTAGATATGTAGATTTGTGAGGCATCTGCTGGCCCCATTTGGAGGGAGACTTATCACCAGAGCCAGTGTCCGTGCCACAATCACATTTAGTTTCGTTTCATTGGCCGCTGGGGACTCGTGCTGGCAATGGAGCTAATATCGGATACATTATCCCCGCCGAGGCGCCTACTCCTCTCATCCAGATCGACCACGTGGATGTCGAAGGAGTTTGGATTGCCCGCCTGCACACCATCTGAGATATGGCCTCGCTCCTTCCGCTCCACGGAAAAGGGAGTGCGTGAGGATGTAGCCGTAGCTAAGGGTGCTGATTTCTTGAGGAGGGTGGCAGCGGGAGCTGGAGCAGTTGTCACTAGTTTGCTTGGGCACAAGGGCAGCTCTCGTGACCGATTGCTAGCCAGGTGAGAAATGGCAGTTTTAGTAGGAGCTGCAGCTGGTGCTGGGGCTGGTGCTGGGGCTGGTGGCGGCGCTGGCAAGGACTTCCTGCTGATCTTCAGCTCGGGCGCCGTGTAAGATCTGACCTTATTGGCTGCCAAGGCCCGGGTGGCCACGGATTTCAGCGGAGGCCGCCAGGTGGGTTTGATTCTCGGACGCTCGCGTTCGCTGATCTCTTCGCTGATATGGTTGAGCAGCTCCAGCAAGGTGCTCGACTTCTCATCCTCGAACTCGATGCGGATGGGCGACTCACGACCCGAGGAACAGCCTGGATTGAGCATGATAAGCCTGAAGGGGAACACCTTGAAATACGAGACCCACAACATATAATTAGACCCACCTTTTGGCCTCTTCGATGGCCCTGCTTAGATTTTGCAGGTTCTTGCGCTCGTTCTTGGTGCAGCGTCCGATCTGGGAGTTTGGCAGCGTGCCCTGGAGCACCACGTTCCACTTGTGGGTGGTGGACTGGAGCAGCACTGTGCGCGCCACTCGCTGGAATCTCTCACGGGCCGTCTCCTTGGCTGGCCTGGAGGGTATGCTCTCGACCTTGATCTCCCGCATTTCGCCCTCGCCGTTGACATTGCAGAAAGCATCCCCGCAAGATTCCCCGCTTGTTTGAACCGGAGCCACCTGGAAGCCCTTCATCAGGCGACGCTCCCAGACCTTGATGCGTCGGGGTCGTGGATCTGCAAAAGCTCCGCACATGAGAGATCAAAGAAGGACCCAGCAAGGCAGGGAAATCCGAGCTTCTACTTACGCCGCTCCTTTTTGTTCGCCGAGGACACGTCCATGCCGCTGTTCTCAAATATCTCCAGCATTTCGTATCGCATCGTGTTGATTTCGCTCTTCACCTCGTTGATGTCATCCTCGGAGACAGGATTCTGTTCAAACTTGCGGTGCATAGCCGCCACATAGCGCCACACCAGGGAGCGCATGATGGTGTCGTACTTGTTGAACTCCTCCTGCTCCTGTCGCTTCTGCTGGGAGGGGGGCCAAGAAATCGAAAATCGAATCAGAATGTGCATCGCAGGCACTGAAAGCCATTCCAAGAACTACCTTTGAGCGCTGCCGATCGATGGCCTTGCTGGACTTGCGAAACAGCCTAATGAGCCACTTCACCGAGGGCAGCACATTGAAGGGCGGCGGCAGGGTGGCGCTGTCCTCGAAATAGCTCATCCACAGCTTGGTCCGGGCAAACTTCCACTCGGTGTCCGAGTGCTCCTGCAAACACCAGACCAAACTATGCTGAACGGGATGCGGAGTGGGAGCGGCGGAGCTACTTACATCAATCATGGCATACGAATTGGACATCATGGCGATGAGCAGATTCAGGAGCACAATCACATTGATGACGCTATACGAGCCGAACATGAGGAGGCCCCAGAAGCGGGTGTACGACTTGATGCCGCTCAGCTCGAAGTCGTCCAGGCCCACCATGCCAAAGCTGGCCCAAAACAAGGACTGCGAGGACTCGAACAGGCTGACACATGAAACGAAAGGAAAGGTAAGACGTTGAGAAAGCGGTAGTAGACTATGGGATGCTCACGAAAAAGGGATCTTAAACGACGAGGAGAAGAGAAAACAATGATGATAGGGAAGATTAAGAGTATTTAAAAATAGTTTCGATTGGTCTTATAGCCTCTGAAATTCAGGAATAATGGAGTAATTCCTTCTTCCTGTTACAAGAAACCGATATACTCTTGGCCACGAAGAGTACCGACCATAATTAGCTGAATGAATGGACAAGCCTATGAAGGCTGGCCGGCTAATTGGCTTGGTGACTGGACTTACTTGCCAAAGCGGCGCCACTTCATGCAGGAGTCGCCGTGAGAGCCCCAGTCCGCCTCGCCGCCCGGCAGGACATAGCACTTGCTCTTCTCCAGGGCCGCAAAGTACCAGAGCAGCTGATTGAGGCCACAGGCGAAGGCAAACAGCACCAGGGAGTAGATGAAGAAGAACTTGACAATGTCGATGACCATGCGGCCCAGCGAGATCTGCAGCGGGCCCAAATGGGGATTGATGCTGAACAGATGCACCAGCTTCAGGGCGGAGAAGACATTGGCGGCGGCAAAGAGGCCCTCGGCTATGAGCTGCGGATCGAAGTCGTGCCACTTCTCGCGCGGAATGTAGGCCATTTGTGGATCCCTGGCTATTTCCGTGGCCTGCTGGATGTAGGCGAAGGCCCTGCGAGTGAAATCAAAGCAGTTAACTAAAGTGGGAGGTTCTGGGCAGACCGGGACTCACCTCAGACACATGACACTCACATAGAGGGTGTTGCGTAGGAAGTCGATAAAGTTCCACATGTTGCGAAGGTAGTTCTTCATGCCCACGGCGAATATCTCCTGCACTTCCTCCCACATAAAACCCGCCACGTATAGGACCACGACCAGCTCCAGCTTGCTGGGCACCTGACCTCGCTGACGCAGCTCCTGCTCCACCAGATCCGCCTTCATCCGCGTCGTGCCGAAGATGCGCACAAAGTCATCGTCCGCTCGCTGCGAGACCAGGATGAGGATGACTGAAAGGCAAACAGCAATGAGCGAGCGTCCAGGCCAATGAATCTATATTAATTTTAGCTCTTGATGTTTGCTTTGGACAATTGCCAGGGCCAGGGCCAGGGCCAGGACGCACAATCGAAGTACTCACAAAGAAAGAACAAATACGAGGAGGCATGGATGAGAAACTTCATAAATGGCTTCCGCATCAGCCGTCCCGTCCGGCAGTTGGGGGCAAACATGTAGATAAAACAGTACACAGGAAAGAGCACGGCCACCTGTGCGATGCAGATGATTTTATCCACGATGCTCTTGCGCCGGAACCCTGGCAACCCGTCGTACCAAATGGAGGAGAGCAATTGCTGGATGTTTGAGTGGGCCACAAACTGCCAAAGGGAACAAAGAAGGTTAGTGCCCACCCAATCTGCAAACTGTATAGCGACCAACCTTCTTCTGCTTGTAGGATATGGCCTGGACGAGACGTGTCAGACTCATGCGGTCCCCTGGCTCGTAGCTGGACATCTGCGGATCGTAGTTGAGGATGATGGCCAGCTCGTTGGAGGTACGCGTCTGGTCAAGCAGATCCACCGCAAAGTTCTGGCACTGCCGCCGCAGCTCCATGTACTCCGCCTTGCACTCCTGCTCTGTCAGCGCTAGGTTCCGCAGATCCCAGGAGAGCTGAAAGGCGGTCAGGATGGGATCGTTAGAGGTGAGGCAGATCAGCGAGGGGCTGCACAGGGCCCGATATATGTTGACCCGCGACAGGGAGTGCCTCAGCGAGTCCTCGCCCATGAGGCGCATGCACTCCTCACAGCCACAACTATTGGGAGGGCAAAAATGTTATACACAATCCCACAGAAAGTGTCTCTAACGTACCGAATGTCGTGGGGCACTGGCACAGCCGCTCCCCGATCCAAGAGAATGCGCAGTATCTCAAAGTTGTTCTTGTGAGCCGCCAGCATCAGGGGCGTTATATCCGGGGCAAACATAGCCGTATTGATGTCCACCTTCTGCCAGCTCTGCGGTGAGAAATGGTTGCTAAGTGGTTAGATCGCAAGGTATCCATTCTTGCAGAGAAATCAAGTTTTTTTTGGTTCAGAGAATATAGTGTGACCTTCTTTCACAATAGTTCTAGGGTTGTCATATTCCTCAAAAGACATAATTAATATGGCGGTTATTTCAAACAGTTTGAAGAATATCAATTAGGTTTATCAGAATCAGAAATATCAACTAAAAGATTAGGATCAGATATAATACGACAATAGATGTTTGGGATAGAACTATATAATACAATTAAATTGTAGATGATTTCGGAAATGATTCAAAATCTGCGCCGCACTGTTCTGATCAAAACTTCCTTTCCATGGGTATAAACAACAGGAAATGAAATTATCAAATTGCTCATCTCCATTGAGACTGTCAATTTCAATCAGAAACGAAACTCTCGATTTCTGCGTAAGTCCCTGGACAACAACTGTTGTTGAGAAACTTCCGAGAACTGTCGAGTCGCGTCGCTTCATTTGAGGATGGCATTAAGCCTGTTAAACGTTTTATTGCATATGCGTTACAACAGTAATTTTCACGCTCCAATAGCGCCCAATGGTTGCCTAATGAAGCGTGCTCGTGTGCATAAATATGAGCCGGCAGAACCAGGACTTGGGGGCCCAGACAACTCCATTTGGATGGAGCATAAACGAAAAGGAGGCGGCAGTGGGAGCCATTGGCCGCTTATCGTGCACTCCCAATCACTTGAGCCTGGAGAAGATGTCGGTACGTGATCCGAGTGTGGGTCGGCGACACACGGAAACTGATTAAAATCGTGTTAGCCCCGTTTTACTGTGCCTAAGCTGGCACCCACTCTGGCTAGGGGTCCCGCTCCGACCACAAATTAGCTGAGCACAGCAGTCGAGCAGGGGATGACTTACATATTGCTCGCCCTCCTTGTAGATGAGCTCCTCGTGCTCGAGCAGCAACTCCACGGCCTCGACAAACTCCGCATTGATGGCGTGCAGCAGGGCGTCCTTTGTCTCCACTCCCATGACGACGAGCAGTTCCACCATCTCGAGATTCTCGTTGTCGATGGCCAGAGTGAGGGCTCTCCGGCCCAGCGGATCCATGCAGTTGATGTTGATGTGGTGATGGCGCAGCGCCTTCTGCAGGATTCTGAATGAGAATAGATATCCCGTTTCTCAGTTATTGAAAATTACATTGAAGGGGGAGGGGAGTGGCTAATAAAGGAAATTTCGGCCTCCTGCCAAAATAAATATGGAAAAAACCTCTTCCTCTTTTTTCGCGTCCCACCATTTTTAAACTTTTTTTTTCTTTTCGTTGCAAAGTTGAAGCCAAAATTTCTAATTAGCACGGCCCTGAGGCTGAGCTCTCGACATTGGTCCAGGAACAAAAATAAACTTTGCCAATCAATGGAGTGCCAAAAAATCAGCTCAGTTCCCATCAGCTCTAGGCGGGCCCCAGGGCAAAGAACCAGCGAAGGAATCGATATGGGTATGTGGAAATTCAGTCCCTCCCATTTCCATTCAAAGTTTGCCGCCGACACTGTTGGCAGAGACCATTTTTCCGAAATCGAAATCGAAGTTAGCCACGATTCTGGACTGTCAAAATTTGAGTCTACCCTTCAGGCTGTGGAGACGAAAATTTTCAGTTTACGTTCGTTTGTCAACATAAATTGTTGTAAAAAATTCAGAGGAACTAAAAAAGAAAATTAATTTCTACGAAATTAAAAAAAAAAAAACACCCTTTTGCGATTAAATTAGTTGTAAACCATTTTTCCAAATTGATTTTAAGATGGAAGTGGACGAGGGTAAAGCACTAGTCATTAGGATGACCCAGAAGAACAAGGGTAAGCTACAGGCAAGGACAGCAGTAGGTGCCCAGGCTCGCCTCACCCACAGTCTCATCTTCCATTCCAAACAGAGACGCAGACCTCGACCGCGAAGCCTGGCCCCATCAACTGGTTGCCCCAGGTAGCAGCCTATCCGACTGTGAGTCCGCGCCACACCGGTCAGCCCTTAGGGCCTATCCAGGCCTTCATGCCCCGTCAATCATCGTCGTCGAGCCAGTTTTACATGCACCGCGAGCAGGAGCTCTACCGCCGGGCCTGCTACTTGAAGGGACTCCGTCTGGGATGCTTGAAGCTGCGCGAGCACTTTTTGACGGGGCCATCCGATGAGGAGGAACTTCAGCCATCCTACCGCTACACTCTAGAGGAGATGAAGAGCCTCAATCCCTATCGTTTAGACAATTACGAAAATTAAACCGATACTCAACATCTCCATACAGAAGCACACCGCAACCACACCACACAGCCATACCACGCTTGACCAGAGATCAGCGCACCACAGCACACGTATGCTGGCACTACACACAGCAAACTGTGCTATTTCGCTGTCAACCAATGCCATATAGAAAATGCATAGTTTCCCTTTCGATTAAATAATAATAATAATAATAATAATGACAACCAATTCAATTAATCGATAGGAATCTGAGTGTGGCAGCCCTGGCTGACAGGAGCACAACAAATATTTTCACACGCTTCTCGTTTTTTAGTTTTGTATTGAATTGAATAATATGTGGCAAGCGCGAGACTCCTGCTTTTATGCGATTCTTGCACCTTCATAAAGCTGGAGGTAGACCCTGAAGTAGGAGCAACGAAAAGTGACTGGCTGGCTGGCCCATCACGTAGAGAGGTCCACGCTTTTAAAATAACTTTCATTGAATACATTGGGAGAAACGACATTAATTGTGAATGTAATAATGGTGTAAACGAACAAGCGTACATACTTATGAATGCTTGTACATATGTACATATGTATGTGCTGGAACCCCATCGTATTACTTTTTAAGTGGCATGTACCCGTTTGAGGCCCTCAGGCAGGAGGCTATGCAAATAATTGAAACCACCCCGCTATGCCTCAGCGGCAGCAATTGATGCGATTTATGTTGCCCCACCCACATGGCCGGCCCGGCCAAGTCGACACCTGTTATACCCACGGCAAGAGCAGCTATCGAGCGGGCGATACCTCCCATGGAGAATAGCGGTTTGGAAGAGAGAAAACGAGGCTAATATTCCTATGGAATACCCTGTAGGAGGCATAAAAGCGAGCTGCTCACCTGCGTACATTCGGCATATCGCCGCGCTCCACAGCCAGCAGGAATTTCTTCTCCTCGAGCAGCAAAGGTTGCGGTAATCCCAGTGGAATACAGCAGCCGCCCACCATTGTTGTGGGGGCTGGAGTGCGGCTGCTCCCACTGCGTGTGGCGCCTCCAGACGATACCTGGCATATTTTAAACAGATACAGGTGTGAGTGCGGAGGGTAAGTAGGGTAGGTGCTGTTCGTGTGCGTGCGTGCAAACGGAATTGCAAATAAATAAAAAATAAACACACTTGTACAAGAAAATTAAGTGCAAAGTGGCGGCTGCTCGGCGGCTGATTGTCTCTGGCTCGAGAGTCGGCCGACTAAATGGCATGGAAATGAATTGCGCCATTTCCGACATTTAAGCTTAGCGCCTTCTAATGCCAAGGCGACTTTAAAAGGCGACTGGCAGGCAGTAGTATTTGATCGGCTGCTGGTACTTACACCTGTCGGCAGCTTCTTCTTCATGCGACCCATGCTGGATCGGACTCTCTGTCTTTATTTCTGTGTGATTTTTGGCTTATAATTCACTTAACAAAAAGCTGATTGTAATTAATATTCCATACGGTGCATGTGTGCAGCCTGAATGTTTTCTGTCGTCGGCAAAGTTCCAGATCCGAGACTGCAGCTCCAGCCAAATGTCAGGGGGCTTACCACACAGCCATTCAAAGCTAAATACATATATTTAAATACACAATGGCTAAGCCAAAAAACTCCAGCACTAAGCCCCGGCAAATGCAACTTTCAAGTTGATTTTGCCTTTATAGTTATGTCCGACTGTGTCGGGCATGTGTGTGTGTCCCTGTCCGAGGGTTTTTGTCTTGGTTTATGGTTTCTGGTTGCTGGCAAAAAGTTTCGATTTAAGCTGTTTATAATGTTTTTCTCGTTGGCCGCCTCGACTAAGCCCTTTTTGAGTTCGGCACTGCAACTTTTCAGGAATTTGCAAACTTAATTACAAAACTCTCCGGATCAGATCGGACTCCGCACTCGTCGTGCCCCCGACAGCATCAATCGCGGAACTACTCGGAAGAGCAAACATCAGAATGTATTTCAGCTAAGAACTTATTTCACTCATTTCCAGAAGAGGTACACACGAATTATTATTATTTTTCATACAAGCGGAATTATTTTCATTTGCTTTCATTGAAATTTTCTCACTCTCGACGATTTTCTCTTGCATTTCCCGCTGCTGTAATTTTTATTGATATTTCTTTTGGCTTTCATTTGATTGTTTACAGCCCCTTCAATCGGTTGGCCATTAGAAATAATTTCTATAATTCATTGTCGGATTTTTCCCCACTTCCTGTTCCCTCCTGCCATCACGCGATCACAGCGAAATGAATGTTTAATGAGGCTTTTTCCATCAGAGCGAAAATAAAGTGTTTCCAATGCCGCAATCGGAAAAAATGCCATTCGCACTACATGTTTTTGCTTTAAAATGTTCAGACGCATTTAAAAGTGCTTGTAGTCCGGTCCGCATAAAAAATGCATACGCGTTGCATATTCCGCCGGACTTAAGGCAGCAGAAAAAAAAGCACTGACCCGTCCCGACCCGACCCGATCGAGAGGGCTGTGGCACAAAAACACTTCCCTTCCTGTGCGGTCTACCATTGTGTACAGCGGACAAAGAGGGAATTGTTTAATTAACTTGATAGAAATATAAGTGCGTAGGGTGGCGTTTGGCGCTTAACAGATAAATACGAGTATACATTTATATTCGGACATAAAAGTGTCGCCATAAATTCGGTTTTATCATGCCAGTTGATGGAAGGAAGGGTAGGAAAAAATACACAGCGTTTAAATTTGAATTAATAGTGGTTCGCTTTTCAGGATATATAAATACAGATGCGTCAGATCCGTTGAGGCAGAGTGTTGAGTTTAACTTTACTAATAAAAAAATACAAAAAATAAACTAATATCTGGAGACTAAGTGCTAATCTTGATTGTAGCCAAGTTCCACGGACAACTCTCAGTGGGAGGAAGCCCTGGCATAACTTTGCAGCCATTCCCGAACGGAAGGAGCACAATGAATGCCACTGTCTCCTCTCCCCCCCAGATCCTATCCTTCGGGCAGTGCGATATAGCCACATAATTCAGTTGGCTTCTCGGACTGCTCTTAAGCCACTTACTTCTTGCATTCCAGCGCATAAAAACGTGTGCAATTGTTCAGCACGGTCGCACAATGGACGCTGGGGTTTCATACGTACGAGTATACGAATGTGCCGCGGCTTAGTCAGGGTACTCTGAATATGAATTTATATATTTTATAACAATCGCTCGTTGCATACGTTCAGGCAAAGCGCACTGCTCGTTCTTTATGCTCTTTGTGTACGAGTGTAATATTTTGTATTAGTATTCCATTTTTGGGGACGAACACGGCGGGGCACAGCGCGACAATGTCGAGACGGGAACCGCGACCGAGAACGTGCCACTTGCGGAATTCACACGCTGCGACTGCCACATGGAAATTTATACCTTTCCCGAGGGCCAGGCCGGGCAGCGGCGTTGTGGCTAATTTAATTAGACTAAAACGTCAAATATTTGTCAGCGCATGGATACACCTGGAGGTTGTCCACACCAGTAGCAGGCCAGCCCCCTGTCCGCTGTTTTTATGAATTGCAGAACTGTTCAACAGTCGTCGCTGCCCCTTGTTGGGGGTCGCATGGCTATCAACAAGTTTTTGCCTTTTGGTGGCATGGCTCTCTAAGGGGATTAGGACCCAAACATGTGGAAAGTTGCGGTCAATGACTAGGACAGGGGCGCGCGACTGTTGCCAATTGAATTAGAACTAATTTTGCTGTGATTTGATTTGTGCTGCGTTGTCCATAAATTTAATTTTGTGCCCCCATCTAATGTTTATAATTTAATTTTGAAAAATACAATGTTTTTAGTTTTATATAATTTTGTTTTCGTGCCACACTGTTTTTGTTTCCTATTGCATTTTGCCCAATTTGATTTCAAAAATACGTTACGCCGCAGTGCACTGTTGGAAAAACCTATGATGTCATTATCACTTTATGGTCCCTTAAATTCTCATTACTAATTTACTCTGTATTAGAGTCATTTGCAAAATATTAATAGAAGTATGTCTTTTTTTTATTTTACATGATTTCATATAGTGTCTTTAATTAATTTCTTTGCATTTTATTTGTCATATACTGCCAAAAACTTTTGATTTGCCACAAACTTTCAATTTGGGTTTCATTCGGACATTTCACTGGACTGCACTGCTCCGAGTCCATTTGTAAATTGCTGGACAGAGCACACAGCCGGTGGGTGTGGCTCGTATGCGTTTATGTCTCTGGCAGAGTGCGCCTTTTGACAGGCGTAAACAGTACCAGCAACAGGACCAAAAGCCAGACCACCACCAACGTAAGCTAAACAAAACGTAAGCTCTGTCTGCATCCGGTATGAGCAGTAAAAACAAGCCAAATTAAATCAAAAATCTCAAACTGGATTTTGATGAGATATTCGTACAAAGAAACAGGACCAAACGGCGGAAGGGGAATGGCAGGGGTAAGAGCGAACAATCGGAGCAGCTACCAGCGTCATATGGAGGCGGGGTTGGGGCAGGAGCTTCGCATGACTGCACGAAAACATGGAAAGCCAAACAAACAAATATCTGCAGTGGCGCTGGTGCGGGTGCGGTGCCAGACTTTCCTGCCACAAGCCAACTCATTTAGTGGCAGGTGGGTTGCCATGACTGTGTCTTTTATCAAACTGCATGTGGTTGCCAAAGCGATGGACCTCAGGTGGAGAGGAGGAATGGATCTGGAAAAAGATACTCGTAAATGTGTGTTGGAATGTCATTGTTTGCCCTAAAAGTCGCGGCTGGCTCCCGCGATGCCCTGGCTGCGGTGGAACGCTGGATTTTCCTCTCCTGTATAGTATCTCTTCAGGCCAAGAACAGAATGTTTGCCACGTGGCTGTCTAGAGTGGTTTTGTGTGTGCGTGTGTGTGTGTGTGTTTGTCTGTGGAATTCCCTTATGCAAACATAATCAGACAGACAGACAGTAAGTAGCATAGTTACACGCACGCTCTCACACACTCCCCCATGTAGTATTATCCAGGAACAGGAGTAGCAGCAGAAGCAGCAGGATAATATGATACATTTACATAATTCACCCAGCAGTTCGCCAAGCGGTCTGCTGCAGTTGCTCCAAAGCACAGCAGCAGTGTGTGGCAAATAAAATTGCATTCAATATTTCTTCCCGTTTTGCTCTCCTTGTTGATGAGATTTTTTCCCCTGGCACGAGGCTGCTGCATCGCCGCGCTAAAATTGTTTTCCTTGCATTATATTCATGGCTCCGCTGCTGTCTGCTTTCTGCTGCACTGCCGCACTGGCCTTAAACTGTGTGCTGCTTCTATTATTTCAAGTATGCTGCCGCAGAATAATGGTCCTGCGAAGGAGAAACGCAGACGAATATCAGATGGAAATACCATTTTCACGTCATAAAAGGTTGTGCTGTCTTCTGGTCTTTACATTTGTGTATTCATTTAATTATATGTGAAAATTGTTTAACCATTCCAATTGAAATCATCCATCCTTCAATTTGTTGTGCAAAGCAATCCTTATAAAATGTTGCATTCCATATTAAACGCGCCCGCCGAAAAGTATGCAGTGCCCTTTGGCAGCACTGTTTAATGGCAATCCATTCTTTGCTGCATACTTTTGTGCGTCGTTTCCGCTTTATCTCGCTCGCTCTAGTGCTCTCTCACTCTCCTTGTTCTCTCTGGCTCTCATATATTCCGTACGCCATGCCAACCAAGGCCCGTGCGTGGGAGTGTGGGTGGGGAGTTACGTCATCAACTGGCATGTGGGCAATCTTTAAATATTTATTTCTCCCTGTTTGCGTACACAGCAGCCGGGAGAAGATAGCATGCCAATACATTGAGCCGTTTTCCCTTTAAACAATGCGAAATTTTCATCAATGAAATGCTTGGACCGCCTTTTAGTTAAATCGAAACAAAGCTGTGTTGGTGTCTGTGTTGGCGCAATCCCTACCAACCGCAGCCACAACAGGCCAAAACTGGGGCAGGAAGGAGAACAGGAGCAGAAGGAGCAGCAGCATCAAACAGCAATCCTTGTGGTAAAATAAATTTTGTGCAACTCATGACAGCTCCAGCAGCGCAGCTGGGTCTGAGGTGTCCGGGAGAGCTGTGGGACCAGTGGATGGGAGCGGAGCGTACGTGCCGAGATACAAAACTTGCCAAAAGGATTAGGAAGTCGAGGGCTGAGGATGTAACCCCACCTCAACCCCATCCTGCGACGCACGTTCCAACCTCTCAAAGGGTTTAAAAGGCAATCAAATTTAATTGTTTTGCGGTTAGCCGCAACAGTACTTCATCTTCTCCATTTTCTCCACAAGTCTGTCCCGCTGCCTGGTCAGCGTTTCACAGTTGAAATGTCAAAGAAGCTGAGCAGAAATACATGTTTGTGTATTTTTAAATTTGATGATAGACGAGTGCCCAGCTGCCGCACAGAAATGTCAATTAAATGTATTTACAAGTGGCGGAACAACACTCACTACACTGACGCCATGAAATCAGGTCCAATCGGATCCAAATTGGCCAGAGTCTGGCTATAAATAGGACTCACCTGTGCATTTGTTTACGCGACCAGTCAGTTAGACGTAAACAAGTCTCGCCGGAAGTGGGCCAAACATCGGTCTCAGCATCATCTAATCAGCATGAATGTTCATGTATTTGTTTAGGAGAGGCACCAGTCTTCGGTCTTCAACTGTTTAATCATCGCATCTCATCAGCGGCATTGTCATTGTTCCACTTTGACACAAGTTCAAGCGGCAAGGCCTGCGACTATAAATTCTCACTTTCCGCCACTCTCTAACATTGATCTCCGGTTGTCAACGAGCCGTGTAAAGGCCAAATTCCGCTTATTTTTAATAATAAATAAAAACCATCTCCAAGCAGAGATATACATACATACTTGTGCACACATATATTTGGGAAATGTCATAAAATGTGGCGCCAGCCACGGCAGAAGCGACAGTCAACGACACCGCAACGACCTTAGAAGCAGCTTCGACATATCAAGAGCCAAGTCAGAAAAGAGCCAGAAATACTTACCACATAGCGGATAATTAAGGCGAACTATGTTTTGTACGAATTAAATAATTTATACCGCCATTTGTCTACGCATTCTGCATCTTTTCCATTAATGACCCAGAAAATAGAACTGCCTCAAGCTCAAGCAGCTGAAAAATGGAATGTCTAAAAGCACAGAGATGAAAGGCAAGCTAATTGATTTGGAAGGATGGCTAAATGCTAGACAGCGCGATCGCAGCTAGCGATCCGCGATCGTTCTGTCTGTGTGTGGGTGGAATGTGCAGAGCAAGGTCGATGGCTACAAGAGAAAGCGGAATACCAGTGAGAAATCGAATCATATAGACAATGTCTGCATATGTTTATTAAAGGATCGATGCGGTTTATCAGTTGTTACAAGATCAAGTACCTCGATCTACAAGATCCATCACCACTGTAAGGCCACCAACTACTTTGCCATTTCTCTTAATAGAAACACACCATTTGTTCAAACCTCGGTTGATAAATATTGACCAGCTTTCAGTGTTGAGCTCAACATTCTTCACGTAGTATTCACCCTTTCGGAACGGACACTTGTCGTCGCCTTTGGGCACGTTCGAGTCAAGCAGGGATGGCTCGAAATACGACGCAAAAATGTTCTTCATAAAGTGGCAGGGCTTGTGGCGCAAACTGATATTGTTTGGTGTCCAATTTCCGTTCTTTAATATCCAGATATCTATCCATATTTCATAGTCCTCGTCGAGATCAACATGGTGGATTATCGTTCCATTTACCAACCGCTGGCGTCCCACCAGCTTTAGGTTATATTCAAATAATGTTTCTTCGTCTCCATGAACGGTCTCCATCGACTCGAACTTCCCTTTGTAGGGGCTTTGTGCTTTAAAGTACTGGCAGGCAATAGGGCTTAGCTTCGTATTTATATGTTATAAATTATAAATATTTATCTACCAATGTGGGCAAGAGCACAAGAGCCTGTAGCCAGAACGAGAACATCTTTTGATAGGTTTGAAAATAATGATCTACAACTTTCAATACTTCTTTCGGTGTCTCTTTTTATACAAATCTCCACTGGGAACTAAGGTAGCATGTTCTGCGCTCATTAACATGGTTTTTGTGTATCACATCTAATAGATTCTAGATTAAAATTGATGGTATCGGAGTAATGGTGTGACTGTACTTACAACCCGACATTTGATTTAGAAAACAAACCCGGATACAGTGCTCCGAACCAAATTGTTGCGCATTATTTATTCCCTGTAGCTAAAGAGAAGAGCAGGGTCAGGCAGATATTTTTGAAAAACAAATACTCTTGGGACTTAAGTATTAGTTTGGATATATAAAACGCACTAATGAACATTTACAATGCTCTAGTCATTTTTTGTATCATTATTTATCATCATATTTAGATTACAATTTTAATTGCCGTAAAAAGAGTAGTTTTTCGATCATGTCATCGGGTTTAGATTAAAAAATTATAATTGTGCTCTCCCTCTGGCCAGCAACAACCTGTGGCAATAACCCCGAGCTCTTTGCTCGCCTGCCTGCCTCTCCTCACGTACGGCCACCGCCACTCCCATTAGCTCCCACATTCCCAGCAAATTGGGGCTAATGGACCAATGCTGTGTTGCAGTTGGAATGGAATGAGGGTGTATGCCGGTTCCTGGCTGCTGATGCTGCTGTCTGCTGGCTTCTGGCCTCTGCCGGCCGGACAACATGGTTTATTATTAGCCCGCAAAGAAGTTTAGCGAGGTAAACACACAGACTTCATGTTGCGCCTGCAGCCGTAGTAAAACTCGGCGGAAAACGGGAAAAATAATTTCGAAAATTGTGCTCGGAGGCAACAAAACGTAACGAAAATAGCGCACAACGAGGCGTTGTCAGAGGCGGACAATGCCGAGAGCCCAAAGTTTTCCCCGAAACTTGATTGAAATTGAAAAATATTTTCGAACGTGCCGAAACAGTTGCGCGTGCAATGAGCGAGCGGAGAGACGGGTCGAGTCGGATCGGGCATCGTGCATCGTGCATCAGACATCGGAGTGCCACAATTTGTCAAAATATTCCCCGAAAAAACTGGGAATTCGCAGTGATGTGTAAACATTTATAAGGTGAAAAGCGTGCAAACAGAGCCAAAAATAAAAAAATAATAGTTTCAAACAATACAAAATTCAGCAGCAGACGGGGGAGGGCTAAACGATTCCGTGAACACTAAATAACAAACAGACTTTGCGTCCCACCAGAGACAGAGGATGATCTGGGGTACAGGCCATTCCTGAATGCAGCTGCCACTGGCGTGGCAAGGTGTGCAGGCGGAAGAGCAACAACAATAGTCCCAGCAACAGCAACAGCAACAGCCACAGCAACAGCGACAGCAATGAAAACGACAACCAAAGCAACTGCAAATCAAACGAAACAAAGCAAAACATTTATCTCTAACAATTAACAGCACTTTGGATGCCCTTTCCAGAGCAGAGCATAGAGGATTCTTTTGGGGACTCTGTAAACTAAAATAAGAATGATTCAGGATTAGTCCTTTGGGGTATTGCAACAACACTTACACTTGGTATTCCTTACAGAATACCATATGTATGTGTATTTTCCTCGACTGCAGTCAAAAGTTGATGCAGCCCGAGTTAGGGTACAATCTAAAAACAAAACGTGCCTGCCGCCATTTTCCATTGGAGTGAATAACGCACGCGAAGAGACCGCCAGCAGCGTTAGGCGCATTTATAGGATTTGCATTATTCGAGGCAAAGCCGCGAGCGGAAGCGGTCAGCGGGCGCCGTGACATCAAAGCAGACAGCACTTGGGAGCCAGTCCAGTTGCAGGTGCAAGTACAGGTCCAGCATAGCCATTCAGTCCCTGCCCAAAATCAAAATGCAGCTTAGTTCGGCAGCCAGTCTGTTTGCTTTGGACTCTGGCTGAAAACTTTAAAGCCAGCCTTGGTTTGGGAATGGACTTGCATGGGATGCGATGGTAAGGGAAGGTGGTTTACACCGAATCCGGCACCAGACCACACCATTGTCGGGGCACGTTCGCATCAAGTGGCACTGCCCTGGGGCGCCTGGCCTGGCCTGGGAGGCGTTTTGTTTATTTGCTTTTGCTGCCTGCTGGCTTAACGTGCAGCAGCTGACCAGCGGAGGGGGAATTAAGTGGACCGAGGATAGTAGAATAGGTGGAGTGGCAAGTTGTATGGCTGCAGCTGCCAGCGGCGCGTATAAGTAATTTTATGGCCAAGGCTTCGGTTTGTACGTTTTCGGCATTTTTAAAGCCATTTAAGTTCTGCCCCCGCCACACTCTATCCACAGACCAATTAGACAGTCAGGCTGACTGCCCGACAGCCAAATCAGTGCACCCCTCTCGGAACCTTCTTCTTATGCGGTTCTGCCCATGACGCATGGCCTTTTATAACGTCGTTGTCGTTATAGTCGCGTCCGGCTGTTAGACTCTCTTCCGTTTGATAAGATACGGCTCAGCGAACACGGCCACGAGCGTGGAGCGGAGGAGGCGTGTCTGCTTATCGGATACGCGGTGCCGGTAACCCATATAAAAATAGAAGAGAGTAATTTAATAACCAGTGTTTGCCTAGCAAGTATTTATAGTTCACACATTCCCTGAATTTATACACTTGTTTCTGGAATGCTTTTGAGATTACACAGAGATCAGGGAATGCGAGAGCAAACAGATTTATTAGGTAAGATTTATAATGGTTCCGAGTGTAAGTTGAATGGAAGTGCTAGGATTGACTGAGAGAGAATCGAATGACTTCTTCTAAGAATTGAGTTGGAAATGAATTTAAATGGGAACTTTCCCCTGTTTGGAACATATAATTCCAACTCGTTTGCCAGAATTGCACCCAACGATAGGCTTTGTTTTTCTCTAATACGATTTACGAGTATTTCCCTTCATATCAGTCAGGTCCCAGTATCAGCGATGGTCGACTATGTGATTGTGTGATGCAACGAGCAGTTAATCGCCGCATGGCCCCGTGACTGGCCGAGAGAACAGACTGAGGTCCTAGCCAAAAACGTGACACAATCGGTGCGGCAACAAGTTGCGAAAAAGTGACAGACTGTGAATAGGAAGAGGCGACCATAATATGGCAGGGAATACGGCACCAACAGATCTGCAGACATACATACGAGTACGTAGTGCATATATTGGTGCTGGCTGTTGCCAAAAGCGAGGCGGGATAGAAAACTACATTGAATGTGCTAAACGACGGCGGGGAAAATGATTTTCACTCGCTTGCAAACACATGCCGAAAGCTGAGCGGAAAACCAGAGAGAAAACATATAGATGGGGGAGCAAACAAATTGCTTTGCCATTTATTTTTATACAAACCAAAAGAGAACAGACAAAACACAGATACTCGTGCAAATGCATACAGCTTTTGGAAGCGGATTCGAGTGAAGTTTGGCTGTATCTGTGCGTTCTTATTTATAGATACATATTGAATGCTCGCGAGAGTCGATCGGCGACAAGTCGTGCCAACCGCAGCCCCGTGCCTCTGCCAGTTATCAGCCAAAAACACATTTATAATGGAGCGCCAAGAGCGGCCACAAAGGAAACACACATATACGAGTATTGGCAAATGGCTGAAGAAGCAGCAGCCGCGGCGAAAATGGCTCAAATCAAATAATGTGCGGCCAGGCCAAAACAGTTTGAGGCAAGGCGCTCGCTCGCGATGACACAATAGCACGCTGAGGCGCAGGCGAACGAATTTCGCGCTAATATCAAGCATACGCAACGTGGTGCGCCACCGCTGCCGTCGGCTATAAATAAACAAAAGGCAAAAAGCAAAAGGCAAACAATTCTTTTGTGCCATTTTTTAAGTGCGCAGAAAATACAAGAATCACCTAAAAGAAAGAAATATCGCAAATATATATTTTGATTTCCATTCAAAAGTGAAGTGAAGTTGATTTGAAAAGCTGAAACGCAAAAGCGAAAAAGTTCTAAGTAAAATAAAATAATTACCATTAAATATTGTAGATAAAAGCAAACGCATAAACAAGCAAAACCCACAGACATTTACGCCCGGGGAATACTCACAAATATTTGTTCGTAGCCAACGGAAAAGTGCAACAGCTTCAGCACGGGTCAACGTCTGCGGGAAGCCAGCGCCAGGGGACGCAGCAGCATGATCTACATTGATGACTCAGAGCCGGAAGGCGGTAAGTCCCAATGGCAGTCGACTAATTGGTTAGGTACGGCCACAAAAAGGCCACCTAACGGAGCACTCCGATATCAGGCGAACAGAAAACCGGCCGCTGTCAACGCTGCGTATACGTGTTGTGTATCACCGTTGATAAGGGTCGCCTACTCCTACTGCGCTCGATTGCCAGCTGCTATCTACATATATACTATATAAGAGTATATATTTCAGGGGCTTTATCTTAGTAAACTCGTGTATATAGCCTCCGATAAATGCACCCAGAGATAGAAGCCAGGGGACTTTTGTAATTATTGTAAATTGTATTGTATTTTCAAGAGCTCAACTCTATGACTCTTTCAATCAGGCTTCGAATGGTTGTTCTTTTTCATTAGTTCCTTTTCTGCACTGCCTTGCCAAAAACCAAACAAAAATCCCTTTACAGCCAAACTGCAAATAGACAAATCAAATCAATACAAGTCTATGGCTTAGCAGATGTCCCTGTTGTCTGTTCCCGCCCCAGCTATCAGTATCAGCGGATAACTACGCTTTAATAAAGGGCCAAAACAATAAACATTTTCGGCCCATGATGCTGATACTGATGCAAGACATTAACTTTTATGCACAGATAAAAACCCAACCGAACCGTACTGAACCGAACGGATCTGTTAAAATCAAGCTGTGAATGGTGAAAACAAATGCTTAAACGATTTAGCGCCGCATCCCAATGGGCAAGGAGGCTTTTAAAAATACATGAATTTCAATAAAATACGACAATGCCCGACACTGAATTCTGGGCCCCGTATTCTGGTTGGGGGAGGCATGGCATCCATCCGTTCCCCAAAAGGGTGTCCAGATAAGGCGGGACTGTGATCAGGAAACATTTGCGCCGCCGTTTCCATTGTCAGAAACAATAAATTTCACGCATAAAACAAAAGAGAGGCCAAATAATTTCTCTCTTATTTTTTCTTTTGCTTTCACTTTTTTGCCATATTAAAGCTGAAATAAAAGCCAAAGGGAAGTACGAAAAAAGAGGCGATGAAGGATAAATGTCACACCAGATGAACGTTAAGAGAGGGCCACAGATCTGAGAGGGTGGCTTGTTAGTCAGTGGTAACAGTATCTGCCGTGGAGCCAAAGACAAAAGCAAGCCCAAAATCCCAAACTCCTAAAAAACGGAAACGGAAGTGTCAAGTAGTTGGACGAAGCGGGAAATGGTTAAAAGGGAAACGGCCCAAAGAGTGGGCAAAAGCATGTAGCTTGAAAAATGGCGAGCGGCGGGCAATTCCAGAAATGAAAGAACCCAAAAAAAAAGAACTTCGACAGACAGGCAAAGAAAGACAAAACCAAACGCGTAACACGAGGAGAGCGACTTCAGTAAAGGGAAGCGGTATGGATGGTATACCGCACTCAGAGGCGTCCTGATTTAGTGCCGCCAACTCACGCCACAAGCCAGAAAGAAAAAAGCAAAGGGTTACGCGTCTCGTTTTCCCAGGCAGTTTCCCCCAAATTGGCAAATAACAACAAACGGAAATACTTGTCTACCTGCAGCAAAGGTGGCAGCAGGTGCCTGAAGGCGGCGGCAGGTGGAAACCTGACCGATTGGCCAACCTTTTCTGGCAAATTATCACAGTTTCTTGTCACCCTTAGACATGCCTACATACATACACATACTATAGTGAGTGTTTCTAGGGTTTTTCTCGGCTAAATTATGTGCTAATGACACATAAGCTGATTTCTCAATTTCCTTTCTCCAACCTCTCTACGTAATTATGGGAAATCTTGTGTACTCGAATCTTCCCGGAGCTCCAGAAAAAAAAGGCGCTTTAATCAGACAGGAAATGAAAGCATTCGCAGCGGAAATTACCAAACCGCAGAGAAATTCAAATCGCTTGCACATATTTATAATGAAAATATATTGGATATTTTTCCCCATTCTGTTTTTACTCAGATACATCGCAAATCGAGCAAGAAAGACTTGAAACTATGCATTATTTTCTTGTATACTATTTTTAAAAAATACATTCGATTATTATAACAAAATTTTCCATCGCCTGTTTGGGGGAGGGCGAGGAATCGATATTGTATAAACATAAAAACGAAATCTGCATAAAAATGCTGGCCAGCCACCGATGTTCTGGCGTCATTAAGCGAACAGAATATACATATTTCTACATAAAGAAACAGCAACAGGGTGCACCCGCTAACAGAGAAGAATAGCACATGGGAATATATGTAGTTAGAAATTCAGCGATCATTCACTGTTCGAATAGGGGAAACATTTCTCATTTCTTTTTTACGCCGCCACTGAAAACATTCAAAATTAAATTTATATTTTGCCTTTAATTTTTCGTACTGCGCTGCCAAGGTGAGTGTAAAACAAACAGTCGAAAACCGAAAGAATTTTCACATGCTGTCTTGAAGTTACTCACACTCACACCCCATGTCTCCCTCGGACCACAAACGAACATCGAGAGACTTTTATATATACCTATCTCGAGATACATATACATATATAATTGAGATAAATTTATTTTACGTCGCATTTCATGTTGAAGGTCGTTCGTTGCTATTCACTTCAGTTGACGTTGCAAATTCCTCGGCCCTGCCTCATCGTAGCCGGCGCGGCGGGGTCTCTGTACTCTACTTTGTACGAGCACATACTATATAGGGACTGAGTAACGGGATCTAGACCATCAGCAATAGCCCCGATTTGATAATTTATCTACATATTTGTCAAGTAATTATGTAAATATTCCGAGTTTCCTGCTTTTCTTCTCTACCAGAAGCCAAATTGTGTGATTCTTCTTTAAGTATTCTCAAGTTGTGTGGTTTTTCTTCGAATTCCTCAGATATAGCTTTCTGTATATCGAGAGTGTCAGTGTGAGTCTAAGTGTGAGTGCCAGTATGCGTGTGTTGAGTACTGAATGAATGAGAATGAATGCGGTTATGTTTTTGCGATTTTGGCTTGTAACCAAAATTTCCGAATTTATGTTTGTCTCTCTCTCAGGCAGCGATAATTTATTGAATGTGCTGGGACTGGGACTGGGACTGAGACTGGGACCAGGCAAATTAAAAGACATTTTATATGCATATATCTGGGGATTATAACAATTTATAGAATTGAATACATATCCAGCCGCAGGGCATGGCAAAGCAATTCGCCATAAAAGGAGCTGGCCAGCCATAGAACACTTGTCTGTTTCTCTGGCCCTAACCATGTACAATATCAGTTCGGAATCATACCATTCTTTGTTCCCGGGACATGCCTGCAATGTTGTTTAAATTTTTAATGCAAAAGTATCTCTGGCTGTTTTTGCGGCCGCAGCTGCAGGTAGAACTGGGGCAGCAGGGACAGCATTAAAAATGCACATACGAGCGTGAGAACGAGTACGAATGGGTATGATTATAACGCATACGCCATGTGGCGTAGGAATGCCAGACGCAAAGGCAGAGGCAGATGCAGATGGGGCGTGGACTGCCGCATGCTAAACAAATTAAAATTGCAATTTAATGTATTGGCAGGGCAGACAGGCAGACAGGAAGCCTTGTTAAGATTGCATTTGCCAAATGCAAAACCAAACAAACACCCTCTCCACAGAGAGGCGGCTCAATTTGCATGTATGTATGTGTGTATTTATGTGTATATGTATGAATGTAGAGACTCTTACTTCGCGCCCGAAATGACAAACGGAAATTTCCATAATACAAAGCAGTTCCATCACTAACAGTTTCCTCCCAACCAAAATTCCACTGAAAATGTTATGCATGCGGTGAGGACGCTGCTCTGCGAATATAGGAGTATCCCTCATCCACACAAAATAATCAAAATTATGTAAATGCTTTTGGTCGCATCGTATGCTTTTATTTACTAGCAGCCTTACATTACGGCTCTGCACGCCGGACAGGTCATTCCGCTTGCATTCCACGTCATCAGCCTCATCATCGGCTACTGTTATTCCCCATGGTGTTCTGTGTTCTGTAATTCCCATGTTGCCTGTTGGATGATTTATGGCCTCGCCGAGGTGCCACAGTTGCATTCATCAAAAATTCTACCCGTCATCGGCTGCCATGGAAATCAAGAGCCATAATCAAATGTGCCAAGTTAATGCATTGCGTATGCGACATGGGGTTCGACCTTTTATTCTATCGATAGTCGAATTTTTGGGTCCAGTTGCGAGTTCTGTGCGATATTTAATTAAAGACCAGTAACTACATTTGAAATGCATTAACTTGCCGAGTGATAGCCCCCATTCCCCAATGGTATCTCTCCTGGTAATCGCCTTTACGCAACCAAACAGATCGTTATTCTCGAGCTTTGGCCCAATCCGGCTGAAATTAAATGAAACGCAATAAACTGTAACTGCGTTGGGGCCGAGCCAAGAGTAATGCGTCGGTTGGCGGCCAGCACAGAGCTGCTTCCCAATGCAGCGCAGAGGAGCACAGGAACAGAGTGGAGCACTCCCAGAGAATTATGGCTTACCTCTGCTGATAATTACTGGGAAAATGGTGCTCGACATCAACAAACGCTAAAGCATATCTCCACATTTGGATCCGCTTTAATATGTGCGAATATGTTATTCTGCGCACAATATCCTTGTAGGCAGCGGGCAAGCAGCTCCCATTCATGCTTTTCCATCGATAGCCTACCAATTTGCACCCATAGCCAGAGCTTAGCTCTGATGTTCTTCATTTCACGCACATGAAACATTTCTGTATGGGAATTCGAAATCATCTGATTAAGTTTCAATCAAAAGGACCTACAGCACTTGCAATTATGTGTTGCACTGTTCTCCACTGTAACTGTTGAAATGTGTTTATCAAATGTTATTGTATAAAAAGATTTGCTGTAAGTAGATTGATTCATTACGAAAAATATAAATTTTTAATTTTTTCTGTTTTAAAATCACAGATTCTTAATTTTTGTTAACCTAAAAAAAATCAACTTTCAATCAAATACTGCAACAACTATTATTGTTATATGTATTCAGCACATGTTTATATTTCAAAGAAGTGTTGGACTTATTCCTTAATCTATTAAAAGTAAATTGAAGCTCTGAATGGCCCCTTCTCTTCCTTGCCCTGGGGGGTTGTGTAAGAACCTATGGCTGGACATGTCATTGGCTTCAATCCACTGAATATTTGAGCACCGGCAGCGTATTGTATAAATAACCTCAACACCATTAAATTGTCAAACGTGCTGAGCTCTCTCTGTGGGTGGGTGGCTGCCCATCTAGATGTCTCTTTCCCTACTTGGCTGGCTCGCGTTTCCCTCTCTTTCCGTATGTGTGCGGGGTCTCTCAGTATCTCTCTGCATGTGGCAGATCCGCCCACGTAGCTGGCAAGTGCAAACTTTATTTAGAGATGTCAAACTGTCGCTCAACATGGACACGATACATTGTGCAGGAGCAGGTCCGTTGTTGCCTTTGCAGTTTTACAATACGTGTCGAGGCCACTAGACAACTGCGGAGCGGGTCCCACATGCCGACAGTCCAGCTCCAGGAGCAGTAAATAAAGCGTTAAATTTTAACAAATTGTTGTCCGAAGCGCGTTTTAGCTCCCAGCCCCGGCACGGGCTCCGTGTCATTGAATGGATGACCTTTCAATTAGCTCTCATTTCCGTTGCGCTCTCGCCACTAACCATTGGATTGGTAACATTCGATATACCTAACTAAAAACCTGCATCTTGATTAATCGTTTTGTTTGTGGCGCGGAGCGTTAATTGATTTATCTTGCTGCCTGCCGTAACTAATTCCCACAGCTGGCAAATTATTTATGGGCGCCCGCAGTTCCCCCACCCAAATACCCAAATATCGATGTAGCCGGATGTGGCATCCGTTGGATGCACTTCCGCTTCATTTTCGGCAGCCTTTCTGGCCGAGCCTTTGCGTTCTGCACTTTACGGCTGTTATTCAATTATGTGCCCCCGAAAACAAATTCAATTCGATTTGAGTGCAAATATGTGTTCTCACTGTCATGGCACTGAATATTCGCTGGTGCTTCTGCCGGCATTGTTGTAGCTGTTCTCTATTGTTGTTTAAAGCATCCACAGACAACAATTCGCCGCACTCGTGGCTCTGTCCTCCGCCCACCAAAAATGAGTGTCTGGCCTCGCCTTTGATTCATGCGACCATTGGCCTACACATACACACACTCTCGATAATACCTCGCAACAGAAGTGAGCACCATGAGAGCTATATAATTTTGTTGTAGACAAAATAGAGCAATGGGAAACACCTTTCGCATGAACACTGTTGTGATGCCTTTCCGATCGAGAACATTAAGATTCTTTCTTCTGATTAAAGCGTGTCGAATAGTCCGGAATACGCCTCAATAGTGCTGTTCTTCGTGTTCCCCTATGAAATTTGTTTTCGCAGCTGTTTCGAATTCAACTGTTTGTGCTCTTGGCTTCAAAGTGCTTTGCTGTTTTTGGGTCAACTTAAAGAAGTACTTAGCGTAGTGTCAGAAAATGTGTTTGACAGATTTTATAGGCACAATTTTCAGTAAAATTAGCCACAACTAAGTTAACCAAATAGACCTTCCAAAAGAGTCACAATTCAGGCTTAATTTGATGCATCCCTTATGCTATTGGCGCCAAAACCCATCGAAAAACCGCATCAAAATAACCGCAACGATGCATGGTGTGGCCCTTGTGGCCTTTGAGCACAACACTGCGTATACGCTATAAATTAATAGACTTTGCAGGAGCTGCCAGCGCGAGCCAATAATTAACTAAGAGCCATCTCTAGCCCCATCACCATGGGACGCCTCGTTCATTCACAAAATGTTTGGGATTCTATGCTAACGAGTCGCCCTTAGATTACACGTATGTATGAGTCATTAAGAGCAGGGAACTGGGAAATGGAACACACACATGAATACATGCCGGGGTATATACAGTATATCTAGCAGATGTATCTGGCAGGAGAGGGACAGGAAACAGGTTGGCGTTGCTCATTAAATTAATTAAATGCTGATAAAAATGCCCCGAATGCTCCTGAGCCTGAGACATTCGCACAATTTTGAATTTTCATCGCAGTCTGCGGTAAATGGTTGCACTTTTAATATCATTTTGTTGCAGAGCCGGGTAGAAAGTTTTAATGAGTTCATTGCGGTGTGCATCGTTAGTCTGGCTTAAAATTGTTTTGCATTTTGTAGCGGCTTATGCTATTGCTGTGGCTGCCACGCCTGCTGATGCTGCTGCTGCTACGCCACCTCTTCCTTTCATTCCCAGACAAAGCAGAACAACGAGGAAAAAATCCTTGGAAGAAGCTAGGATTTTGCAGCAGAACGAGCCTTTCTTTGGCCCAACTCTGCCCTCTATTTATCTTGGCGTCTGTCTGCAGTCTACATCTGCATTGGTCTCAGCCTCCCCAGGCATTGTACTCTGGCCCATTGTTGAACTTTGGAATTGGCTTGAAATTGCTGTGCTCACATCGATCAATTAGCATCGTATCTGCTGATGTCTGCCCCTGCATGCTGTGCTGCCTTTCATGCAGCTCGAAATACGTTTGAATTTAGCACTTAAAGCGTTGCTCCTGCTGCTCAACTTTCGGTGATTAAAACTGACAGCAGAACGGAAAAATTTCCACACACATCACGAATAGCGGCGTTGATTATAAGCGCGAAAGGAGCTCACCCACACAGTGGGAGGAGGCGGAGATTATGTGTGTGCCCACAAAAGCCAGCGTAATGAATGTGTAAAGGGATAACCAGAGAACGAATGGCAAGCATAGAGAGCGCATGAATGGGCGAGGACAACCACAAAGCGTTGGTAAGAAACAATTTAAGAAATGCGAGAGAGGCACACATCGGCGACACACATGGCGTATGCGTGTTGTGGCCATGATAATTGAAATGCATAGAAATAACTCGCTTAAAAAGCGAAATGAAAACCCCAATTGAAAGAGGAATTGAGGCTGCCACCCTACCCTCATGACCCTTGCATACAAATTTCGAATGCTAATTTCATTGTGCAAAAGCAGCGAAAATTAAATGAAATAAAATAAAATTGCCACTTCCAAGGAAAATGACATTCAAGCTATAAAAAAATTCTTCAAAATGAGAGAGGAAAAGAGGGTCGACATCAGTCTCTCGCATAAATTTTGAATGGCAATTGCCCAATTAAAGAGTGTGCCACAAAAGTGCGCTGCATAAACTGGAAATTGGCTGCGAGTAGGACTCTCACCGAGCTGCTAGTAGTGTCGTGGTGGCACCACTTGTCACTGCATTAGAGGAGAGCTTAACGCAGGAGGAGGGGGTGAGCCAACCACCCACCACCCAGCCTGCCACTGAAACAGTGCTTCCCCTCTCTCCCCGTGCTCCTCTTGATAGCTTGTACGAGTAGGTGGTGTTCTCAGAATTTCCTCCCTACTGATTATTACTTTTCAGTTTTCCATAACGATTTTCATTTTCCCTCCATCCGCGCCACGAGTTGTCGCAGCGGATTTACGCATGGCATGCGAACCACAGGCACGCAAAAAAAAATGTAAATGATGAAGATGAATTGCCTCGTTGTCAAAATGGAGCCCAAACAGGGGATACAGAACGTATTAATACGAATTCGAGTATATGTGACAGGACAGGGATATATTCCCGATATTGATTTGGGTCCCCTTTCTGTTCGCTGTTGGTTTGTTTTTGTATTTAAATAAAAAATTCAGCATTTAATTTGGCAACTTTTTCGTGTCATTTATCATTTATTGAGTTTGTTTTATCTGCAAACATTTCACGCATCTAAGGCATCCATTCGATTGTGAGAAATAAATTGTCTGTTGCCTTCGCTTTTCACTAATCGAAGGCGGTTCCAGAGGAGGAGAAGAGATGGCACAGATAGCAGCGTATCGTACTTATATACTAATGTACATATATATTTACCTGTGTGACAAAATCACAGAAAATTCAGCAAACATTGACTTCAGTTTTAAACTATAATATCAATTTATGTAAATTCTTGAGGTTTTAAGACAAGTTCGTTCTGTGCATCTGCTTTCCATGGCTTGAAGCCACTCTCATTTTCACATTGTGGGGAGGCAAACAATAAGTGCGGATACATGAAAAGCACTTCCGTCTCTATCCCTTTCATTTATGCATGACCATTTGATGTGCCATGTGCATATGTGACTGTGTGGCAAGTTCCGTGTAATAACCAATTTGAAATGGCACCATATTCACAGTCACAGTCGGCTGGAAGCCTTCAGCAGGATTCTATGCAAACTTTTGCCATTTTTTTAATTTTTCCACCACATACCATCTCTCTCTATCTCTCTCATTTTGGCTGTTCCCTACTCTCTCGCTCTTGGCAGGCACTTAGGCTGATTAAAGTGCAGAGACATGCCCGCAGTAGCAGCCCCAGTACCAGCCCCAGCAGCAGCAGCAGCAACAATAACCGGGCGAATATCTGTTAGCAACTGTACAAACACATTCGCAACAGTTTTCGCCATTAGTCAGGGAAACGTCATCAGCCATTACGAGTATATGTAGCCTGGTCGAAGTTCACAAGGCATCCACAAAAAGAAGTACTACGAGTAGTTGAGGAATGGAAGGAAGGCTGCCTTCGGGAGACGGTACGCCAGATTTTATGTTGCAATTGCAGCGAGCAGAAATGAAAAAAGGCTTATAATGGCGTATATATTTAATTAATTTGCAGAAGATTTTTCCACACCATTATTTAGAAGGATGTTACTTGCATTTCACATTGAATTAAAACTAAAAAGTTTTCATTACGATATAAACAACTTGCAATTCCTTGGAGAGTGCAATGAGAACTAATTTGAATTTAACTTTGACGAATTCGTCCCTGTAGTAAAATATCAAACAAAAGCTGCCCGAACAAAGCAGACATGCAGTACTTCAAAGACCTTTCCAGAGAGTGCAGCCTGTAGCTAAAAGCATCTCTCAAGTTGATTTTGCATATTATTTATGTTGGGAAACACTCGTAGGGAAACACACCTCTGCGGGGCGATCTTTGGCCTCCATTTACGGGTATATGGTCATGGGTGCGGTGCGGTGATTCGCAAAAGCCTGGCCATTAAATGCGTGGCATGCCTCCGCAGATTGCTTTGGGTCTGGTGGTCTTTCCGAATACGAATGAATTGCCAGACGAGCAGGACGCTTAAGTTGTTCGCATAAAAGTGTTATTAAAAGCAAATGGAAACAATGAAGAAATGCCATCCTCAAACTTGGCTCGTTCTCGTGCCCCGGCCGGCACTCATATTAAAATGCCAAGGCGTCTGGCTCGTGGTTTTGTGGCATGCGCGCACGCGGCGTATGCGTAGTGTGTGGCACATTGACATCAAACGTTTGATGTGCAACAGTTTGCCATTGTTCGACATGTTTTTTCATTGCTAAACTCAAGAATAGCGCCTTCAAATTGTGTTATTAAAAAATTTTCATTACGCGCATTACTCAAAATAATGGCGGCAACAAATTGCAGCCACAAATCGATGGCGCAGAAGGAGGACCACCAAAGGGAAGACATTTTCCGTTTGGTTCCATTCTTTTTTCCATTTTAATCTCAAAGTCAAGGCAACAGTTGCCAAAATGAGAAGAGCGAAAATAGATGGGGGATATCGTGGGAGGACTCGTGGGACATGACAACCGGAGCGAGGGCAAATCAAAGAAAAATTTGCTGATTTTCATATCAGAAAAAATTGCCATCGTTGGCACAAAAAATCGTTTGCCATTTGCCTCCGCAGAAGCTGTGGCAGTGGCAGTGGAAGTGGTACTCTATTGAATGAGAAGTGCACATATACCATCTCATTCCCTCCCCTCTCCCTATCTATCTGGCATTTTTATTGATATTGTGCATAAATTAAGTTTATAAAGTTTTTTGAATTGAATTTGCAACGAGTTGCACTTCCGAAAGCCACCCAAACATTGATGCATGTAGGGGAAAAAAGACAGAGCGAGAGAAAAGGAGAGTGCTTTGTAGACAGAAACGCTTAACAGTAATAAGCTGGTTAAGAGTTAAGTGTTGTCTGCCACACAGCTCAAGCTTCAGATAAAAGCCATGTGCGAATTCCCATTGGGGAAATATAATACACTGAGATCTCTCTATCTAATGGAGATAAGCATACCATGAGTCACCCATATGAATAGTTCCGAAGTTCTCGATTTCATACCTTTTTTCTCAGTATATCGCTCAGATTCGTCCTGGTCGCGCAATATTATATGCAGATCGAGAACATTTCGCAGCTTAATGGATGGCTGTGGCGATGCTTTGGCAACTGAAATTGATTTACGAAAAAAACACTTCAAACGGCTCGGGTCCAATTTCGATTGCATTCGGGCTTGAGCGCTGGCTAGACGGGCCACTGCCACTGCCACTGCCGCCCCTTTCGCCTCCTTGCCCATTTCGGCGTGTCGCATATGGGTTGCCCCATGTTCAGCCCCGCCTTGATGGTAAGCGGTGGCAAGTACAGTGCAGTGCAGTGCCATTGCCAGACGGGAGTCGATATAAATTCATTTATTCATGAGCTCGAACCAGGAAATGAATGTGAGCCACCTGCCCCTGGTGCGATCCCCCCCTCCACCGCAGCGAGTGTGAGTGTCTGAATGTGAACGTATGAGTCAGTGTTTGTGCATAATATATGAGTGCTTGTCTACGGCTATGGTGAAATTTCATGAGGGTCGCGGAGCGATTTATGAAATACGTATTTCGTTTCAACTAAATGCAATGAATTATGAGTCCAAAGAGTTCTCAACTTTCCTCAAAACTTTCGTTCAATGGCAGCTGCTGATTGGGGGGTGGAGTGAGGGGTGAGTGTTGGAGACTGGGCTCTAAAGGACCTCTTCAATTTTCTTCTCTAATGCAAGTGTTTGGGCGTGTTTGCCGAAACTTAAATTGTGCGCATTATTGGCAGAGTGCACTCAAATGCACTCACATGCACATGCACATGCACACACACTCGCTCTTGGGCCGCAGCAGCATGCATAAATTTGTGCCCAAAACCGTTTAAACGAAATGCAGAAAGGAGCAGAAAGGAGTGGCGAGGCGAGGCGTGGCGTCAAGTCTCAGCAATCGCTGCATACACATCCGAGAGACTCAATGCAGACAAACAGCAATGACAGTCACACACACACGCACACACACACACATGCCTCTGCCTCATCCTCCATTTCTATTCACAGTAGACCCTCAACTTTCACTTTGAATTTGCAAAGTTTCTTCTCGAGAAAACGGCATTCACATTCCACAGCCAGCACCCCCAGCCATGCCATGCATTTGCTTCGATTTTGAAAAGTCTTTTGCCTTTGACTTTTCCCCTGCCTTCTCCAGCCTGCTCCAGCCTGGTCCTGCCATGCTGCTGCCTTTGATTTTAAGGATTTATCGTGTTTTCCAAAGCATACTTATGTGCGCCATTTACATATTAATGGGACAGGACAGACAGCCATCATAAGTGCATCGTGCATCGTGCATCGTCCCTCGAGCAACAGCAAGTGCTTAACTGACTTTTCTTATTCTGCGTGCCGCCTACCGACTGCTGCCCCCGACACCAAAGGATTATCAATAATTCAAATTGCACATTTCTGAACTCGACTGATTTCTGCTTTCCTTCTTGTGGACGCAGAGCTCCGGGAAATCCCCATAGATTACCAGTATTCTGGCCAAATGTCAAGAGAGAAAGTCTGGGGCTTGTGATGGCAAAATATGACAAAATTTATACTGTTCGCTGGCCACACTCACACTCCACTCCACTCACATATTCGTCACTGTATTCTCAGTTATTCACACACACACACATCCGATGTGTGCTCGTCACTTTTGTTGTCCTCGTTTCGTAGGATACTCCTGGTCCTCCGCAAAACTCAATTGAATAAAGTCATTTTTATTTGTTTGGCAACTTGCAGACAAGCAGCAAAAACAACAATAAGTAACGAATTGAGTTTTGAAAAGGGTTTCCTCCAGAGCACAGTAAGCTCTCTGCAATATGTCCTGCGAAATATATGACAAGCACAATCGGTTGTTCAGTTTTTCAGTTGTCAGACAGGCCCACTGCCATTCCGCCATAAAGGCCGATATGAAATGCACTCTGGAAAAGACGAACAATGAAAATGATTGAAATGCTTGAAATACGGGTAACCTTACCCACATGTCCTTAGCCACTCATAACATATTAGGTAGGGCATGAGCGAGGGAAACGCAAAAGCGAACAACAAATCTTATCTAAATCCGCAAACTAAGTGCAAGCAATCAAATCAGACAGTTGAAGACCTTATCTAACCAAAACATTTCCGACCAGAGCCATAAGCCATCCACGAATGCGAGTATAGTCTGTCAATCTATGGCATTCTGTTGATAAAGCACTGATAATGGATATTGGAATGGTCTGTTGGTCTGATGAAATGTCCTCTTTGCCAGATAGAAATGGCTCAAGTGTCAAGGAAAACTAACCTAATTCCATGTCCGAGTCAGTCGTAATTGAAATCAAAAAGTTCACTCAATCATTGAACTTTTGCTCACGGTTGCTGGATAGGGTAGACATCAAAGAGGTTACTCGGGCTAGCTTCTGTACAACTTGTCTTTAATATGTATTCCCATGATCCTGGCAAATATCTGATTATCATATATTGATTGCTTGATTTGTATTAACCTAAGACTGAAACCCATACTCTCTTTTGCAGTTCTGGAGCCGGTGTTTCCTATGCGCGATGTGACCATAAATCGCAATGTCGATGCCCATAAACTGTTCGATGTGCTGGGCGAAGTGGGACGGTGAGTACTTAGGTGCCAAGGATCGGGACGCTGGACGCTGGTCGATAACTAATCCCTCTCCCCTCTCTGTGTGCAGGGGAAAGTTCGGTACGGTGTACAAGTGCAGGGACAAGACGAATGGCCTGCAATTGGCCGCCAAGTTTGTGCCCATCCCGAAGCGCGAGGACAAGCGGAATGTGGAGCGAGAAGTGGAGATTATGAATTCGTTGCAGCATCATCTCATTATACAATTGTATGCGGCATACGAATATCAGAAAATGATGTGCGTCGTCCTGGAACTGTAAGGAAGCGCGCCGAAGGGTGACCAAGCCGTTGAAATATGGCTTTATGAATGTGTTGATTTTGTCTTGTTTGTCGCTCGTTTCGTGTGCGTGTGTGTGTGTATATATATATATCTCTCCCTTTCTGTGCCTCTATGTTTCTGTCACTTTCTGTTTGTCATTCAGTGTTCCCCAAGTTTGTTGTTTTGTTGGTATCCCGAAGGGGACCTGCGGCTGTTGGCCACATTGTTGCCGGCACACAATATCTTGCAATCAGTGGGAATGTGCATAAAATGCGATTTACACGTACGCACATTATCGTAAACTAGTAAACTTCTCACCCACACAAACACACTTGCCAATACACTCTACGCACACACCAACGCGCCCAGAGAGCGAGAAAACCTTGAGCAACAGGTTGCCCCTTTCTAGCATTTATATGAATTTATAACAACTTTTATTGGGCCCGCGACTTTGGTCCGGACAAAGTTTCTTTCTCTTTTCTTGGGTTGTTTCTTTGTCTGACACGGGTTGAGGGTCCGTTCGGGTCTCCAATGGCCCATAAAAACATTTGAGCCAGGTGGGTGTGGCTGTGGGTGTGGGGCACTGATTAGTCCACGGCCTTGACCCACATTCCCCCGCCCACAACATAAATTGGGAAGAACAATGGCCAAACGAAACAATTTCATTTTCATAGACATCTCACTAGCACCAAAGACAATGCCCCGAAAATGTCTTTGTCAAGTTAAATTAATTTCGAGCAGCACTGCAATTGTTCAGGATTTTGTTGTCTCAGCTGCTGTTGTTCGCCCCGACGTCTTTTGCAAAAGCCAATTGTTGACTTGCACTGTTTGTCCTGGCATATTCATAGCATGGACTCGTTTATAATATACACATATTTGGGCAAGACAGGGCAAAACTTCTTCAAGCGTTGACTTGCAGCCAGTCCGAACATTGTTTATTCATCTGGGCCTTGATGAAATGCACAGTTTATGACAGAGTCCGGCTCGGTTTCCATTAGGCTAATGTCTGCCGAAAACTCTGCAGCAAAAAAGGGACAGAAAGGGAAAACATAAACTGAAACAATCTCAATTTAACTAGATTCGAGTGTCAGTGCCATTGCTACTTTGTAAATATTTAAACATGTAGTCTGGCAAATATTCTGTACATTCATCCTGACAGCCATTCAGATCGGTCTGGCAAATTTCGACACAAAGCCAACCGAACATCATACGCATAAGAGTCTTAACGGATTTTCTCGATTGGCTCGCATCAGATTTTCCACAGAGAAAGTACACAAAGAAGAATATCAACCATTTAAAAATTGCAATAGGATAAAAACCTGTTAGATTAATAATACTCCCTATCAGGCATGAGTGTTCCTTACCCATTCAAATTTAATTTACTCGATTTCTGATTGAAGAGCATCAACTAACCAAAACAATACTCGACAAATACTGGGGGGAGTCGAATGCAATTTGGGCATTGAAGCATCTGATGGGTGGGTTTTGTGTTACAGTAGAAAGAAAATGCAAATTTAAAATGGAATTTGGGGAGCGCCCGAACACAATTCCCTCCGAATCAGATCCGTCTGCTGTTAGTTGATGCCCTTCACTCGTGTCCATATCGGATGGATGTTCATGTATTATCTGATTTTCGTGTTCTGGCAGGGCAATCGATACTCTTGTAAATAACATATCTAGAGACTAGAGTGTGCCAGGTAAGGCGAATGATTATAACCGGACTATAGCCTAAACACTTCCGATAAGGTGGGGACACTAAACAAAAGACCCTAATCTCTGCATGAGTTAATCAGTAATCAATGCATGTATCTCGTTTTGTCATCTGCTAGTCCGTAAAGATGGCCTTTATCCTGAAATTTCTCTATCTCTGCAGCATTGAAGGCGGCGAGCTCTTTGACCGCGTGGTGGACGATGAGTTCGTCCTCACAGAACGCGTCTGTCGCGTCTTCATCCGTCAGGTGTGCGAGGCCATGGCCTTTATTCACGGCAATGGCATTGTCCATCTGGACCTGAAGCCCGAGAACATCCTGGTGCTTACACAGAAGGGTAACCGCATCAAGATCATTGACTTTGGCCTGGCACGCAAATTCGATCCGGACAAGCGTCTCAGGGTGAGTCCTTATAATCCCACACTATACCCCCCAACCACTCAATAGTAAACTTTTCCCCTCTTAGGTGCTCTTTGGCACACCCGAGTTTGTGGCTCCGGAAGTTGTGAACTTTGATTGCATCTCCTACGGAACGGACATGTGGAGCGTCGGGGTCATTTGCTATGTGCTGTAAGTTGAAAAAGATGTATAGACTCATGTTAAGGCAATGTTAGAAGTAGAAGGAATCAGATCTCTATTGCATGTAGATTGTAAAACTAAGTCATGTTTCTCTTCGTCAACATTTTCACTCTCAATTATTTAAAAATGTAAATCTTACACTTCCTCCGATTCCATTAATATTCCTAAACTCTTGGCAAATATTTTTGAAACATTTATCGCCAGTGAAGCAATTACAAAATTTAATCAAAGACTTGTCCCTGTATCTTAGGGGTTTGTACGGGAACTAATTAAAAATTTGTACCAGCGAAAAGTGGAATAATCAAATGGGGGGAGTCCTAACCCAACACTCACTCACTTTGCCGACACCCCACCCCAGTGCAGTGGAAGAAAATTTAATTTAGTTAATTAAGTGTTGGGTCTGGTGTTTTTTTATGCGTTTATTTATTTAACTTACCCTGCTTTTACATTTCATGTTTATTGACTTTGCCACACCCATCCCGGCACACACATGATGGTACAGCATCTCGGGTCTGTCGCCATTCATGGGCGAGAACGACATTGAAACAATGTCAAATGTAACCATCGCGAAATACGATTTCGAGGATGAATGCTTCAATGGAATATCCCCGGAGTGTCTGGATTTCATAGCCAAGCTGTTGGTAAAAGACTTGAGGTGGGTACACTTTTCCCTACTCCTAATTAGAGTCTAGTCATAACCGGGAAATCCCCTACCTATCTCTGTCTCGCCATCCGCAGTACCCGCATGACAGCCGCAGATTGCATGAAGCACAAATGGCTCCAGCAGCGGGCGACCGCGACAGCCACACCAATAGCGAAGGGAGCCTCATCGGCGTCAAAGACACGTCTGAAGTCGCAGTCACCGACACCAGCCGCCTCTGAGTCCTCCGAGGAGTCCACAGAGACCATCGAGGACGACGACGACGACGTAGTGGAAGAAGTGAAGGCAGCTGTGGAAACGGGGGAGGGCGTAGGGAAGCTGGAACAGGACCAGGACCAGGACGAAGAGTGCGAAGAGCTTGCCAAGCTCTGCAGTACCGTGGACCTGGAGGTAAGTAATGGCATAGCGCAAAACCATGTGTCATATTCCACATGCTATTCCTTTTACCACAGAACAAAGAGCTGGATGCCACCAAGGATAACCTCAAGAATTTCATTGTGCGCTGGGAGACGCATCCCAACAGTCCGTACGTCTTCGATGTGGAGGGCAATGTGATTGCGCCCCTGAACGAGACGAGCTATCCGCACCCGCGACGACCCCATGGCCAGGACAGCATCTCCTCGTCCCGAGGTGAGTACTGCCGTGGCGGCGGCTCTCAGCGGCAGCGCGACCGGCATGCCCTCATCCATGGCAAATGATGGCTGCGTCCACAGCCGCAAATTCAACTGCACCTGCATCCTGCATCTGGATCTACTTTGTAAATTACATGATTAACTTGTCAAACACTAATTGTTGTTCTTAACGTGAATGTGAACCGAGTTGGCTCGCTGAGAAGCGCATACAGAGGCGCCCTGCCTTCTCTTCTCTTCTCTTCTCTTCTCTTCTCTTCTCTTCTCTTCTCTTCTATGTATATCTCTTACTTTCTGTCACTCTACATCCTTCTCTGTGTTAACCCAACGTCTATTCTGTGTGCAAGAGAGGGAGGGCCAGCATGCCAGCCAGAACTGTTGTTAATCTTTAAGTAACTGTAGAATTAAGCGAAGGTCTGGCATCCTTGTAGCGGATACCACCTGTATTAACCATTTTGACACTGTGATAATGACAGCCATTGACAAAACCAACCAAAATATGTCCAAAATATACTTCAATTTGAATACAGAAAACCAACATTAAGCACTACTATACTTCTCTATACTTTGTTCGAGCCTCGAAGCCATATGCCAATCTCCCAATTCCACTCCACCCCAATCCTATCCAATCCCAACCAAATCCCCCAAAAACCTACCCCGATCCTAGGTCAGACATAGATCAACACACTCGTACATAGCCACAGTTTCTGGTCTGCCAACCAGGTAAGCCATCATCCACAGAGATCGCAGTTCAGTTTATTCCAAAGTCTGTCTCATGTTCATTCGTTTTCTTGTCCGTTAGGGAAAGGGTCTTTCTTTTTGAATACACAAACTAACCCCATTTGCTGTCTCAACGAGTTGTGTAAAACGGATATTAAACCCATTACATTTGAACAGAATACCATAATGATCATTGGGATTACTTTATACAACTCTCTTAACCCAAATGCATGAACTAATTCCGTGTCTAAGCACTTCATGTACAAATTAAACGTAAACTTTCTTTGACAATAATCGTATCCTAACCATCTATGTGTGTCACTCGTAACCACACACTCGACCAACGATTCCAACGAATCTAAAACTCTCCTCCATTTCCAGTGTGTTCGCCCTCGCCCTGTGAGTCGATAGCCACGATGACGGACGACGAGCAAGGCGAGGATGATGCCCAGCAGCCGAATGAGGAGGAGTCGCCTTGTGGCGACAACGAGAGCCCCAGCTCCGTGTCGACGCCCATCAATGAGTCGCGAGAGAAACTCTTCCCGGTCATGGGCTCCTCCAACCCCTCCACGCCCACGCCCCAGCACCTGTTCAACGAGAACTTCGACGAGTTCTCCGGCAGCGAGTCGACGGCCCAGCAGCAAAGGAGCATGAAGAGCTATCTGCACACATTCGATCGCCGAAACTCGGACACCACCTACCTGCTGGGGCGCCGCAGCTCCGGGGAGCGCGTCAATCTGGCTGACGAGATCCGCAAGCTCTCTGACCATCTGCTCATGCTAGCTGATATCAACACGAAGCTAGGGGACGCCAACCACAACAGTAGCAACAGCGGCACCAATGAAGCACCTACCCCAGCATCGCCCCAGCCTACTCCAGCTGGTGCTGAGAGCAGTACAAGCCGCACCTCCGAGACTAGCCAGGAGGGTAACAAGTGGACCAGTCGCGCGACCAGCAGTAGCAGCTGGAACCGGCCCACGCCCAGGGGCGGACTCCTCAGTGCCGCCAGCAGCAGCAGCCAGAGTCACACCAGCTCCGACGATGGACAGGGCCAGACCAAGGTCAGTTCGCTGTCCGTGCGCCTGCAGCAGTCAATCGAGGAGACTCCCAAGCTGAGCAACGGCAATGGTAGCGGGAGCACCTGGTCCAAGTCCCAGGTGCAGTCCTTACGCAACCAGTCCACGGTGAGCACGATGAGCAGCTCCAATACCCGGAGCAGCACCTCAAGCCAGCAAGTACAAAAGTCCTCAGTGGCCACCACCTCGAAGGTAATCTCCAGCAGCAGCACCACCAGCAGCAGCAGCAATAGCCATCACATGGTCACTGAATCAGCCAGCAGTCGACGGGCCAAGTTCCGCATCAATCAGATGAGCCGCGACGTGCCCGTTGGACTGCCCGACACGCACCAGACGGTGAATCTAGAGGAGGCGGCTAACACCACCAAGGACTGCCTGCTGCATCTCCTGGAGAAGTACAATGAGACAAAGATACGCAACCCCATGGGCAGGCATCAGAGCATCAGCGTGGACTGGCATATGAGCGACAATCTGGAGTACCGATCAATGAGCTCCATTAATGCCTTCTTCCAGCGGCACAACCAAACCAATGCCGGTGGCCATAATGTGAAGAACATACAGGCCCAGCTGGAGGAGAAGGCGGCGGGGAAGTAGACGCAGACACACTGCATACTGCAGACTCCACTGTGTATATATATGATGTATATGTACTATATCTATACAAATATCGGCTAAAGCGAGTGCTCATCTAGTTAAACGAATCTAGTTAAAATTACTACACTGCAAATTAAACAAAGATTAATATTTATGTATTTGTTGTAAGTAATCAAATCAAATAAAACTATTGAAATAAATGGAAAAGTAAATTATGAAAAGTTTGTGTTCTTTAGCATAAACAAAGAAAACTTTTCTTAGAGAAGATACTTTCTTTAGGGATACCTTTCTGTCGAACTGATTCTAAGTGTGATAGTCACAAGATAAACAAAGGAATACGTGATTTAATCTTATTAGTTAGTGAATTGAATGATATGAATGGCTATTCATACAAAAAGTCTGCAATATCTGTATCTGCTTTAAGAACACATAACACTTCGCGTATTAAAACAAAGTTGATTTATCCCAATCTATGTAGCAGCAGTAGGACATAATTCCATATTTCGTTAATGTGTTCTTTAAATATTAACAATTTAAGGCTTACAGCGAACAGTGAAAATGAATATTAAAAAAATAAAAAATATTCTTTCTACCGACTAAAAATCAAAAACAATTTATTGCGATCAAAAAAACAAATATCAACTTATAAATTGTACAATGGTCTATAAATATACTACACTACATAATACGGCTACCACTACAACCAAAACGATGAATTGGAATTATAATCAATAACAAGCAACAACATGTAAATGATTTTGTGGATTTGCGGACTGTCGGATTTGTCACTTTCTGCAAAAATAACATTTTCTGTATTTTATATTCTTGTTCCGTGATTGTTTTCCTGTTTTTCGATTTTGTTTTCTGCTTTTTCTTTTTATTGAAGTATGAGTTGTGTATATGGTAATTATACAGCTATACATATAAATATTAGGAGAATACTTTGGATTTTGTTCTTAGTTAGGCCTTAGGAGTAGGTGGTTATGAATAAATGTTATGAAGAATAGGCTCTGCCTATGTGTATAATAGGTTCTATTTAGTATCTAATTTTTGTACATAATAGTTGTAGGCAAAACTGTTTTCATAATTTGCCCCAGAGATCATGGCAAATCATAAAGACATTTTACCATTGGTTAAGAAGTTACAGCTTTGAAAATTTGTGGAAATTTGGCCGCAATCAAAATGAAGAACGGCCAAAAGCCCAGAAATTTACGGACTTAATCAAAGTTTGTTGGCTTTTCCACTGGTCGAATTAAGGACAATGTTAGTTGGTCGAACAAAAGCAAGACAGCATTGAGCCAAGTCCGAAGACCCCTGCTCAATGTGGCCCCGTTTTAGTGGCTTTTAAAGTTAGTCAAAAGTCATTTTTGCTCTGGTCCGGGGTTTAGTTTCAATAAATTGCCGGATCCGAGCAAAAATGAGTTTTCTATCTAAGGAAATTTCGAAAGCACATGTTGCTAACGAAATTTAAACGAATTTCAGGATTTTCAGGTTATTAAAAGTTAGAATTTCATCGATAGAAAGGTTAAATTTCGGTTCGTTTCAATTAAGGTAAGGATAATTCCATATAGCTAGCGGTCTCTTGATTTTCCTCTTATCTTGTTGTTGGTTCAATAGTTTGTTTAGTTTTGTTGGTTGTTAAGAACTAATCACTTAGTTTATGGCATTTCCCACTAGGGAAATCTAAAAAGTTTCATTTAGCTCGAACTTATTGGCTTACAACTAGTTACTGGTTACGGGTTAGGAGTAGTTGAAGACTATCAATTAATATTCGCAACTGTCGCCCTTGCACTGCATAAAATGTTTGTAAAAAATAAGAAGAATACTACAAATCGCAGTGGCTTATAAAAAATCAAATAAAATTATACAATTGCAGATTGCAAGTCTCGATTCGGTGGGGCAGTGGTGGAACCCGGGCGCCCTAATTGTGACGCGGCCGCTTCAGCATTGCCCCAAAGTGCGCTCCCAGTCCGAATCCGCTGGAGGAAGATGATGATGGTGAGGTGGTGCGCAGGCGTTTCGCGGGCGACAGTTTCTTGGGAGCCTGGGCCAGTCGCTTGCGCTCCTTCATGAACTCTGCAAATTGAATAAGAGAAAACAGGGATATTAGTTGCATGAAATTTGTAAATATCAAATCAAAGTCAGCTGCTGCACATCCCATGGTGTGGCCTGTTTCCTGCTCCCCCTGTCATTGATCCCGGCAGCAGGATGGAACAGCAGGCGCCGCCTGTTTTTGCACATTTTGATTTCGGATTGTGGCACGTGGCTGGCAACAGCCCCTACACACGAGGGTTGCAACACACCCTACCCCCTGTCCAAGGGTAGCAAATAATGCCAGACGGCAGCTAGACAGGTTGGCCAGTTCAGGTAGAGACGCAAGTGAAAGCAAGAGTGGAGGTTTCCTCAGTTGCACGAGATGCCTAAGCCGCATAAATTACACGCCCAGCTAGGTCGCCACCAAAACTACAGCCAGTCAAGGCTTGGCTTCTCTTCCCAACTGGCCAGCAACTCCACACTGCCCAAATGCGGGTGCGTATAGAATGCCCCGAACAGACACTTTTTATTATTATAGTCATTACACATTCATATGCGAGTGGCATATAAAAAACCAAACGAACGAACACAAAGCAATCAAAGGGAGGCTTGATAAGGCTACCAGCCATGGACTTGCCATGGTGGTGCATTGAAAGCTGATCCCCCTCGCGTTCTCTCGTAATGAGGTCAGGCAATAGACAAAGCAGAGTCAGAGCCAGAGCCACGCACAGCTGTTGGCATTTATAGACGAGATGCAGCGAGCAGAGCAGAGCCCGCATGCGATCGATCTGAAATCAACCCCCGGGTGGACGAGGATCAGATCAGTTCCATTCTGTTCCGTGGATAAAGAGATGAAAGGCTGAAAGATCTGAAACAGCTGCAGACAGCGCCAGAGTTCGTAACCCTTTCGAAAATCTCCCATAAAGCAAACTCTAATTGCATAGCAAGTCTATAATTTTGGTTTAAGTCGTTCCCCAGCAACGCCCACCACTAAAAGTCCTCCTCCACCCATGGGAAACGAAACTAAACAGTGGGGGGAACAATATGGGAAACCAATTTGTAACGTATATCGAAAGTGCAATCAAGCCTGACTCTGGGAATGGTCAACCTCTGCTGGGCATTGCACACCCTCGTCCTGGTTCTTGTCCGGCACTCACCTGTGATTTTTGGCTGTCGCTTGCGCAGCGCCTGAGCGGATGTTGTGCTGCTCAGGCTTTGACTCAGGCTGGACGGCGTGAATCGCACGGTAAGCGACTCATCCTGGGAGTCGTAGCAAGAGTCGTTGTCTGTGTTGGACTCCAGCGACGAGTTCGCCACATTCACTGTAAAGTTCTCGCGCTCAGCACGCTCATTGATCAGCGCATCCACGTCGCTGGCGCCGGACTCCTCGCTGGGACGTACGTGGGCCGCACGAGTCAGGGTGTACATTTCGGGGGCAAAGCTGGACTCCTGAAAGCTGACAAGCTCCCAGATGAACGAGGAGCTATCCGCCAACGGCGTGCCAGCGCGGAAGTTGAATCCCCACTTCTGTGTGGCCATTTCCTGGTGTCTTTCCAGCTCGGCATTGAAGGGCCTGGGCACAGAGGAAAAGAGGATTTGGTTATTAAATCAATCTTGAGAGAGGAAAATCAGCAGCAGACTTACGCTTTGTTGGTGCTGGCCTCCGTGGTACTGGGGCTGCCGAAGAGATTGCGCTTGATGCGATTCACCTGACGGCCGCAGGGCAAATTGCGACTGATCGACGGACTGGCACTTATCTTGCAGAACTCACTGAGCATGACGGGATTTAGCACGCGTGCACTGACCATGTTTGCTGTTTGTGGGTATATCTGGTGTCTGGATGTGGCACTGGGGGCAGCTCTGTTTTGGCTGCTTTGGCTGTTTTGACTGTGCGACGCAGTTTTGTCGTTTCTGCTTTGGACCACTTGTTTGCGAATTGCACGACAAAGCGAACTGTCAAAGTTTTGGCGCCAAAACTTTTGTTTTCGGAGGGGCAGTCTCCACGTTCACGCACACACACAAACACACACGTTAACTGGGGAGAGCACTGGTCTCCACAAGGTCTGTCGGAGCGAGAGCGAGTAAAACGTTTCTGTATGTGTAGCGCTATGGCAAGGTCTTTTTTGCGTTGTCTTTTACACTTTTTTTACTCCAAAAAATTGTTGCCTGGCAATTTGTTTATAAATTAATTATAAACAATATAATCACCTTCGCTTGCACTGAGACTAAATATTCCACTCAACGCACGAACTGTCGTTGCCAGCGAGTTGTGTTGTTGTCTCCGAGAGTAAGAGAGCACGATGCGTACAGTTGCTTTCTGGTTCGATATGTTCGCAGCACAATTGTTGTTAAATATTTGTTTATACAACTATAAGATGTTGTAATACTACAGCTCCGTTGAAATTTTATTAAAGTTATGAGTAATTTCTAGCGCACTGCGCATGGGAATATGCGCCACCGACTTGCTTGCACTTCTTCTGTACCTCTCTCGACGAACTCACTCAACAGAATAAAAACACAGATAAACAGCCAGAGCAAAGCAAAACGTCAAACAACCACCAAAGAGCGAACCGAACGCGTTGGCAGCGCTGCGGCGCGCTCTCTGCGTAGCAACCCTCGTTTTCAAAAACACGATCCAAGACGAAGCACCACGTTAGCGGTTGGGTTGCTCTCGCTTGCGCTTTTTCAGCGTTGAGCATAGCGCCAATGTGATGCGCTTTCCAATGCAGCAAAACAGCAAATAAATATTCCAATGGGATGCGTTTTCCCAAGTAAAAATGATAAGCCTGAAATGTGAATATATTTCATCGCATATTGTATCCGAGTTAATTGATTGTTAAAGTGCAGCAATAAGATGTTCCATGGGGCGATTTCTTTCGCAGAGTGCATCCAGTATTCGACTTGCCTACCGTTCCGCCTCTCTCGATTTCTGTCTGCATCTCTCTTTCGTGTACTCTGTTGTGTGTTGTTGCTGCGCCGCCACCTCTGGTGGAGCTGTACTTTTGCCTGCATGCGATGAGTAGATAAAAATGCTTGGTCTCGGTTTTGGTTTGGTTGGAAACAAACTGGATTTGGTGCAGTCGCAGAGGAGCGAAAGGCGAGCACTCGAATTGGATTCGGGGCACAGTTTCTTTTCACTTTCCTCGGATCTCTGGGGGGCAAACGAAGGGGACTATATGGGGCAAGAGTATTCGATTCGATAGACCGTCAAAAATAGAGTTTCCTTGACAATGAGGGTGTTTAAATTTCCGTTACATCATTTTTTTAGGTTCCCAAAGTTTGAGGCGAGACTTTACAAAGTTTTCCCACCTCTCTATTTGAGTGCAAAATCGTAAAAAATTAAATTACACTACCAAGGCAATAAAATGCGATTTATATTGTTTGCACAAATCCAATTACGGGACAAAAAACAAAGAACTTACCGATGCCGGGGAAGTCAGATTCGGAAACTAAAGACATAATTTGCTTTGTCCCTTTGCACTCGACGAAATAATGGGAAAACCTCTTGGCTTTTCCACACAAAAACTGTGAAGAAAATGAGTAGAAAAAACAGAGTCCTGGCCCCTGGAGTGCAATCACCCCAAAAAAAGGCAGAGATCGTTTGTCGATCGTTCGATTAGGCAGCATCGCCTGTCTGTCCTCCCTCCACTGGACTGTCCCTTGTGGTTCGGTTTTCTGTTTATGGGACACACCCTCCCCGACGAAGAAAAAAGACGGAAAATATAAAGAAACGTACATTTACACACTTCATAACAAATTTGAGAATTCTGGTGGCGTTCGGTTGCAGTCATGCCTGCAACATAAACAACTCAAGCCGCTGAAAAGAGGGAAAGAGTTCGTGATCCCTTTAAGTAATTTCCTCCTCGAGTGGACGAAATATCTACAGGATATCCTGGCGGCAACACATCTATATGGGTTGTGTAAACACACGCGGAAAAAAGGCGTAGAAAAGAGGTGGAAAAATACTTCATTGCCATATAGTCGATGTGGGGTGAGGAGCCGAGCCCATTATAAGGGCAGATCTTAAAGGATTGCTTAAATAAGGAACGTGCGGGTACTCGATACAAGGTGTTCCATCGATTAGAGAACTTAATGCTGGTTGGAGAACTCACAGAAATAGGATCTAACCACTCTCAAACCTCCCGTAACCTATCTAATATTCATACGAGACACACGAGAGTCCCTGACCTGATAAGGCCTTGGAAAAACATCATCAGCAGATACCAGACGAAGGTCGCGGTCTGTAAAACATTATCTCGTCTCATGTCTATAAAAACCTCAACGCAGCGCAGTCCAGTCCTGTATAAAATATACGTTACACTCATTTCAAATGCAACGCGTCTTATCGCCTCAACGCATAGCCTCACAATCAACACTCCAGCAGAGCCCCGAGCAGCCCAGAGCCAACCCCCGAACTAGAAGGTGGCCCAAGATAGTCATACTAAAACCTCCTCGACTCGACCCTGCGCTAAGCCCAGCTCTACGTGCCACGTGTTCTCCAGCGTTCAGTTCTTGCAGCGGGTGTTCAAATGCCCATCGAGCATGACCAGGAGGCGAAGTAACGTACCAAATTGCCGTAAGATACATTTCATACAGACAAAGACTGCATATTGTATTCTCGGTTCCGTAAATTACCATAAAAACTGTTTAGCTCACGGAACTGTGACCGCAACTCCAAACATTTTGCTAGGCAGGTGCGCTATGGTTAAGGATACTTTCTGCAGGGGTTCGAGTATATTTTGTGGGAGTGTTTGCCCGAAAATAATAACCGATAATGAGAAAGGAAACCAACGAAACTGGAAAAATGAGTGTGTATGTCCATAAACGATTCCCATAAAATATAGAAAATATTTCAGAATTAATAAATGATCTCTTGAGTGAAAATCCAGACCATTCATTGTATTTAGCTCTCTCTGACTAAGAACAAACCCCTTTGCTGTCCAGAAACCAAACCCATTGCCTAAGAAGGAAAACCATTTATATTTCCCAACCGAAAAGCGATCCCTATCAAAACATAAACAGCAACAGTCAGTGGTACAAAACATTTCTAAGCGTGATCCTTGGCAAATGACCGATCATTAATATAACAAAATCTCAGTGCAGGACATTTACAAATGACTCTGACTTATCTTCCATCTTTTGATGGGACAAATTGCTGCGGTCAGATCGAGAAGTAATTGATGAATTGCCTTGGAGTGGAATGCAAATAGCTGGGCAAGTATGCAAATGTTTGGACTGGCTACTGGGTACTGGCTAATCCTTTGCTGATCCTGCGGCTACTGTGCTACTTCCCATCCAATCATTCCATCAATCAGCCAGACAGACACTTGTGTTCACCACATAGATGGAGAGGGAGAGCGAGGGCAATAGCAGGAGATACTGTCATGACGACTCTTTTATTGGAACAGTCACTGGATAAACACACACACACACACACACACACACACACACACACAGAAAAACAGAGCCCAATGCCCTGGAGGTTGTGTGAAAAGGTTCCTCTTCCTGGTAAACGCGTGGAAAACGTGTTTTCGAATTTCGTTGGGCGCAGCACGATGCCAGGAGAACTCGTTTTATCAGCCAAGAAATTATAAATATTTATGGAAAACCATTTGAAGAGCAAACCCAAGAAAAAACGCAGACGAAAGAAAAACAAACAAACGAATAAAGTCAAGAAGTTGTCAAATCCTATGGGATACCGTAGGTCAGGAGAAAAGCAGATCACTTTCTATGTGTGTGAGCAGTGCACCCATGGCGAGGCTGCAAATGAATCTTTCTATCTGTTTTGGTTTCTGTATCTTTGCTTAGCGCTGTTTGCCCCGACTATCTGTGGCTCAACTACCCCAAAAAAGTGGATGCGCACTTTTGGATCCAGGCCCAATAAAACCATCGCCGGGCCGAAGGGACTCAAAGGTAACGCAAACGCTCCCCGCCCGTCCGGATAATAATAAAACGCATTTATGACTATGATTGGTGAGAAAAGCCATAAAGCAGCGATACAATCAGCGATCGCTTGGATATCTCCACGGAATAAAAGTAACAGAAATAACAGAAATCCTTTCGAAAACAGGTTGAGAGAGCGGCGGGACAGAGCGACAATCAAGTGATGTTAGGTCCCATAGTTAGCCGGCAGGTAGATGAGGATTGTGTTTGGGATTGGGGATGGGGATGGGGTTTCCAATCACAACGACGCAGTGCAGGCGACGCAGACGAATTTATTATAGAGAAGACCACAGCATTGCATTGCAGGGCATGAACCTTTAAGAGTATTTTGTGATGATTGAGTGTAGAATAACATTAAAGAAAACCAAAACGAACAGCAGCAACAACAGCAGGGTATGGTTGGTGTACAGTTGTGTAGTGGATTGAATTATTGGCTATTTAGCTCTAATCGTAGTCTTCTTGTTCACTGTATCCATCGCCCTCGTCCAGGAAGTCGTCTCTACTGTCAGAACTGTACGAAGCAATGGAGTCCTCATCACTATTTTGGTTCCCAGATGTCTGCGACCAGAATGTGATCTGGCCATCGGTCGACGAGCTGACATACATCTCGCCGTCGGGACTGTACTTGATGCCGCTAATGTTGTGCCCCATTTGCACGTGGGCCCTAAATCGATCTTCTTGCTCGCCTGTGTCGTAATTAAACTTTAGAATCTTTCCTTCCAAGCTGGCACACACAAAGCTCTTCTTCTGTGGATGCAGCGATGCGCCTATCACCTTGAACGGTATCTTATGATGACCGTGTATGCTGAATGTATCCGCGTCGAAAAAGACAACGCTTTCGCCATAGCCGATGGTCACCGTCTTCCCATCGGCACACAGCTCCACACTCTTGGCGTGATGGGGCAGCGAGATCTTGTGGCTGCTCTGGCCACTCAAAATGTCCCACAGCTCGATGGTGCGGTCGTAGGACGAGGCGAGAAACGAGCGATCGTCACGGCAGAAGATCACGTTGCGCACACCTCTTAATTTCTTTTGGTAAACGCACAGGACCTCCCTGCTTTGATTCACGTCATACAAACAGATATTGCTTTCGCGCTCCTGGCTGCAGGTAAGCATGCGCTCCGATCCAGTGTCCAGCGCCAAACTTGACACCTTCTGGGTATGCCGGAACTTCGCCAGTTCATTGCCACTTGAGACACTCCAAATGCGGGCGGTGCAATCATCACTGCCAGTCGCCACAATCGTGGCATTCTCACTCATGTACACTCCGCGCACTGCCCTCTGGTGGCCCAAGAGGCTTGTGAATATTTCTCCAGTGTCACCGCGACGTACAATCCCCTGGCCATCCCGTCCGACGGAGGCCAAGTAGAAGCCGCTATCGCAAACCTTGCTGAAGCTCAGATCCAGCACAGAGTCCATGTGGCCCACGAGTGGGGTTCCAAACGGAAAATTCAAGTCCATTTTGTTTGACTTTGCTTGGATTTCGTTTCGATTTAAAGCAAAAATTTAAAAATACATATAACAAAAATTACTGAGAATTATTGTAGACCTTCTAGACAGAGGGATAACAGGGTAATGCCAATTTGAGGCTAATGCCAATACAAAATAAAAACTACAGGCTACTATGTTTCGATGTACGAGCGGAAAATATAGATCGCATACAACCTCAAAGAATCCTATACATATGCTTATTAGTCATCCTCCAAAAAAAAGGGACTCGACTCGACTCACTTAAAGCCGCGCATCTAGACTCGTCTCCCCATAAAGCAGCAGAGTGCTACCATTTTGCACTTCCATTTGATTTTCCCACTTTTAATTTAATAGAAAGCACACAAGTCCGGGGATAAGGCAGAGCTCTCGGTATCTCCGTGTGCCAGAGTCTGGGTATCAGTCATCACTTGTTAATCTCTCTTAAACGTTTCAGCGGATATTATATGACTCACGCCCTCACAGACTCATTTTTTTTGGCAAACAGCGGAAGCGGAAGATGAAACAGGATGGCGGAATGAAGGCAAACTACTGGCAACTTTGTCGGCAAGGAGCGTCAGGATATTGGCAAGGTGGAGGGAAGAGGGTGCCGCACAAAGGCCTTGACAGCGGCTGAGATAGGGGGGAGGGGGCGTAATGTATATTAAATGCACTCGAGAAGATTCAATTCATATTTCAGAACGTTTTGCTTTCATTAGGCGCCGAACAAAAGAGATTTCCAGTGCTGACTTGCCCTCCGGTGGCTCTGGTGGCTCTGGTGGCATGCGCGTGCTCTGCTCTCGAGTGCCGACACCGGTGAGGCTCGGGATAAATTTATACTCTCAGTGTGGGTTTCCCGGTGCGGGTGTGTGTCGAAGGATGACACCTGTGCATACAAAAACAGGCACAAGGACAGGCAGACAATGCTTCAGATATGCTCTGCCCCGCCCCTGCCACAGCTCAGCTCAGCTCTCAACACCTTTTGGCAATCTTTGACTTTGTACCTGAACCAATTGTGATGCAGGCGGCACAGGACAAGGAGCTGTGGCAGTGGCAGTGGTAGTGGCAGGAGTAACCGCAAGACTAACAAAAACACGCCCGCAATTGACTCGATTTCACTTTCACGCGCACACAAAGTCCTCAGAGTCCTTCCGAGTCATCTCAAGGAGCTGCTGGATGTGGGCGCAACGAAAACTGCCACTGGAGCTGGGGAAATTAAACGGATTTCCTCGAGAGCTTGACTTGACAATGTGCATATATGCTGATGTTCTCGAAGCTGGCTCAGGGCATTGTCAGGGCAAGAGCTAATTAGATTGCTTTGGATCGGGATCCACAGAAGGAGTTCGCGAAAGTTACAAAAAGGTTAACGAATTATGAAAATCAAAAAGGAACAAAGACCTTTTTTAAGATAGGATATCAAACATTTTTCAACGAATGTTTATTTCTACGTTGTGCATCATTTGATTTCATTCTCAATACTTGGACTGTTTGTTCCCATAACCTACTGTCCCGCATTGGAGGCTGGCCCACAAACAGACAATTCATTGAGCGTTTTCCGCTTCCCCTTTCCCTTTTCGAATTTCAATTTTCATTTTCTTTTTGGTTTTGAAAATGCATTAATAATAATTAGTACAAACATGGAAGAGCTTCAAAGGCAGCGGGGCTAGCGAGGAAATGCAACTCATCTCAGTAATGATGACTTTGAGATGGAAAGCGACAGCATTAGGGCGTGGTCAAAGATGGTCTTGGACCAGCAGAAAGTCTCGATTCATTTGTCATCAGAAGCAGAAGCGGAAGCAGAGGCATCATCACAAATGTTCCCAATGTCAGCGAAAATTTTGGAAATGAATTTCGTTTTAGCGATATTTGGCCATCAAAATATTTACTGGGCTCATAAAATAGTACACTTTATGGACAAGAACGACGGGAATTCTTTGTATGTAATTGCATATAATTTTTATAGAACATCAGGAGTAGCAAAGGTAGGGAGTGGGAACAGCAAGGGGTAAGGGTATGGGATAGGAAAGGAAAGGAGCAGCCACGGCCACTCCCATCGATAATGCGAAAGCATCAGACATCAATCTGTCCCAGAGTGCCAGAGTGTCCCGTCCCAGAGTTTTTCATTTTCGTATTTCGTTTCCGTTCCTCCGCCAAGACAGAAGTGTCAAGACAAATCAATAAACTTCTAATTTTATTACGGTGCCGTCTTTAGGAACAGAATGTTACAGATACATATACAGATACCGATCTGTCAATTTCCATTGTCGATTTGACAATTGATATCTCACACATCATTTGGTTCGAGTGCGTACAATGAGATTGTTTATGCCATTTTTGGGTAAGCGACTGGCGAATTCCTTCCCTCGTAGGTAGTCCCTGCCCTGCGGAGCGCAAGAATCCTCGCAGGGGCTTGGGTTCTGGGCCAGGCATCGGCTTTCTTTCTTTCATACCTTTCGCTACTGCCCTGCCGAGCCGCCTTTCCCCGATCTCTAGGGGTTGTCTCAACTTGCGGTTTTCCTTGAGAAATTGCCATGATTTTTCCGCATTTTCTGCTGGCATTTTGTCCACTTAACGCTGCTCGCTCTCTCTCTCTGCCTTTAGTTCTGTGTCTGGTCAGAGTTCAAATATGGGTCCATTGACTAATGACATTTGTCCGCAAATGCTTGCATAATCCTCTTAGATCTGATCTGTTGTTGTGGGTCAATGTGCTGGTCGATTGTGCGGTCGAGCCAGGAGAAAGCAGGCGGAGGAGAAGGTGAAGAGGTCCTTCGTTAATTGTGAGGCTTATAGCCCTATTTGCCTATGAAATCTGGCAATGGATCTTTCGATTCAATAGATTTCTATTCGAATACTTACTAATATTTATATTTTATTACAACTGCACATACTCATCATCTGTTACTATTTATCTGTAATATTTTTCTTATAAAGGTGCCTTCTACCCCCTTACTCTTTTGCAGGAAAAAACGATGCGATACCTCTCATGATCCCAACTTTCCCATAACTTTGCCACTTTCCCATAAATCCCCTTGTAAGACTCTTGTAAACCCAAACGAAATTATGCAAAAAGCAACGCTCTACATCATGTTAAGGACTCGAGTGATCAATCCCAAATAATTCTGACACTTCTGCAGGGCGCTGCAGATACTTTACAAAGAGAAAGCGAGAACTTGTACCAGTTTTGGCATTCGCCATGGCTGTCGCATCTGATGCTACTTTCGCCGATCGCCGGGAGAGGCGCAGATCAATCAAATTTGGTCACGCTGTCGGGAATTATGTCACTCGGTTACTCAAATTGCAAAAGGCTGAACATCAGGATGATGAACTGGCTCTGGCAGCTTGACGGTTACTCTGATTTGCATATGAGGAGCAGAGGCAGTATCAGCAGCAGCAGCAGCAGCAAAGAGTTTTCCTCGGCAGCTGCGGCCGAGTTTTCCCATTAACCCCCAAAGTGGTTGCCTCAAAAAACTTTCATTGACAAAGGTCCAAAGTTTTTCTGGGTATTTTTTCCAGAGTTTTTCCTCTTTTTTTTTTGTCTGTGCTGTCAGCGCATCAATCATGAATTTTATGTTTGTGTCTTTTAGGCAGGCGATTTCCTAAAATATCTTTTGTAATTCTGTTTTGCAATTAGGTAAAGCGGTTTAATTGGAATTCGTGTAATATGATACTATTCTTTTGGTGGAAGGATAAACCCTTTTTAGACATATGGTAATCCTGGAAAGAGCAGAGAGAGAGGGACAGATCCGAGGGACTGAGCATAGAGGTTTTTCATGTTGCGCCTGCGCAGATGCAAGCCCCGCTCCTGCCCCATAAATTGAGACGTATATGAGGGGAAATCTTGCCAAATTTTTAGCCACCACCCCTCCCTTCCATATATCAATCAATTGTCAGGGTCCATAAACGATTTTATAATGGGATTCGGTGGCCAGCTGCTCGAAGTGATATAAAATCATCGGATACTCTCACGATGGGCACGGCATACCGAAATCGCACTTTATGGCCATACAAAATTGCTTCATTTGAGTCACAGCCACAAGCCGAATGTCGAATTAAATCCAAGACTCATGTAAGTCCAAGAAATATGGGAGATGTCTGCTGATTGTTGTCTGGCAGGGCTCTGGCTCTGGCTACCACTTCCTGTCTGTGCGTCTATCGTTGCTCCACTAATTGCTGGAAGGATATGACAATGCTAAAACAGGAAGCGGAAGCAAAAGTAAAATGGGAGCGACAGCGAAGCAGAGGGAAGGGGAACATCTTCTAACTAAGCGTTTAGCCAGGGGGCACTACACCAAAAACCAAGAACCAAACAAGCAACAACAAAACCAAAAAAACACACGCAATCTCACTAAGCAAATTTAAATGACGCTTCGCTCCGGGTGCATTCATTAAGGGTCTGCTCTGCTCGATAATTAACGCCCTTATGTCCAGGGAACAACATCAGAGCAGTAGCATTGCATGGCATGGCATGGAATGGAATGCCAGCGAGAATGTACATGTGTAAGAGAAATGAGCCAAGGAATTCCCCAGTCAGCAATGAGAAATGTCGCGACTAAGGGACGGCTCTGTCCCTAGCCCTGTGTCCGGTACTCGTTGTCCTCTGTCCTCTATCCTCTTTCCATTGTATTGTCCTGTGTCCGTGGGCCATTGTGACTAATTGATTTGCTCAACTGAATGTGCCATGCTTAATTTGCAGTTTCAATAGCTGGCCAAAAGTATCTGAATTTGCGGCGTCTAGTTAATAGGATTCTAATGCCATTTCGAGGGGATTTTCGGCAAAGACAAAAGTCAATTTGTTATGGGAAGCACTGCTTGTAAGGCGTTTCATTAGAGTGCACAATACGAATGTAAACTCAAAAAGGTATTAATGCTGCAAACAGTACCATACAAAGCCTAAGACAACAAGCTTCGTTTAAGCATATCCTAAAATTTTCTTTGATATTCATTTGATTTGGTCTATTGAACCACTTCGAACTTCATTAAATTTTTGCTGAGGAAACTTTCAATTTGCTTCAGTATTTAAGTAAAGAAAATCTCTATTCCATGACAAGACAAATCCTGGCAGCACATTTTTGTTTAGTAAAAGAATATCTCGATATTTCTCTGCTGACAGCAGAATCAGAATCAGGTTTCAATTTGCTTTGGCCGAGAACATTTCCTTAAAATTGTGGCATCGAATAAATTTTAATTTCATTTATTTTTAAATCAAGAAAATCACAGGGAAGCCACAAAATTAATTTTCATTTTAAGTAAAGAAAATCTCCGAGTTTCCTGCTCGACAAACAGCATCTAAGCGGATAAGGGAACAGATTTGTAATAAAGTTTTGCCTGGTCAAAGCCTCGATACAACGTCCAAGCTGATTTCTACCTGATGCTGGGCAGATTTTTCCCTCCTGCAAGGACAACCCCTTCAGGCTGACCATCGAACGTGGAGTTTTCTCTCTGGTTTCCCATAAATATCCACAGCGAAAGTTATGAAAACAAAAGGGCCTGCAATCGGGAAAAGTTCTCAATGCCAGATCGCGCAAGGGAGCTCTTTTTTCCCCGATTCTCTGACGTGAGGTGCCCGAACCCTTTTGTTTTTCCCACATGACACATAAATAACAGCCACTGGTCAGCCAGCTTCTGTTGCAGCCTCGGCTTCCACCTCTGAGCTTCAACTTCAGCTTCAGCTGTTCTGTTAATTGAATCATTTGGGATGAGCAGAACGGACTGGAGTTTGAGACAATGGCACCATAATCATTATGAGTGATTGGAGAGGCACACAAAGACAAAAGGGGCCAAGGAAGCCCTTTAAATCAATTTGAATAAGTCACACAACACAGCTGGCCAGCAGACACAGCTCATGTAACTCCATAGTTGATGGACTGACTCTCTCTCTCTGACGACGACGACGACGACTCATCCTCATCCCCTTGTAATCCCCGACAGTTGGATGTGCAGCCGTGGCAAGGGTTTGTCTAAAACGGGAACCACTTGAGAAGCGGGTTCCTTACGGAGGATGTGACTCGAGGATTTTCCAAACCGATACACACTCGAGTGCCCCCCGCCCTAGCACGGGTCAATAACTTTCCTCATCCGAGTGTCATTTCAATGATATTATTTCTGCGATTGCATAAGGTCGTTGAAGAAATAACGTTTTGGCTGGAAATTAGGTTATTTTGTTGTTGCAGTAGCAATTCCACCTGGAAGCTAGATGTATCCTCCTAGTTTTGTGTCTTTAATGACTACCCATGAGGCTGCTCATCTCTTAGAGTATGATTCCCACTCCACACAACTTTCCTCACCTTCATTATAATGATGAGCCTCAACAGAAACTTACTTAATATTGTGTCCCAGGGGACCGACCAGCTGCTGTCGAAGCTCGGTTCGTTCCTGCTCGACTTAGTTTCAGTTACAGTTTCATCTGAGAGTCGTCTCACAGTATTGCAGGCCCAGAGCGGCAGTCGTGTCGGCTTACTCGGCTGCGGCGGGATATCATGTCAACGCTTTGACTGACAGTTAACTTGCCCTTGTCGCCTTGTTTTATCCCGTCTGCAACATTTAAAAGGCTTAAAACTTTAATTAAAAGGAGTGAGGGACCCCGGGACTGCGACTGAGACTTGGCACAGCTGTGCCTGCTCCTGTTCCTGCTCCTGCTGTTATGCATTTGATCTATGCGCTGACAGGACGGGACACGGGACGAGGTTCCCACTGTTTCAGCGGAGTGCATTCCGTAATCGGATACTTTTATTACTGAAAGGATAAACCACAAAATGCTTTGTATGCCCATCACATAATACATTCTACAAAAGAGTTTTTTCCTGCTCTCTCTCTCTCTCTCTCTCTCTCTCTTTCTGGGCACATTGCATAAGCAGCTTAAAGTCGCTCTGCCAGCAGCGGAAACTTTACGACAGTTGTAACGATTCCTTCTTGATTTTTTCGTATTTTCCGGGAATCTCTCCTTTTGTTTCAGGAAGTGTCGTCAATGCCTGGCGCTGATCTGAAATAAAAATATTCCGCGTTGGCAATAAAATTGATGGATTCGTTGCGCGCAGCGCTCAATAAAAATGTTGCCAAAAAGATGGAACCCAAAATGAAGGGAAATCGGAACTGCAGCGGGAACAGAGAATGGGGCAGCGGCACACAAAGTGAGCATCGGAGTCAGAGGTTCGTCCCAGACAGGAAGTGTTTAACACACGTTTAGTTGCTCCTTTTGGGACCGGACCCGGACCGGGACCCGCCGGGAGCTAAGCACATTAAAGCGTTAACTGAGCATTATTCAAATCCCGGCCACAGCAAGCCCATTAGCCGGGATTAGGCATGGGCAATAACACGCAACGGAACTCTGGAGACAGAGCCATTACATATGCAAAGCACGGAGCCAGGGATCTCCGTCTCATGCGATCCTTGTGTCGGGGTTGGTGATGCCACAGAAGGGTTAACATCTACACTCCTGTGTCCTGGGTCCTGCATTTTGCGAATTCCCATTGTCTTCTGTCTGCTGCAGTTCAGCGCATCTTAAGTAGGGTTCGATGAGGCCCTGTCCTGTGCTGAAGGGTGGGCCTTGGAGTTGTAATAAAATGTTTACAAATTTCTGCAAAATGATTTTGCATGTGCCAAATGCAGTGCTGAAAAGTTTCAGTTGATTTATTGCTCAATGGGAACTGGTGAAAATCCGTTTATTACTTGATGGCTTGATCAAATGATCGAAGGTCTCAGGGAATCTGTGGAGGGAGTGAGAGAATTTTCTTCGCATAAAAAACTAGATGCATAAATCACATGATTTATGGTTGTTTCAGATACTTGGAAAAAGTAAATAAATTTATTTGTGATAAGAACTAATATTAGAACGCAACATATCTTAGTATTTGTATTTATTATTACTTTCCCTAAAGCACAATATATCTCTCTCTCTTTGCTTCTTTTTTTTTTGCTAGGTATATAAATTATCAACTTTTTCCCAAACAAAATTGCTGAACCCATTAATCTATGTTGAATAAAATTTGAATAGCAAAACCCCCTTTCGGGTATAATGAAAAATGACTCCCGATTGAAAAATGACTCCTCCTGTCCTGGCGATCGTCAGAATCATATGCAAATTTTCCGAAAGACAGAAGGGAATACGAGGAATGGAATCTGTTCTCTCGATATTCGCGCATTAATTACAAACGCAATATTTACAAAACAAATGTGTCGCTTTATGCGGAAAATACAGGGAGGACGAAGGACCTACATATACGATAGGAGTATGAGTATGAGGAGGATTGGATGGTCTGGGGAGTGAGCAGCTGCCCCTTGTCAACCCCTTTCGCAGGACCCGAGGGGAAGTGAGTGACAAAATTACAAAGATTACAACTTAATTTCGACTTTCAGCCCTCGTCTGAGTGGTGGACTCGCATTTACATACATAAATCTAAGATCTTGGCTGCCTGGGTCGGGGTCCTGCAAAAGACACTCGAAATTGTTGAAAATATTTTGTCGTGCCCTGCATTGTCTTGGCCCCGCCAGTGTCAACCCCTTCTCTTAGAAGGACCAGGCCCAGACCCAGGTACATGCTTCAGCATTTGCATTTCTTTGACAGCTCTCTAGGAGCGCCGCATTGTCCTTTCACACCTCGAGAGGACTTTCCATTTGGAAATGGAAGATATAATGCTTACTGTGCATATCTCTCTCCGTCTCTCCTCTGTCCATCGCTCACACTCGAGTGCATCCGTAAATATTTTGATTGCATTCGGTGGGATTTTTGACATCGTAAAGAAAGTTGGTCTACGTTTTTGTCTTCGAAAGAGATATGAGACTAAATTTTAGATGCAAAGGTAGGCGCCTTCCAAGCTGGAGACCCCCTTCAACTGCATTTAGAAACTTCAGGCAAAATTAAGACTAGACTTACTTCCTTTCTCGAGCAAAGTGGCCTAAGAGTTCCTTTTAAATGTAAGGGAAAACTCCTTCCCAAGTGGACCTCAATTTAACCTGCAGTTCCCCCATGGACTCTGCTACCAATTAGCAGTTACCTAGCCCTCATCCAGGCATCAGAACGCACTCACCTGTGGCCGGCTCGTAACAATGCCAGCGCTGCGGGGCCAAAATCAAAATTGCACCCAGGCCGGAGACGGCGGACACTTCCTCTTCTGGAGGTGCGCTCCCCTCCTTGATTCACACGTTACTCAGTGAGCATAAAGCGGCGCAAATTTAGGCCAGCAACAGGGGAAAGACGGTAGCAACAAAAACAAACACTTGACCAGGCCAAGTCGTCCAAGCGTTGGATTTGTAACGTATTTCTCCGTTTAGAGGGTGAGAGGGTGACAGGAACTACCGCCAGCAGTTCTCCCTGTGATGGAGATGGAGACGGAGATGGAGATGGAGGAGACACTTCTGTAATTGTTTCGACTGTTAAAATTTACGCTGTGTCCTCTCCTTGTCCCACTTCGTTGCGGGTCTCTTGCTTAAAGATTGTCGGGTGACGATAAAATGCATTTTCCCAGACAATTAAAAGAAAAAAAAAGAAGAAGGCAAACGCTGCTAAAGTCATTTGAGAGGCAATACAATGATGTTGCTGATCGCATCAAAAGATAGATTTTCTTTTTGATAAACGCAATATGAGACAGTGGGTTAGGAGAGCTCTTTAGATATGTACTATGGGTGGACAGGCAGCAGTAAATGCGGTTACTTTGGGATGGTTTTAAGAATTATGGGACTAATAGGTGGTAAAGAACGTCCATAAATTTCCATAAGTAAAGTCCATAAGTAAAGATATAGAAGATCAAAGATGTAGGATTCTAAAGTTATTTTCAGGCAAAATACAATAACAGATGATAGTAAGAAACTTCGTGATGAATGGATAAAGAATCATAGCTCTATAATGCCTTCTTAAACACATAAGATCTTCCACTCCAATTCGAATGGCCCACTCTTATGTGAGGAATAATACCATCCATATACCATACCATACACTAAATATGTACCATTATTAATCGGTTTGCGGATAGAAACAGTTAAAGACAGACCCCTGGACCACGTTAGACTATAACTTGAATATTTCATCCCTCTGGCTTTCCAAACATCTCCATTTAGGTGCATCTACGAGTATTTTTTTGGAAGTCTATTTCAATCATCGTGACATAATGTATATTTCCTTTGATCTTCACCGTATTTCTGTGGCTTTTCCTCCCAGAGATATTATTATATAAATATTTTAAATTCCATATTTCCATTTCCAAAAGCATTTCAACTAAATATATTTTTATAGTTTTAGTCTGGATGCATTTGGGTTCCTGCCCTCATGTGATGACAGCCCGGAAAATAATATTATCGGACAGGCAGCCATTTTCCCCCGAATCGAAATACCAGAATTCCTGAGTATTCAAATTACATTCCAAAATTGATTAATGGGTAAAAATTTGCATGCGAGGGATGCGAGGAGGCCATATGGGATGTGATGTGAGGCTTAATTAAGCCTGGGATGGTCTGGGTAGGGGTCGGATCGGATGGGGATGGGTTGGGCACGCGATACAGGACATCTGGTCGCAGGACACCCCCGCTTCGGGAGCACCCGCAACCAGGATCAGTATGCTAATTTGTAATGTTTTTCGGGCCTGTCCACGCGACACAAGGACACACCGCACACGCGATAAAGTCCGCGGCTAGTTCGGCCAGATCCTATCGCGAACTGCACGCCGATCGCATTGACTAAAATTAGAGCAGAACTTCGGGCAGGGATGCGATGGAAGGGGAAGGGTAGGGGATGGTTGCATTTCGCGCAGCTGTAGCTGTAAATTAAAATGCATTTTACGCAACTGTTCCGTTGATCCTCGATGCTCGGATCCTGCAGCTGTTGCCGCTCGTGCTACCCCCTCTAATGGCACGCACTCAACACTTGAAAAGGGACTCCCCCACAGAGGAAAACGGAACTGTTTTTCGTGGAAATTTACGCATTTTCATGCTCGACTACCGTTGAACAGAGAGCCCGAGGCCGAAAATAGATTAGCTGCACTCTAAGGATATTGAACTCTGGGCCCAGGAAACCTAGGAAAAAAGGGACAAAACAGGACAACTTCACTGTGGGTCACTTAGTAGAGGACTGTCCTGTCCATTGATGAAAGGCGCGTGCCATGATCGACTGGGGGCGAAGGATGGGCAATTAACTTCCCAAACAGATTGATGAAAGGAAATATTTAATCATTTTTGGAAAAAACAATGATTTGGAATATGATTTAGAATCAATTATAACTCTTTGACTACTGATCTGCGAATTGGAAGTACAATTTAATTGGAATTAGATCACGGAGATCACTTTAGAAACTTAATCATGATATTCATGATTTTTAAATTATTTATATGGACCAAAAACAACCTTAGGTTATATTAGAAAACAGTTTTTGATATATTAGGTCTTGTTATAAACAGAAAAATATACATACAAAATATATTTTCGCTATTGTTGAAAATATGTGATAATATTTCATATATTTTATCCACATACATATATAACAACAGCATTGCATAGGATAAGACAAATCTTAGATTTCTTCCTTATGCCCGTAGTTTTATATCATTACTTTTCCCCATTCTATTTGGGCGCCTAATTTAAATATTCAAATAAATACAATTTACAGCACTGCTTGCTATGCAGGGCTGCCAGACGGTAAAAAAAAGAACAAGTCAAGAAGAATTTATTTGTTTGACCCTTTTCGCTAAAACCTTATTTCAGTCACAATCCTGTAAAAAAAGAGTATTTAAAACAAGCCAATCAAGTAGAAAATTGATTCAATAACCGGATAAAATTATGTGGGCAGGGCTGAGGATCCTAGCTAGCTAGCAATGTTTAACCGAAAATAAAAATCGAGGAATATGAATACGAATACGTATATCTTGGTATATTTTCAAATTGTGGCGTAGTTTTCGGTATTTTTCTGAGAGTCTGACCGTACATCTTGTCGATAAACCCTAGGTCACACTTACATGCACATCCACGCAACGTAAAATTTAAATTTTCTTTTGAAAATAAACACGTTGATGGAAAATGGAGTATAGTACTTAAGGGCACACTGCGGGGCAATGCTGTCCGGAGAGGAACTGCCTACTTTGGCCAGCATTCGTGGTTGAAGTATGTGCCAGAGCCGTAGAGACCTGCGCCCACATATACCGTCTTGCTGCCGTCAGTGGTACCTCAGGTCTTTAGCGATTGCTTTGCTGGAGTCTACTTCTCAACTCAATTCTTTGGAAGAAAAAAAAAATTATAAAATTGTAAGGAGCCTTAAGAGCAGACGACAATGTGGCCGAGACTGGTGCTGGGAGTCACTGCTGGGATTCTTCTGGGATGAGTGGCGAAGGACAACGCCATCGATGCTTGAAAAACCGTTGAAAATCCGTATGTAACAAGAGAACAATTGCAGGGAAAGTAAAATTTAGAAAGAGATGATGCTTATACGGTTAGTAGGAGGTTTCTTCGGTTTCTCTGGAAATTCATTCGACTGGCTAATGTGGGATGCATTATTTAAAATATTGGCAAGCTCTGGTGCATAGTATGGTTGGAAGATTTTTGCGGAAAATGTGTAACGCCAATAAGGAAACGTTTCCGCCCCATAAGGAATATATTCGAGTCGATTGAGTCATGTCTGTCTGTTCGTTCGCCCGTCAATCTTGTTTGACGCCTAGTTCTCAGAAACTATAAAAGCTGGAGTAATACTCCTGTAATACCGCACTGTTAGAAGTGCATTTTATAATTTTATATACAATCTGTCCGAAAATAAGAGTTTTTTTCAAACACCCTATAAATTTGAAACGTTATTTGAGGGAGCTGTTTTTTTGTTTAAAGTGTCAATGGACCATGTCAGAAATTGCTTGCTATCTCGATTCAGCAAAATGGTATTAAAGCCAGTGAGCTCTCTATGCAAAGCTGATATCCAGAGATAACCCTTGATCAGTAGACCTGAACAAAAATCTGATTTTAAATGACCATTGAATATAAGAAGAATAAGTTTTCTATAAAAATAGTATTGGTATATAAAAAAGCATTACATCGAACTTAGTCGTCGTGGCTTCATGTGCGTGATGTGTTCCACCCTCAATGTGTTGGTGTACCTCCTGGTCATATCCCATTTTGTCGTAGAGGTAAGGATAAATTAACACAAGTGGAAACTATTTGTATGACCAATTACCAACACCTCGAAGATCGCTTGTCGAGTGGAGTTCACGAACGTAAAGTGCAATTCTTTGGACAAGGAGTTCTCCGATTTTGAATATTGTTATCTGAAATCTGTGAACCGGACCTACAAATATGCATCGCTGAAAGTCAATCTGTTTCAAGTTCCCGTTACCAATGTCTCGGTATGTATGCAAAGGTGAGCGAGCGAATTTTGTTTTAATTTTTTTGCATTTCAGACAAAACTTGGACTGTACAAGCGATTCAGTGGATATAAACCATTCCTTTACAATTTAACTGTGGATGCCTGCAAATACCTTAAACATCAAAAATCCTTCCCCGTCGCTAGTTATTTTTATGAGATCATCAAAGATTATTCAAATTTGAATCATTCATGTCCCTTCGATGTAAGTAAAGAGATGATTCTTTGATGATGTAAATATTTATGTATATTTTATAGCATGATCTAATATTGGATAAGCTTACCACCGAGCAGGTTAATAACCGATTCTCAAAAACACTGACATTTCCCGAGGGCGATTACATGGTCGAGTTGCACTTTCTGGCCTACGGCATCAACCGTGCGGTGGTTAAAGCATATTTCACCCTTTCATGAATGCTCCATCTCTAAGAAGAAAGAAGTTTATACAATATGCATTAATATCATGTTCTTATGTTTTTTTAAACAAATGTTATTTAAATGTAGCACTTATAGTATGTTTATAATGTTAATGGAAAATGGCAAGAGGATAATTGTTTTCCGGTTTTAGCAAAATGGCATTAAAGCTATATTTTATGGCAACTTGGAAATACACTAAAATTCATATTTTTGTCGGAAAAACTTCTTCAATGAATAAAAGTTAAATTGAATATCTCATGAACCAAGAGGTGTATTACCATACACTTTAACATATTCTTGATGTATAAATCAATGCTTTTCATTAGTCCTTCAAGGAAAAATGTTGAGGAGCCTACTATTTTATTTTATATTCTATTTTTATAACCGATACTCAAAATGATTACTGGGGTATATTCGATTTTTTCGGAAAATGGATGGAGGAAGTATTTCCGAACTCATAAAGTCTATATATTCTTGATCAGCATCAATAGCCGAGTCGATTGAGCCATGTCTGTCTGTTCGTTCGCCCGTCAATCTTGTTTGACGCCTAGTTCTCAGAAACTACAAAAGCTGGAGTAATACTCCTGTAATACCGCACTGTTAGAAGTGCATTTTAAAATTTTATATACAATCTGTCCGAAAATAAGGGTTTTTTTCAAACACCCTATAAATTTGAAACGTTATTTGAGGGAGCTGTTTTTTTGTTTAAAGTGTCAATGGACCATGGCAGAAATTGCTTGCTATCTCGATTCAGCAAAATGGTATTAAAGCCAGTGAGCTCTCTATGCAAAGCTGATATCCAGAGATAACCCTTGATCAGTAGACCTGAACAAAAATCTGATTTTAAATGACCATTGAATATAAGAAGAATAAGTTTTCTATAAAAATAGTATTGGTATATAAAAAAGCATTACATCGAACTTAGTCGTCGTGGCTTCATGTGCGTGATGTGTTCCACCCTCAATGTGTTGGTGTACCTCCTGGTCATATCCCATTTTGTCGTAGAGGTAAGGATAAATTAACACAAGTGGAAACTATTTGTATGACCAATTACCAACACCTCGTAGATCGCTTGTCGAGTGGAGTTCACGAACGTAAAGTGCAATTCTTTGGACAAGGAGTTCTCCGATTTTGAATATTGTTATCTGAAGTCTGTGAACCGGAGCTACAAATATCTATCGCTGAAAGTCAATCTGTTTCAAGTTCCCATTACCAAATTCTCGGTATGGATGTAAAGGTAAGCTGAGCGAATTTTGTTTTAATTTTTTTGCATTTCAGACAAAACTTGGACTGTACAAGCGATTTAGTGGATATAAACCTTTCCTTTACAATTTCACTGTGAATGGCTGCAATTTCCTTAAACGTCCAAAATCATTCCCCGTCGTAAGTTATTTTTATGAGATCTTCAAAGATTTTTCAAATATGAATCATTCATGTCCCTACGATGTAAGTAAAGAGATGATTTTTTGATGATGCAAATATTTATATATATTCTACAGCATGATCTAATAGTGGATAAGCTTACCATCGAGCAGATTAATAACCGATTCTCAAAAACACTGACATTTCCCGAGGGCGATTACTTGATCGAGTTGCACTTTCTGGCCTACGGCATCAACCGTGCGGTGGTTAAAGTATATTTCACCCTTTCATGAATGCTCCATCTCTCAGAAGAAAGAAGTTTATAATATATGCATTAATATCATGTTCTTATGTTTTTTTAAACAAATGTTATTTAAATGTAGCACTTCTAGTATGTTTATAATGTTAATGGACAAGGGCAAGAGAATAATTGTTATCCGGATTTAGCAAAATGGTATTAAAGCTACATGTGTAGTTCTTTATGCAAATCTGATGTCCAATAAGAGTTATAAACTTATATTTTAGCTAAATAAAACAATGTGAGGAAATATTTTATGGCAACTTGGAAATACACTAAAATTCATATTTTTGTCGGAAAAACTTCTTCTATGAATAAAAGTTAAATTGAATATCTCATGAACCAAGAGGTGTATTACCATACACTTTAACATATTCTTGATGTATAAATCAATGCTTTTCATTAGTCCTTCAAGGAAAAATGTTGAGGAGCCTACTATTTTATTTTATATTCTATTTTTATAACCGATACTCAAAATGATTACATGTATATTTTGTATGTATAATTCAATGCTTTTCATTAGTCCTTCAAGCTAAAATATTGAGGACCCTACTATTTTCTTTTATATTTCATTTTTATAACCGATACTCAAAATGATTACTGGGGTATATTAGATTTTTGCTGAAAATGGATGTGTGTAACGCCTAGAAGGAAGCGTTTCCGAACTCATAAAGTCTATATATCTTGATCAGCATCAATAGCCAAGTCGATAGAGCCACTTCTGTCTGTCCGTCCGTCCGTCAAGACCAGATATGTACCAGGTCAACATGTCAGGTTTTTTTTCTGACTTCAAAATAGCAATATGGGTGGTGAAAAATTCATCAGATTCGCTTAAAACTCGCCATATGATTTTGGGTTCTCTTTCAGGATCCGAAAAACAACAGTTTTACCGATCATGTTGCGCACCGTGAAATGAATATTCTTTCGCATTTGAATCTTCCCTATTGTTGATTTTTCGTTCACATTGGTCGGGCTGTCGGACATACCGACAAGGTCTAGAAAGTTGGCACGAAAACAGAGTACAGAAAACAAACAGGTCCTGCTGCATGGCTTGGGGGCTGGCATAACGCGACAGGGCTATGCCTTTGCCAGGAGTTCTTGAATGCCATTGACATCCTCAGCTTGTATGTGAGAAACAGTTCGTCAAACCTGTGGAGTGGCTCGAGATGAACATCAACGATATGATCGCGTCAAACATCTTGTGCTGTCCGACCAATGGGGATTCCCCGAGAAACAACAACACCAAACAGATTCCCCGGTGGGTTAATGCTATAGCCAGAGTGCAGTTGGACCCTTTGACCAGTGTGTGGTGCAGAAGACGCTGCTAGACATAATGCTTTGTGTACATAGCTGGGTGTCCTGGACATCCTTGGCAACTGTGTTCGCGACTGTGGATGCTGTTTCGGCCCCCACCGAATATAATGAAAATTTAATCATTTTAGCGCACTTCAGATGAAAGATATCGGGATCTTTTTAAGTTCAAAATGGAAAAACGGCATGAATCCTCAATGTGATATACAGTCGTTAATATTTTCCGCCGTTTACCTCAAGTGGTTGAATTATTTAAATAAAGGGGTCTTAAGCGGGCTAAGTTATGTTTTTCATCATACGACACGCTATATTGTTGTTGAGGAACCAAAAATTGAGGCAAAAGCAATCAAAGTGGAGTATTCAAAATAAGCCAGTCAGGTAGAAAATAGATTTATTAATTGGATAAAATTATGTGGGCATAGATAAAGGCCCGGTTGAAAACATTTAAATCCTTGTCGCTCACATTCAAAAAAGTTCGATTTGGCGCGCACCACTCGGTATATTTTTCAAATGAGACCGTATATTTTGGTGCTGTTCTGAGGGTCATACTGTAGAAATACTGGTTTTCGCCGCGCTCCAGTGGTATTTTTGTAAATTTCATCAATCTATTAATTTAATTTTCAATGTTATATAAAAATCCAATAAATGCAAGTATTTCGAATAGGCCAATCATGTATAGAATTGGTTCATCAATCGTACAAAATTGAGTGGGCATGGCTAAATGTTCCATATAGGTAGTATTATTCAACGGAACAAAGAATATGAGGAATTGGTCGTTTTTTTTTAATTCGCCGCAGTTCGCCGCAGTTCGCTTTAGCAACAATGAGTCTCGTTCCATACACAATGTTGCACATTCCATACACACTGTTGCAGCAACATTTACTTGAAAACCGTTTTTTGGTCAAAATAAAATACTTACAAGCAATTAAAAGAAGCAATCTTGTAGAAAATGCATTTATCTATGGGATAAAGCTAAGTGGGCATCTATAGCTTGAAATATAGGCAATACCCGATTCGCCGCAGTTTCGCTTTTGCAACAATGAGTCTCATTCCAAACACAAACATGTTGCTAATTCCATGCACACATACCCTGGGGGAATGGATGTTATAGAATTAAGAATATGCTTGTCATCGAAGACTCCGTAGGTATCAGGATCGAGATAAATATACACAAGATACTAATAATGTACTTTAATATGTCTAAGGAATATCAATTTGAGAAAATTTCTTTATAAATCACGTTTGATCTACATATAAAATTAGCGAAATAGGGTGTACAAAGGCCTATACACGCATCATGTCTTCGAATACCAGCAACATTGCGACTGATTTTTTGTTGAACTATTTCGTTTAACCCTTTTTTAGCCAAAATACAATAAAAACAAGGATTAAAAACTATCCAATCTTGTAGAAAATTGATTTATTAATCGTATAAAATTATGTGGGCATGGCTAATTGTGCTATATATATAGTAATATTCAACGGAATATCAAAATCGAGGAATATGTAAAAAGAACTTGGATTCGTCAGTATATTTACGGTATATTTATAAAATGAGACTGTATATTTTGGTATATTTCTGAGGTATATTTTATCGATAAATCCACGGTCACACTGATCGCGAATTTTGCAATTTCCATGATTTTTGTTCTGATCAATTGTGAATTATTGGCTTTTAAACGGACATAGAAGAGATTAGAAGCTAGGAGGACAGCGTGTCGTCGAAAGAGTAGTAAATACAAAGGAATTCGTACAACAGACGTCTCGAACTTCTTGAGGTCGCGCGTGTGTGCGTGCCTGGGCCTGTGTTGTGCTGCGTGTGTGTTTGTGTGAGCGTGCGAGTAGTGCAAAAGAGACAAAACCGCATCAGACGGAACGAGGTTTTGGTTTTGGGCAAGCATTTTGGACGAAAGCATAAACCCGGGCAGCAGAAATGTCATCGATTGGTGACCAATTGATGGCCGATTCGGCATCCAGCAGCAGCTCGGATGCCCCATTGTGCAAAAAGCGAAGAGTTGAGGGAAAGGCTTCTGCCGATGGTGCCGGGCGAGCATCGAGCAGCGGCAACAACAACTACGAAAATCACGACAAAGCAGCAGGCGCCGTTGACATTTCAAACAAGAGCGAGACAACAACAGAGCAGCAGCTGGAATTGTGTGTATCGTCGTCTACCTCTGACACATGTGTTGTGAATACGATGGCGAAGTGTGCAAACGAAACCGGCAGAGCCGACGACGTCAGTACATCGTCAGCAGTTCAGAAAGAAAGTAGTGGCAGTCAGAAGGAGAGTAAGAATTGTGTGGAAAACAACGACATCGTAGCTTCCTCAGCAGCAGCAGCAGCCGCGGCCCGCACAGTCAGCTCCACCAACAACTCCAACGTCAGTTCCAGCAATAACAGCAACAACACCACCCCCAGCAACAGTAACAGTAATCGGCCTACAGCAGGAGGTAGTATGGCTGCTAGCAACTCCAACGCCGCCGCCGCCGGTGGAGATATCGATGAGTCTCTGTACTCGCGCCAGCTATATGTTCTTGGACACGATGCAATGCGCCGCATGGCCAACTCCGATATACTCCTCTCCGGGCTTGGCGGCCTGGGTCTGGAGACGGCCAAGAATGTGATCTTGGGCGGTGTGAAATCGATCACCCTCCATGACACAGCAACTTGTGGGGTAAGTCTCAATGCAAAATGCTGAACGAGCGGGGGGCGCAGAGAACAGCATAGAAAATCGATATTTGGCCTTTAGAGTGCGCGGGAAAAGCCATGGCCAACCCCTCCGCTGCCTTCCCTAGACGAAAAACGCTGCATGATTCATAATTATTTCCCAGAATCCTTCCTTTGTGCAGTTTTCATTGAAAAGTGCTCCTCCAGCGGAGGCAAGCAGTGCTCCAACTAGGAATTAGGTTAGGTTATAGTGTTCTTCTGTTTCTTTTCACTTACATTAGTAAGCGAAAAATATATTTGTGTAATTTTTTTTCTTCTTTTTTGTCTATTTGCGTCAAAATGTCTGCGCCAAGCGAAAAGTGTGCGAGCGGGACAACTCTATGGCACACGCACACACACACGACTGGCGCTGCAAATGTTCTTGCATTCCGTTTTGTGTCGACATTCGCTTTTGTTTTACTTGAGAACTGGACAAAAATTTTACTTTTGTGTGCAGTTCATTCAAGGCTTAGTCACCTTCCTGTCCTGTCCCTGTCCACCTTCTCCACCGCGTGTGCTCCTCCACCTTCTGTTCTTTTTCAATTTCACCATAAAAATGCTCCAACTAATGCGAAATTTTCTTCAATACAGCCCAATGACTTGTCCTCGCAGTTCTACTTGTCAGAGGCGGACATTGGCAAGAACCGTGCCGAGGCCTCGTGCGCACAGCTGGCGGAGCTGAATAGCTATGTGCGTACCGTGTCCCACACTGGACCCCTAACCGAGGAGTTTCTGCGGCAGTTCCGCGTTGTGGTGCTCACCAATTCGGACACAGCCGAGCAGGAGAGAATTGGCAAGTTTGCCCACGAGAATGGCATTGCCCTGATCATAGCCGACACCCGGGGCCTGTTCGCCAAGGTGTTCTGTGACTTTGGCGAGTCGTTCACCATCTACGACCAGGATGGCGCCCAGCCAGTGTCGACCATGATCGCCAGCATCACACACGATGCCCAGGGAGTGGTGACCTGCCTGGATGAGACCCGTCACGGCTTCAACGACGGCGACTATGTAACCTTCTCCGAGGTCCAGGGCATGCAGCAGTTGAACGGCTGCCAACCGATCAAGATAACCGTCCTGGGACCCTACACCTTCAGCATCGGCGACACCAGCAGCTATGGAGAATACAAGAGCGGAGGCGTGGCCACCCAGGTGAAGATGCCCAAGTCGATTAGCTTCAAGTCCCTGGAGCAGGCCAGCAAAGAGCCAGAGTTCCTGATCTCGGACTTTGCCAAACTGGAATCCCCAGCCACCCTGCACGTGGCCTTCAATGCCCTCTCCGTCTACCAGAAGGTCAACGACGGCGCTCTGCCGCGTCCCTGGAACGAGGCGGATGCCAACTGCTTCCTGCAGTTCTGCAAGGAGATCAAGAGCGACGTGGACGAGAAGCTGGTGCTGCAGTTCGCCAAGATCTGTGCGGGCAACACGTGCCCCATGGATGCGGCAGTTGGCGGGATTGTGGCCCAGGAAGTGCTCAAGGCTTGCAGCGGCAAGTTCACGCCCATCTATCAGTGGCTCTACTACGATGCATTGGAATGCCTGCCGGTTGCTGGCGTTACCGAGGCCGATGCCCAGCCTCTGGGCTCCCGGTATGATGCACAGATTGCCATCTTTGGACGCAAGTTCCAGGAGCAGCTGGCCGACGCCAAGTGGTTCATTGTCGGAGCCGGCGCCATTGGTTGTGAGCTGCTGAAGAACTTTGGCATGCTCGGCCTGGGCGTTGGCAAGGGACAGATTTTCGTCACCGACATGGATCTCATAGAGAAATCGAATCTGAATCGCCAGTTCCTGTTCCGTCCGCATGACGTGCAGAAGCCCAAAGCACTCACAGCCGCGGCGGCCATTAAGCGTATGAATCCCGACGTGAAGGTCACCGCATATGAGCTGCGCGTGGGCGCCGAGACGGAGAAGGTCTTCTCCGAGAGCTTCTTTGGCAAGTTGCACGGCGTGGCCAATGCCCTGGACAATGTGGATGCCCGCATTTACATGGACCGCAAATGCATCTTCAATCGCATACCGCTGGTCGAGACCGGCACACTCGGCACCATGGGCAATGTCCAAGTGATCGTGCCATTTGCCACAGAGTCGTACAGCTCCTCGCAGGATCCGCCCGAGAAGAGCATACCCATCTGCACGCTGAAGAACTTCCCGAATGCCATCGAGCATACGCTCCAGTGGGCCCGCGACGCCTTCGAGGGCGTCTTCAAGCAGTCCGCCGAGAATGCGGCCCAGTACATTGCTGATCCGCAGTTCACCGAGCGCATCATTAAGCTGCCCGGCATTCAGCCCCTGGAGATTCTCGACTCTATCAAGGTGAGTTAGACATGGGGGATTACTTTGTAATGGATTTTGATCCTAATTCTAATCCGAATCATCTCTTTTTCGTTTGCAGAAAGCCCTCATTGATGACAAGCCCAAGAGCTTTGCGGATTGCGTGGAGTGGGCCCGCCTCTACTGGGAGGACCAGTACGCGAATCAGATCAAACAACTGCTCTTCAACTTCCCACCCGATCAGGTCACCTCCAGTGGCCAGCCTTTCTGGTCCGGGCCCAAGCGCTGTCCCGATCCCCTTGTCTTCGACGTAAACGATTCGATGCACTTGGATTTTATCTATGCCGCAGCCAATCTGCGTGCCGAGGTCTATGGCTTGGATCAAGTGCGCGATCGCCAAGCCATTGCTGAGCTGGTGAAGAAAGTTCACGTAAGCTAAATGAAGGATATCCAACCAGGCACATTCCCCCAATACTCATATGTATTTGATTTGTTTTCGTTTAGGTGCCAGTGTTTGTGCCACGCTCTGGTGTAAAGATTGAGACCAATGAGGCAGCCGCTGCCGCCTCGGCCAATCACTATGACGACAATGAGGTCGATCAGGATCGTGTGGACAAGATCATAACGGATCTGCTGAAGAAGGCCGAAAAGCAATCGAAGATCACACCGCTGGAGTTCGAGAAGGACGACGACAATAACTTGCACATGGACTTCATTGTCGCCTGCTCGAATCTGCGTGCCTCAAACTACAAAATCCCACCGGCCGATCGTCACAAGTCGAAGCTGATTGCCGGCAAGATAATACCGGCCATTGCCACCACAACATCGGTGCTGTCCGGCCTCGCTGTGCTCGAGGTGATCAAACTGATTGGCGGCCACTCCGATTTGCCCAGCTTCAAGAATGCATTCGTTAATTTGGCACTGCCATTCATGGCCTTTTCGGAGCCGCTGCCCGCCGCCAAGCTGTCGTACTACGGCAACGAGTGGACGCTGTGGGATCGCTTCGAGGTCACCGGCGAGTTGACGCTGCAGGAGTTCCTCAACTACTTCGAGGAGAAGGAAAAACTGAAGATCACCATGCTGTCGCAGGGCGTCTCCATGCTGTATTCCTTCTTTATGCCCAAGGCCAAGTGCTCGGAACGCCTGCCGCTGCCCATGTCCGAGGTGGTGCGCCGTGTCTCCAAGCGCCGCATCGAGTCCCACGAGCGCTCCCTGGTCTTTGAGATCTGCTGCAACGATGTCGATGGCGAGGATGTGGAGGTGCCCTATGTCCGCTACACCCTGCCCTAAGATGTTCCGGCCCTCATAGTAGCTGTCGAACCACCCCACATATAATTTTAATTTATAACGTAAATTATTTCTATTATTTACTCCCGTTAACGAGGCCTGGCGTCCCTAAACAAAAGCAAAGCAAAACAACAAGCAATTCGTGTAGCCTATGTGCATTTTAATGTTGGTTTATTTCACAAGCACACCATCAAACGAAAAGAAGGAGGAAAACGGAGAGGAATTACAAGAGCAAACCGGAGAAGATCTATAAATTACCTATATATATATATATATAAATATTATGTGCGTGTGCATCCTCTAAGGAACGGCAAAAGAATTCGCAAACATACGATAAATACAAAGACTCGACTTAAAGCAAAAATACACACCACTTAATGGGGAAAACTGAAGAAACTCTCTGCTCAGCATAGTTATAAAGATGGAAAAACTGAAACTGAAACTGAACGAAAGAAGGATTTTATTTAAGAGTATTTTGAAATTTGGCATCTGTACGAAACGGAAATTGGGGGGAAAAATGTAGCAATGAGTGAATTTCACTTATACACATTTTTCTCTCATACAAATCGAGATATATATATTTTTTTTTGTATATGAACGTAACAACTAATTAAATTACATCATTGTATTCGAAGAGGAGAAAAGTGAAATGAATAAAGCTGTATATTTCATATGGTAAATGGAGCAGCGATGCTGATTCGATGGGAATATACATTTCGTGCAACACTTGACATTTGTAATCTCATTTCCCATGCCACTCCCACAACAGCCGAATTGTAATGCATACTGTATATACCCTTACCCGTACTATCCGTACCCTTGCCGTCAGTTTGGCAGAAAGTTACGTGACACAATTAAATATTTTATGCCCTCTCTCTCTCTCAGGACGTTTATGGAAGGAGGCTGCCACTGAAGTGCAATTGGCAAGTGCCGTAAAGTTGCGCTGCAACTTGCAGGACGACGGTTCCTGGTTCCTGGATGCTGCCTGACTGCCTGCCTGCCTGGATGGATGGATGGCGCTGGGTGGCTTCTTATAATTAAATATTACACGCAATGCAGCTGAAGTATAGCCAAAGTTATGCCTCCTTCCCTTCGTCTTCGCCTTGGTCTTCTGCTGCTGCTGCGGCTTTTGGGGCGAAAGTTGCTCAAATTATGCTCTTAATGAAACAAACAGGCAAAATGCGTGAGCAGGAACGTGGCACGTGGACGAACTGCCAAGACGATTCAGTATCTCCTCTCCTCCCTGTTGGCTGGGAGTCTGTTCCGGACAGCATAATCAAAGTTTTGGGCTCAACCTTTGGCTGGAAACTAAATTTGATAATGAAAATTATTATGATCTTAAGCAGAATTTGTGGCTTAAGTGAAATTAAGTTACATTAAACCATGGCAAGAGTGTTAAAGTCTGCTTACGACTTTTGAACTGTTAGTTTATTAGTGGTTCGACTTCGACAGACTTTGATTCCTCTACCCACATCATAGTGCCGCTAAAAAAACAGCCCGTAATGCTGCAATATCGTATATATAGGTCTCATAGGAAAAACCTTCACATTCACAACAGCCTCGGACCCCTGACAGGATATGCAATTTTAGACTCTGAAGACTTCTAGAGAGCCCTATGACTCCTTCAATTCTTTGGATTTAAGATAAACTGAACTTGGATTGCTATATGGAAATTTCATTAACGTAATACCCGCTTTTCTTTTCTTTATGGTATATTGCGGCCAGTGCAGCACAGATACGTATTTGCATGATCCACTTTCATGTAGTTTGTTGAATGTCGTTCTTTGTTGTTGGGGACTGGCCAGTGGCTTCTGCGTATTGTGATGAACCACTACCAGCAGCAGATACTTGGGTAAAAAATTCTCTGATTTTTTTATGTGCGTCAGCGTTTTGGATGATGATCAGCCACTAACCCAAAGGCTGTTGACTCATGGGGAATGGGGAACGAAACGCCGCGCGAGCGCTGGGGAAAGCACCCAGCCATAGAGCCGCTCTGCTCTCCGCTTCTCTCAGGTGAGAAAGATCGCGAAATGTGTGCGAGCAGAGGAGCTATAAATTTCCAAACGAATTTCGAAAGTGTCGAGGCGTGAGATTATCTTGAGTGGTCGTCAAACTGAACACACAGCTAATGGCAAGGGCATTGGTGGTAGAATCTGTTGTATTCCAAGGAAGAGCATTGAAAATTCGACCAAGAATCGGGGGGGATGGCAGTCTTTTGTCTTCGGGCAACCTGTTTGGCTAATATCCAAAATATGCTATCATACAGACATTTCTGGCAATTTCTCATGCAAATCGGATATGGAATTTTAATTTGCTTTAAATTAATGGTTTGTTTTCCTTTGAAATGTATTGCATTCAATAAATTGTCACTCGGCCGTGAGACACTTTCCGTGCGATAACGAGCCGAATTTGATTAATTAACATGTTGAGCGGAAAATCGGAATCAGAATCAGCCAAGGAAAGCCTCTCTCTCTGACATGGACAGGGACACACGGCAAGGCAAGGCAAGGCAAGGCAAGGCAAGGCAAGGCGAGTGCAATGCACGATGCATCGGAGCAGATGGACATGGGAGCAATTGTTGTGACAGAGTGCATTAAATGCATATTTTAATTAATTACTCGGATACTCGGAAAGACGGCGCCGCATCGGGCACAGTGGGACAAATCACATGTTCAAACATGACACTTTCGGATGCACTGGGGATCACTTTAAATGGGAAAGGGAATGGAAGGTCAATTGGTTTGGCATTTCCTGTCCAGAGCCATCTCTATGCCCTCTATAAAGCAACATGCTCGTCCATATTTGTGTGCAATCATGAATTTCGGCTATAAAGACGGCGAACGTGTGCGTCATGCGAGAAAGTCTCTGTCTTTTTTACAACAGAATTAGTAATTTCTTTGATTTCCTGCCTGTTGTCTGTCTGTCACCGGGGGAACGTGTTCGATTTTGCGCACTTGGAAAACGGTAGTATGTTAATCGCGTGTACCACCCCATTCGGTGGAGTATGTACATGCTACCACTTCCATTTTAGATCGGGCGGGTGAGCGGGGTTTCAATTGAGTCATAAACACTATTTTGCTTGCACAACGGACTCCATCCGCAGGAACTACTTACACATATGACATCGAAAACACACAACGTTTCGCCATATCGGTCAGACGTCCGTGCCACCCACCCACGCAGAAAGCCCGCCAGGCAGCCAGGCAGCCAGGCAGACAGCCGGACTGGCTGTCAGAAGATGCATATGCCCCGGAGGCATTACCATACGACACTTTGCCATAAATGATATATGTCACGAACTGAAGAATCGAGGCCTGTTCGGGGTTGGCGAGGCCCGTTCTGTAACTATAAGATAGGGGTACAAATATATATTTATATATATGTACACATATATATATTTATCTGTTTTGTGTGCACTTGTCGAGAAATGCAATAAACAAGATATCCGCCCCACTGAGTCATTGACTCCGAAAGTTACTAACCTTCCACTTATAATGCTGGGGCGCCTATACCGTATCTGCATGCCACTTCGCCAGGCAGGAAATGGTACGATAGAGAGTACGATCCTGACCCTGGCAGCCAAAGACCAACAGTTCTGGGACAGTTCTGATGCATCGGGTGTATCGATTTCCGGCTAAAGTTGCGCAACGCACCGTCCATTGAGTAATAATTTGGGAGGTGACTGATCTGATAATACATTGATAACATAGTACTCGTAGTGAGCACGGCTACGTATGTATGTACAAATGTATTTCCCAGGGCTCGACCATGTGTCACTTATTTATTTTGGTTCTCATTTTGTGGGTCAACTGCAGAGCGAGCTACACATACGTAAAATCCGTTTTGCATTCAATTTCGTGTTCAATTAGCGCTTGAACCCAAGACCTCCGTCTACAGAACTACAGAAATTGCCGGCAAACAGCTTCGGATACTTCTCTGAAGAGACAGTGCGTTTCAGAGGCATAGATGTTATCTAAAATGATATTAAGATTGTGGTGTTTATCGCTAGATATGTATATCATTAAAGACATCTGATTCAAAGACATCTTCTTAAGGGTTTCACAGAACTAAGTTCCGATATGGAACGCACTGTACACAAATGGGACTATACATGCATACATTTATGATCGAATCATCAATACATTGAAGTTCGAGTAGATCAACGTGTATCTCTTCTAGATTGGCTATGATTAAGTGGTAACAAATTGAATTTAAATGGGCATTGATCATGATCATCAAATTTTAAACATATAGAAATATATGTACATATCCATATGCAGACGCTTACGGAGGTTATATTGATCGAATATTTATGAATTATTTATTGGGTTTCCCCAAACGATTGGATTGTGGTGTGAGTAAGTAGTACGAAATACGTATGTGACGATGAGTCGACAATTAACAGGTTTGTCGTTTCATTCATAAATCCAACTGCTACACGGTACATCTGAAAAAATCATTCATCATTTTGAATTCACGGTAAGTTAATACTCAACAAATGGTATTCATATTTGAAGATCAACTGGATATTATAGGAGAATATTTTCGAGCTGACAAAGTTGATATCTTGAGAGTTACAATGTAACTTTTTCCTCAGTGTATACGATTTTCAATTACCTACGCCTTGTGGTGCGAGAGAGATAGATAGAGAACTGCCTTTCCAGTCAACTGGAATCCTCTTTTGGCGTTCGCTTGCCGACTTCTTTTTGGGCATTATCTCATATGTACATCGCCACACGCTTTATTCGGCCATTCAAAGAACTGTCAAATCAATCATTATTATTATTATTATCATTACTAACCCGCAGCAGCAGGGCGATCAAAATTGGCCATCATCTGCTTTGTGCTTCGGGCTCCGGGCTCCCGGCTCCGGGCTCCAGGCTCCGGCCTCTGTTCATTGTGCAATCCACAAGTGGCGCCAGGTCTTAGCATAAACGTGTTAAGACTCGCACCGCTACGGACTTCCAAGTGGGTTTGAAAATCACCCAGGGCGTGTTAAATTGAGGTGAGGACTTCCTCCAGATAGTCTCTTATTTGAGTTCAGTGCAGGCAGAGAAACAGATCACACGCAGAGCGAGAGCGGGAAGTCCACACCTGGTACACCTACACCCACATCGAGAGAGTAAGAGAGAGAGAGAGAGAGTCCCAACAGTTGCACTAAGAGTTTTGCCTTATCCTTAGTTAATCAGCGCATTACAGCATGCTCTCTGGTCTGTGGGCTGTGGTCTCTGATCTCCAACGCTCTCTCTTTCTCTCTTGCCGACTCTGTCTCTCCGCTCGATTAATTGAGAAAGAGTGGGGGCCGTCAGGCAGGCAGCCGAACCAGCGGCGTTGTTTCCAGTCAAGAGTCACAGTCACTCTTTCCCGACGGTTTGCGCGGAGCGGTACCCGCCGCACTGTAACGCGAAATAAATATTTTAAACGCGATTTTGATATACATAAGACTTACATTAAATGCAGGGCAGGAATAATAAACCTATACCGAAACACGAATAAAGACGCATCGAAAGAGAGGCGTATGTTGTCGTTGTTCTCGCTGCAGTGAGTGCCGCCGCCTACTTATCGTCTTTTGTGAGGGAAACAAAAGCCATCCGTCAACGTGTGCGTGTGTTGTGCGTGTGTGAGAGCGAGTGGGTTTCGGCACTGGAATCCGCATCGGGATCGGATCGGAACGAAACGGAACGGGGCTGGCTAAGAACAACAAAGGCTTCCTCCTCCTTTGTAAATGCGTCGCGTGCCAAATTAATTGTGTTGTTGTTGTTTTTGTGGCAATAGAAAGGAGGAATGGAATAGCATAAGCTAATGTGTATTTAATAGTGCGTCGTCTCGTGTGTATTTTCAAAGTTTAAATTTAATCCATTATTCCAACACATACAAGGCTCCCCACCACGCGACGCCACACCAGCCACCAGCCACCAGTAACACTCCTAATAGGGCGGCCACCAGCAAGGCACCCCCGGTTCTCCTTCCACGCTGCCCCCTCCCAAAGGCACGCATTGTGTGCGTCATATGTAAAAGAGGAGCGGGAGTTAAGGACAGAGAAGCAGAGAGAGCTGAGGAACGAGACGAGCTCCAGGAACGGAACAAAAGGAAAGAACAGCTGGAGAGGAGCAAACAGAACACTCGCGGGTCCAAGACGCAGAACTTGGCCACAACAAACCCGAAAGAGGAAGAAACACGAAACAAAACAAAGCATACCCCCCACCCTTGTAGTCTCTGCCACTGCCACTGCGCTTAGTTTCTGCTTCCGTTGTTGCTTCTGCAGCTGTTTCTGCCACTGGCGCCGGTGCCACTGCGCGTGTGTCAACCCTCGCGGTCGCGTCCAAACGAAAAATTAACAAACAAAAAAGTGGCAAAAGTTCAATTTCCAATTACGAATCGTCAGTCCAACACCGAAACTAATTCCAGTCCGAAAAAAGGGCTCCGAAAAGCGAGTGAATCTCATATTTAGTGAAGTAAAGTGAAACGTTTTTGTTTCAACAAAATAAAAGAGATAACAAAACAAAACGACAAAGAAATGTGTTCCACATGTGTCGGTGGCCTGCTGCTGCTGGCTCTCTTTGTTGCACAGACAAATGCCATCCAGGATCTGCCGCACGAGCATCATAAGCATGTAGGAGAGAAGCAGCAGAAGCAGCATCACCCGCCCACCGCAGACCACATGGAGTTGCAGAGCGGGCGGGCCGGCAAGCCGAAGAGCGTCATTTCCGAGGATCTTATGGTGAGTGTGGGCAGTGGACCTCAAGTGGATTGTGTTTCCTGTACGAGTACGGAGGGGATCCAGTCGAAACTTAAGAACTTGTTCCACTTCCCATAGAGCGTTCTCTTTCGGATAAAAACCCATTTTAATAAAGCTTAAACGAAACCATTCAATTGGTGTATGAATGATGAGTGGCTGTAATAACATTTGACACAATTCCCAATCAATGCAAAAACATTCAATATTTATTCCGAATGTGGAAAACTTAATAAAAATCAACCATTGTCGTGGCTGCAATCGCCGCAGTGCAGTCACATAAATAATTGACGATTATGGATCTGCATGGAAAATAAACCAAAATTAAATTCCCCAACTCAAGAGAGAGATAGAGAGAGAGAGAGCGAAAGAGAGGGAGAGGAGTGCCTGCAGCCGGAGGTCAGGAGAAACAACAGCAGCCACACAACAGCTGAGAATGCAACAGCGAGCAGGCAAATGCTCATTGGTGCTGCAATTGCAGTTGCGGTGGCAGTGGCAGTGGCACATCCAGTGGCAGTTGCAGTTGCAGTTGCAGTGGCAGACATTCATTCATTCCGCGCTCTCCCTCGTGTCCGTATACGGAATGTACATATGCATATTCCGAGCAGAGCGGTTGCACACCATCAAGATAAGGCGAATCCAAAGGCGGCGGACGCCGTGCCCCCACCGACTGCTTCTGCTTCTGCCTCAGCGGCCTCTCATAGGCCTGACCCCAAAATCCCAAAATGGTCTATACATGCCACGTACAGTGCGTGTCGGAAGTGTAAGGCTCCCAAAAATGTTGCACAAATTATTCGTTGTGGCTATTTTTCGGTATTTAATCCAAAAAAAAAATACCAATTTGCTCCTGGTTGTGCTGACCGTTTACTTATGGGAATTTTGTACAGCAAATGCACATCTTTCGCTGTAGGACCAGTGGTACTTCGCCACTGTAACGCACTGTCCGCTGTGTGTGCACTCATTTGGTGCAAGAAATGAGGGCCAGACCCCCTATCCGATCCAGCCCCTACCGTCCGATCCCCAGTCTGGTGGCGAGTGTGTGGAGGCCCCCATCCCCAAGCACAATGCACGCTTATTGTTTCGGCGGGGCCTGCATCCCAGTGGCCCTCGATGCACGAGCATGTGGCTCCACGATAGGACATTTGCTTGAGCTCTTGTGTGTGGATAGAGTTAATGAGCGCGGGCGCCTTTTTAATCAAAATAACAAAATATGAGCAATTTATTCTTGGATTTTCCTTCCTTTCTTTCTTTCGCTCGCCCGTTCCTGCCTGCCTGCCTGCCTGACTGCCTGCCAAGGAGTCGCCGGGGCAAGTTCTTAAAGGCGCGCCAGGACGTTGAACTCCTCGCCGATGAGTCAGCAGCAGGGGCACCAGACAGAGGCCTGGGCGGACAGGATGTGGAACTACTGTTTACGTATTCGAGGCAGTCGGTTCGAAAGTTGGCATTTATTAAAGTGCGAAAATGGTAATTGGAAGGCAGAGAATAAAAAGATGTAAAGAAAGCGGGAGAAATGCTAGGGAGAGCTCGACCTCCTCCGTCTGGTGCCCGCATATTGTTTATTTAGTAAGGACATCGAAGCCAATGGATGGATGTCCCAGCCGCCGCTTCAATGTGCAAACATATGTACATATGTGGCATATAAAGAGGGGTATATGCAGCGCACACACATACATACATACCGGGTATATGCAGCGACATATATGGAGCATTGTATGGAGGAGGCGTATGTATGTATAGAGAGAGCGAAAAAAGAGAGTGAAACTGAGAACACAACGTCTGGCGGCTATGTGTCGCCGTCGCCAGCTAGGCGCTGCCGTATGCGCCGTAGCCTCTCGGTTCAATAAACGCACCAATACACACACACACACACACACTGCCAACGAATTGTCCGCATACACTCACGCACTGGCAGTCGCAGTGACAGTCACAGTCGCTGTCGCGCTTATGAGTGGCGTGTAATCAAATGAAATGATGAAAACGAGTGGCAAAAGACAAGAGGGCCGGGGCGCGTAAGACGTTGCGGGGTGCAGCAGGGTCACGGCATTGCTGCATGCCCCAGCGGAAGTTGTCCGGAAAATACTGTACTAGAAAGTGAAGTTAGCTTTATCTCTCTCTCTCTCTGTCTCTGCCCACACGAGTCGACCATAAAATACACATTTGCATATCCACACGCACTTCAGTTCTATATGTATGTCTTGCTGCCACTGACACTGAGACACTGCCACAGGACAGCGGAGGGGCAGGGGGGGTGCCCTAACAAACTGTTGCAAATTTGCTTTCAAGTTTTCGCAAAATTCTAATTGGCAAAACTCATGGAAATGGAAATGGGAATGGAAATGGAAATGGAGCAGGAAACTCCACAAGGAAGTCGTCTTGTCATCAACAGACTTTTGTGGGCAGCCAAACTTTTATATTTTGTATTTTGTACTTATGCATACATCAATTATTGTTGATTGCTGTGTGCGTGGGAGGATCTCCGCCAGATCTCAGATGGAATGGAAGCGGTTGAACAGGTGGATGCTATTCCTCTTTCAGAGAACTTTTGATGATCGAAGCTATTAATAAGGAATTCTTTGGTCTTTTTATTGGAAAACAAAGTAATTATATATTCGAGTACATATATTTTTTCTGTTGAAAAAAGATTCAAAATCTTGAAATTATTTATTCCAACACTTCACCGTGTTTGCATTCTTATCAATGCTCATAAAATTCTGTTGAATGTAATCTTTGTGGAAGTGTGAAATGTATTCTTTAATGTTGATATTTTTATAGAGAGATTATCAAAAAGTTCTTTGAATTTAAGAGACTATTATTCAGAGACATCTCGGAGAGGAGTGTGCCTGCCGGTCAATCCCAATCCCGTTCCCATTTACCCAAAAAAGGAAAACCATAAACAGTATTGAAATTATTCGTAAACATTCCCCGCATTACTCATATTTAATGGCTCCATTGTCAGGGGGCCTACAAAAGTGTCAGAATCGACGGCAGTTCCTCAGTTCCTCCATAATTCCCTCACATCCCTCCTCCTCCTTCGCCTCCGCCTCCATCTCTTTGGGAATGCAATTAATGCAGTTGATGCCGCATTCGAGTGAAATTTCGTTGATTGTTTTATGGCTTCCTGGTAGGCGGAGCCAGGCAGAAGTTCCAATTCGATCGGTTTTATGGGCAGCACTCAAAAACACAATTCGTAAGAGCATGCCTCTTAAATAGGGCTCATGCGACAGTTCTTGGAGCGCCAGTTGAATGCACCAGGCGGACAGTCATAAAGTGGGAAGAGAGAGGGAGACTCCAGAGAGAGATCTGATCGTGTAGTTATTCGTATAAATGTCAACTCCATATGCCATAATCAGAGACAGGAAAAGAGTGGCAGCTCCCCGAGACTTGGAACAGATTAAATGTGCTGTTATTAATTAACTCAAAATGCTGCTGATTCACTGTTGCAACAGAGACAGGGGCTGGGACAGGGGCAGCAGTACGGGTGTAAGGCGTTAATAAATTGAGTAGCACATTAACGTGATTATCAATTACAATAAAAGATATTTCCGTTGGGAGAGTGCTGACTGTTTGCTTTCGAATAAATTAGCATTATTTTAAGGCACAAGTAATTTGTCTGTCAGTCAGCCAGAGGTGTACAAATAATGACAATCTGTTTATCTGTTTATCCCAGTGACAAATGCCGCTTGACACACAACTGTGTGTGTGTGTGTGTGTGTGTGTGCCACATGCGTTAATGAGACTCGGATTCGATTGGAGAGCAGGAAATCCCAAAACCCCCCCAGCTACCAATTTGTGACTAATAATTTAGTACGATTTGGCTTTTGTTTAACATTTAGCATATGATTAACATAATTATTAATAAAATTAACAATATCCTTGACTCATCTTTCGTGGTATTTCTACTCAAGCAAACAATTTGATTTTTTTGGCAAGAAACATAAATAAATATTCATAGGATTATACATAATTTTGTATAATCTTATTTATATTCTCTAGGAAATTATGCTCTTTTTATTTTTGGTTATAAAACTCCAATTTAATGTCCATTATTCGGACAACCCTTTTCCTAATTAGAGCATTTTTCAAAAGGGTAAACCACTTTTCAACAACAACTTTAATCAAAGGACCTTTCTGGTCAGCCATGCAACAGGATGCATGCTTTTACCTGTCGTCAGAAGAGCTTTTTATTTTTTGTATTTTAATTTTTATTAAATTTCGCTTTCCATACAAAACAAGCGACGATGTGGCAGTGGTGGCACAGGTGGCACAGGTGGCACAGGTGGGCGAAGCGTTAGATACCCTTGCAGATCCCATCGCTTAGCCATATGGCGACTATATTTGGATTGTGATTCAGAGTGTTTTTTGTGCCAGAGCCATGACAATAATCACGATACCCTTCCTTCCTCCGGCTCCCTGGAAAGTGTATGGATAAAGTGGAGTTTTATTTTCTATTTATTTTTTTAATTGTGTCACGTAGGCAACTGCATTGGGCCATAGAAAAATCCTGCATCCTTTTTAGCGGCAGCTGCAGTGGCAGCAAAATGAAAAACCAGCCAGTAGTCGTACCTGGAATTGTGTGTGCCGCTGTGCCGCTGTTGTTGCCACGCATTGAAATTCAAAGAGCGGAAATATTTTCGAGCCGAGCACAAGAACAAATAATTCCCAATTTGCATTGGCCAAAAGAGTGCGCGGAATGCACAAAAACCCCGCCGCGAATACCAATGAATAGTGCCACAAAAAGCAGGTAAAAACCAGATGAAATCGAGACGGCTATTATCCTGTAAGTGGCAGAGAGATGGAGAGATTTCCCTAGATTTGTGGCGGTCAGCACGTTCCCTGTGTGACGTGTATACCCCGTGGGGCACGTGGTATCTCCATGGAAACGTGCTGGTTTCATCTAAACCAGCAAATCGAAGTAAATAGGAAGTATTGTCGTTTGTTTATGTACACGATTCATATTCTTAATTAAAAGCTGATAACAGCAGCAGCATTTCCACAAACCCCAGAGAAAACACTCAGCGGACAGCCCCAGATAAGCCCCCAGCAAAATCCCAGACAGGCTCGCGTTCTCATTATCATTATTGTTGCTTGTTGTATTTATAGTATATTTCATTAATTTGTAAGTGCCATTGATTGATTTTTAATGTCATTGTGGCAGCAAACAAAAAAAGAAAGGGGGACAGGAGAGGAATCGTGGAGTGGCATCGTCTGGGCAACCCACGCAGCGTATGATTGATGCATTTATGCTGATTTTCCTCTCTCTCTCTCTCGCCATCTCTTCTCGCTGTTTTATGCACTTTCGGTATCCCCATCATTATGGTGTCGCGTACTCAAATATGAGACATTTGTTGTGCATGCAACATTTTGACAGTCTGCACACGGGAACTGGAGACAGAGACGGCGACTGAGACTGGGTCTGCATGCACATTAGCCCTCTCTTGCTCTCTTCCTGTATGTCCCGCCGTACGCCAGCGCCAGCGCCAGCGCCCACGCGGATACGCGGACAGCAATCTCAGTCATCACGAATGCGAATGCGAATGCGAATGTGAATACACTCGTGGTTGCACAATTTTTTGGGCTACGAATGACAATGATTCATGCCAGCAAGGGCCAAGAGAGGTGGCAGCGCCTGATGATGCTATCTATCTGCTTAGGTGAAGTCCCTGGATAAATTTGTGGGGAACAAACTCATGAAAACCTAAGAAAGAAAAGAGGAAAATGGCAATACAGATGTTTAAAGGAAGGAATCCAAGAATCAATCAAATTTCTCTCCTTTTCTCTCTCTCTCGCTGCCGCATATAATATGATGTGGTACTAGGATATCGATAGGATCTACTATCATATGTACATATGGTATATGGTAGTGAGAATCAAATCTTTCGAATGCAACAACCAATGTGATTTTCCCGTTTATATTTCTAACTCTCTCTTCGCAAATATTTGTCGATAGATTTATCAAAGGATAGAGTGTTCTTTAAGTAACAATACAGACTGTAGATACATATGTATGTATGTATGTATGTATGTATGTATGTATGTATGTACGTGTGGCATACAACATATCATTCATGAAGTGACTGCTGACAAAAAAAATAAAGAAAAAAGAATAATGCATTATCGGAATTGCACAATCGGTTACTGTTATTCTCTGTGTGTGTTTGTGGGTGTGTGTGTGTGTGTGTGTGTTCTTGTGGAAAGTTTTCCGCTTTATCTGTGGCAAGCGGCAAGCGGCAAGGGGCACTTCACTGGGGAAGTGCAACCAAGAAAAGGATGGGTAGGGGAGGGGCGAGAATGGGACAGCCGGACGTCCAGCCATTAGCAGAAATAGATTCACACCCACACACACACACACACACAACCACACACACACTCACACGCTGACACTCTTGCATGCAGATTTTCGTTCGCCTTGGCTTTCGGCTAACGGTTTTAAATGGCTCCGCGCGAGCCAGGGGAGTGGGAGGGAGAGAGAGAATGAATAAAAGTGCAATAAATCCGAGAGAATTTCGAAGAAAACAAATACGAAGCAGAGAGCCGAGTGGCACCGACCAGCCGATACCCAGCACTCACAGGGTGCTCTGTTATTCGATCATTCCATTATCTATAAAAATATACAAATATGTATTCCAATCTCCTGGATTAATGTGGTTCCAGAAGGGAAGGTTGCATGCGGCTTCCCTCGGCGGACATACCCCACAGGTCATTGCAGGGCATAAAAACGTCCGGTGGAAGTGCATAAATAAATGTACAGCTTCGAGATTCAAGATTCTAGGGAGAGGGAGTGGGAGTGGGAGTGGGGGAGGGAGGGGCAGTGAGGGAGAACAATTTGTTGGATATATTCTAAGGTCTCGCGTAATGTGAAAAAGGGCGACTGCCGCCGCGGCTGCTGCACAAAAGAATTATAAACAAAAACAAAATATAAAAAGCAATTGGATTTGACCCAGATTCATTGCCTTCGTTCCATTTTTCCCCTCCGGGTTTTCCTCTGTTTTCGGGTTGTGTTTTTTCTGCTTTCTGTTTTCTGTGTTTTGTATTAATTATCACATTTTCGTGCTTCGACGCGCGCTTTTGATTGCAGCAGAAGGCAGCAGAAAACAACAGAAACAAAAACAAATATGTATATAAAAACCATTCTGCTTCGATTTATTTATTTTCGGGGAGTGTGTGGCAGCTAACGGCAGTTTGTTGAGCCCCCCCCAGCAGCAGCAGCAGCAGGGGCCCGTCAGAGAGAGAGGGAGAGAGAGAAAGGGAGAGGAAATGAAAAATCTTTGACATTTTGGCAAGAATCTGAGTTGATTTTAATGATGCCACATGATGCAGCAGCAGCAGGAGGCAGACCTTTTCCAGCGAAATGTTGATGTCGATTCTTGCAATGTGTTGCAACAGCCACAAACAATGACAACAGCAACAACAACAACAACAACACAACAACGATGACAACGCCTTTTTTGGGACACATTTGTGCCGCAGCGAGCAGCAAGTTTCCTTTTAAGCGTGTATGCTGCCTGTGCCATCAATTATGCTATGCGGCGGCATGTTGCCCCAAACGAGAGTCAGCCTCAGCCTCAGCCTCAGCTTCAGCTTCAGCTTCAAGCCCAAAGATGGCATCTATGTAGGTGCATGTATCTGTGTGCTGCGTGTTGCCGTCACTCAAAAGATCCAGCAACGCCTTTCGGCTTCAGGCTTCGCCGTACCTGTTTCTGGCAGACCAACATCTCCTGACTCACACCAACATTCCTGTGCCCCCCCCCTCTCTATCTCTCATTCTCTCGGAAGCTGCGGTTCAAAGTGCACAAATATTGACCAACTCATTTGGCCATTTAGCGGGAATTTTGCCACTTGGCCACTTTGCTACACTCATCCCACGATTGAAGCACAATTTCATCGAAACACTAGCCACAGAAACGAAACCGAAACGAAGCCGAAACGGGTTTTTAGCCACAAGATATAATAATTGGAATCTACTACATAATCTACTACTAGTAGCAGCAGGAGAGTGGTATCCCAAGGAGAGTGGAGCTGGTAGATCGTTAGATACCATAACCAGAGCTATAACAGTGGCAGCAGCAGCACAGAGCAGAGCAGAGCAGGTTATTTCTTTATTAAAAATGTGAATTTCATTGGATTGTAAATCATTTAAATATCTACAAAAAATACCTTTGGTTTACCTTGACAAAAACCCGCTGGAGAATCTTTTGAAAGTGCAACAACTTTCTGTCGCCCCCTTCCACCCTCTGGATGGAGCCACAAGGGCATAAAATGTATGAGAATATGGCTTAATCAATTGAATTATTAAGCGAATTTATGCCTTGAGCGGCAAAGAAGTGACTGGGGCAGGGGCAGGGGCAGGCGGCCATATCGGGTTGCTGCTGCTGCTGCAAATGGTCATAATGTCGAAAGTTAAGCCAAAGCACCTTCTACACTGATTTCCTGATTGCAGCAAGACACAGCCCAGAGAGACAGAGAATGAGATCGGGTGAGAGCGGTTTCTGTTTGTGGCATATGGTCTACGTTGCAGGGGCACTTGCATCTGTCCGCACTTCTGATTTCTGTTTGTTTAACTGTCGCCTCGCGACCCGTCAAGTCATTGAACGCATTGAACGAGTGCAGATCGTTAAATATTGTATATATGCATTGTAAATAATGATTTATTTGTTTATTGCGAAATGCGGAATGCCCACGCGGGAGTTAATCAACGGCTGAGCCTCCCAGGGGGGGACCTTGGACCGAGGTCTCATCGGCTGGATCACAATGCTCCTCCTGAGTTTTCATTCAGACTGTAATCACTGAAAGTGTGGTGTGTTCTCTGTTACCTTAACAGGGTCCTATTCGCAGGCTTGTCGCTTGCACGAACACAGTCCGTGTTTTCCATTTACCCCGTTTTCCACAGTCTATATATTCTTCCCATTTCTGCCACTGACGCAAATTGTTCGCAGAGAACCCATTGATTGTCTGGTGGGTGGACTGATTGAAAGACGGTGGCGAGTAGGCGGCATGGGGCGTGCGGCATGCGGCAGGATGACTTGTTGCTTTCGCTGTGAGACAAAGTAAATGCCTGGTAAAAAACCTGGGCCGCGTGTTCCCTAGTCCCCAGTATCTCATCACTTTCCCATAAAAAAACCGTTCGAACCTCCCTTCCGGTGGGGTGGCGGGAGGTGGGAGCCGTGGGGTCCCGCGATACTGCAATTTACGTTCGTTCTGCGGTCTAATTAAAGTGCAACGAAAGACGGGGAACTTGTGGCAGTGTCAGCGTCAGTGCCACGGACCGAACGTTGCGTGTTGCGAAGCGGTCCGGAGGTCCATCCGATGGCCCAGGGCCGCCGCCTTTCTTTGGCTTCGCTGGTCTCTGGTTCTGTTCCTTATCCCACATTAATCAATGTTGATTTCAATTAATTTAACCATCTCTTCCATCTCTTCACTCGCCTGTCACTCCCCCTGCTGTATGCCCGTGTGCCCCGACTTTTATTAAATGTTCGCCGATTGAGGGCGGGACCTGTCCTCCTCAGAAACATTCAGTTTGTTGTCCAACGCGACGCGAGAGACCTTTTTATTGCAAAATTTCTAGTCTATAAATTTGTGCTGCCACCAGATGAGTGTGTGTGTGTGTGCGGGAGTGGCACGTGTTTCCTGAAGAATTTCAAGAATTTTATGAGACAGCCACAGGAAATGCATGGAAATGGTAATCGAAATGGAAATGCTCTGGGTTCGAAATACTCCAAATTGAATTACGAAGGAAAAAGTCCATCAAGAGGATGTCCAGTAGACTGGACTTTCTGTGAGGATATCTGCTAATGTTTACCTTTTACCAGGAAGCACCACAGCCCGCAAAGGTCACGAAAAGATCCCATTTCCTGTGCTTTTGCATTGCATATTTTGGCATTTTACGCCTTTTTTGGTGCTCGCTTTCCCAGCTTTCTCGTCACCGCCTCAATGCAATTTATTTTCCATTCGAATTTTGTCCATTTTCTGGCCCTACAGGTGTTTGCCCCGTTTCCTGTTAATTCTCGAAGAGTTTTGTGGCTTTTGTGGCCTTGGGCAGGCACCCTTTCCACCAAGTTTTGCAATTACTGACCTTGGATTAGTGTTTTCCTTAGCAGTTGGCATTAGAAATACATTTACACATTAATTTCCTTGAAATTTTCCCACTACTTTCCTCTGCAGTTGCAATTGCAGTTGTTGACGTGTTTGTGCCATCAATTACTCTTGAGGCAGGCGCATACGGAGGAGTACCTGTTGTTGGGCGAGGCATTCAGGCATTCAGGCATTCAGGCAGGAGACCCCATCAAGGTCCCATATCCTGTCAACTTGGCCCCAATTTTATGCTCTTTGTGGTTTGCTTTACATCCTGCTGCCGCATGCCGCATGCTGCCTGCTGCCTGCTGCATTTGGGATGGCGAGTGTTTTTCCTTTTTGCGCATTTGCCCAGAATTTGTTGCCACTTCTCCGTGTGCCACATGTGGAAAGGAAATTGTGTGTGTGCGGCTTAGATGGATGCCCTCGTTGGTTGCAGTTGCTTGTCATTTTTATAGGTTTGTTTGCCGAACCCCAGGAGGACATTTGCCCGGTGGTCGGGTCGGTCGGTCGGTCCTTCGGTCGCCTTCATTTTTATTAGCCCTCTGCCGCATGTGGAGCAGAGAATTATGGCTGGGAGATAAACCAATTTGATTTGTTTGTGCGGGTCCTAAACTCTTGATTAACTGAGGATTTTCCAATACCTTAGGGTGAGTCCACCAGTTTTAGTAATTAACTAAGGATTCCTTGCAAGGGGACTATCAGGACCTTGGGAATGGAAAAATACTGCAAGAAAGGGATAAATTTATGAAGGTGTCAGAGCAACGAATGGCAAATCCATAAAATGATGGCACACCCAGAGAAAAAATAAATTTAATATTTAATATTATAATATTTAGACTAGGAAAAATGTTTGATCATTTATATTTCACATTTAAAATAAATAAATTTTTTACTACTTTAAAATATTGATATAAAAATCAAAGCATAAGAAAAACCACGAATATTTAACTTTAATCTGTTAGCGTTTTTTTTTCTCTGAGTGTAGTACAGATTTCCCCTAAGCAAACGGATACGTACATTGCCTGTAAGGAGGGTATCTACATCTCTGAGGCTTGTCTTGTCTTTGTTTTCCCTTTTATGTGGCATGCCCCACCTACCTGCTTAATTGTGATTATAATCCAATAAAATAATAGACATATCGCCCTTGTTTATCGTTCAATTTACTTTCACACTTTCACCGAAGGCCGAGAACTTTTTCCTACTGCCACAGAAAAAACTTAACGAAATTAAGCCCAAAAAACAATTAGCGAAAGAGTGTGTGGCAGGGGGGTAGAGGAGGGGTCTCAGAGTGGCCGATAAAAGCCATATACAATATACAATATATACTTTCCCCAAGCCCCGTAGCCCGTAAACCGTAAACCGTAACCCCTTTCGCGTCGGGCGGCACTCGCACTTGTCTCAATTGTTTCTCCTGTTATTGGTTTCTGTTATTATATTTTGATAAGATGATTTTGTTTACACGACAAATACTCACGTAGCCATGTTTTACTGTTATTGTTTTTCATACCCCATCCCCAGCAGCAATCCCGCCTCGGAGCTGCACTCTCCGCTCTGTTTGCGAAACATTTTCCATTTTTTTGTCCAGTTTTTTTTCCCAGCTTTTCTATTTTTCTATTAGTCGGAATCATGGCTTGGCCACGTACGACAACTGGGCTGTGGCTGTGACTTGGACTGGGACTGGGACTGGGACTGTGTTCCCCCGCACTTCTTTCGGATTTTCAAACACGTAGCTTTGGCCAACAGCGTTTCCCATTAAAAACGCAAAGGCCAATGCATAAATGATTGCCACTGGCCCTGGCCACCACCCAGGTGGAAAGCAGGGGCCGTGGGGGGCGATGGGGACCTGTGCAATTCATTCACTCATTCGAAGCACTCGACGCACTCATCCAGCCATTCATTCATTCACTCACTCATTCACTCATTCATAACTTTGAATTGTAGTTTATTCGTGGTCGTAAAATGTTTGGGCCATCATCGTGATCATCAGGCGGCTGGGGGCACACCTTGCCAAAGAGATATATTTATAGTCGGCAGAGTCTTCGATTAGCCAAATTGCCAATACACTGAGCGAAAAATATGTATAAAGTACAGAAGAACCCCAAACCCCCTGGGAGAAATATTGCAATATTTGAATATCTTTGAATGCATTGTATGCTAATTTCGTTCAGTGTACAGTGTACAAGTGGAGTGCCTTTTGCCAATCGTCGGTTCTCTTCCATTCATTAAGAAACTTTATGCGTCGCTCTCTCTCTCTCTGCGACAGACAGACACTCGGCTTCCGCTATATGCCACATTATACATCGTGCGTTTACCCTGCCCCTGCCCCTGCCCCTCATCGATTTGGTTTTTGCATTTCAACACACATATCTTTTAATTGATATTGTTTTCGTGTAGCTAAAAGGGAGAGAGAGAGAGAGAGAGACCCCACAAGGCAGTATTGGAACCCATGCTGATCCATGGCCGGGGGCATGCGGCATGGCTCTGCCGGGGGCACGTTATATGAATTTCAATTTGTTGCTTGCGGTGTGTTGGGGGATTTCTTACGTTTTACTTTGCGTTACGTAGAGACTCTTCTGCTGCTGCTGCTGCTGCTGCTGCTGCTGCTGCTGCTGACGCACTCCCAGCAACGTGACAGCCCATAAGGGAGTGGGTTATAACTTTTTGCTTGTCTGTGACGCACATTTGCCACTGCAATCTGTGCCACATACGTACCCTGATCCCGCTCCTCTGTGGCTGTGTACCTGTGGGATACATCTGCACTGGACTCGGTGTCAGGTTTATTTCCATTGCTGCTCCTTCCTCTTCTGCTGTTGCTTCCATGCTGTGAGGGTTACATCGTCAAAGCCAGTAATGGTTTAGTAAAATAACAAATAAAATGCAAAACGCAAAGCGCAAAGCGCACCAAGAAGCACTGCAGAGGTTGCCACTGGCCCCAAGGACTAACAACGGAAACGGCTACAGCAACGGCAACAACAATGGCCATCAAATAAAAAATAAAATAAACTTTTTGTACATCTTGTACATCGATGTTGAAAGAAAGTCACTTGATAAGCTTCATTTCCAGCGCAGAAGATGTCCTGTTGCTGGGCGTTGAGTGTTACGCTTAAGCGTTATACAACGCTTGAGTCGCCCACAAAACCCACCCACCCACACAAAAGAGCTAACAAAATAAAGTGAATTCAATTGCATCGCGTCCTGGAACGAACCCAAGGCTGAGCTCGCTCTCAGTGCTTCAGTGTTTAACCGTTTCTTGGAACAATCGTAAAGAGTAAAAAACTGTAAGCTGTAAGCAGCAACGTGCACTCTTTTCGGATCTAATTTTGCCCAGTACAACATCACACGTCGTTCTTCTCTTTCTCTCTCACCAAACACGGCGCCAAAGCGCTCTCAGTTGTGCGGTATAATTTCATCATGAGTAGAGCTTTCGAGTGTGGCTTTTGCCGAAGCTATAGCTTCGATCGACATGATCGGCTGTGTGTCGCGGAGCTTGGCTGCTGGCAGCGGTTATCGGCAGCGGACAGCGGGCAGAGACATCACAGACATCGCGGATAGGCTTCCAGATCCCGACTATTGCAGCACCTTCGGGGAGAGGCCTGGGCGCTGGGTCCACCACCGCAGAGAAATCACTCCGGCCACCTTGTATAAGCTTAAACTCTCTTACGACTCCGTTAAGCTCTCTTTGCTCTTCAACAAAGACACGAAAGGAAAGAGAAAATTAGCAAAAGATAACTGATCCCGTTAGATGCGAGCACTGTAATATGCTTATCTCCCTCTTACTATAGCATTCTTCCATTCTGGCGTTTTGAATATTTGAATAGTAAATAGGTAACAAAAATCGAAAGTCAAGTTTTAAGGATATTTTCCAAAATCTTTCATCTTCTTTCACATAAAGTAAATGAAATTGCCTGTCAATTGGTTAAATTAGTTAACTTTCAATCAATTTAGAAAGTAATATCGGTAAAGAAATATTTTTGCATGTTTTTGCCATCAGGGTGGACCTTTTTGCGGAAGTTCCGATGTGCTTCTTGCATTATTTACCAGCTTTTTGCAATGCGGTTTTTCCACTAAAATAATTTCCATTTACGTTGGCCGAAAAACTTTTAACTTTCGAATGCCACACACGAGAACGACAACGAGCACGGGCAGACAAGTTTTCAGCAGAGTCAAACGATGAAACCCAAAAGTGGATAAGCCATTCATCAGGTCGATAAATCTCAACTACATAATCGCCCCCCCACACATCACGTACTCGCATACATACATACATATAAGAATGACACCCATTCATATTCCTGAGCTCTTCTCTGCCCGGAATATTGGCTAACGATTCTTTTCATGAAATTTGCAAATCGTTTGGTCGATTCAAAAGTTTGCTTTCTTCTGGGGAATCGACTGACAATAACAAGTAAGCCAAAAATCGAATATTTTTTCCATCATGGTGTCGGGAAAATGGCGTGAGTGTGACAATTTTCTCATCTGTGCGGGGGAGAATGTGAAGAGTGGAAAATTTAATTTGCAGGTCACGTAATTTGCTGGTGTATGTGTCAAGTTGTTGTCCCCCGCCCCCCGGCTCCCAGAGAGAAGGGGACCCACACGAGCACTGGAGGGAGGGCGGGCGGGGGTGTGTTTCGGCTGGTGAATAAATACAGAGTGTGCGAGCCCGCACGCAATGGACAAAAATATGTAAATCGAGAGGCAGCGCACAACACATATGGCCAGGGAATCGAGTCGAATCGAGTGGAGTCGAGTTCTATTTGTGTTTTGTATTTTCTAGTGTCACAGTTTACAGTTATGCGACTGTGGCCCAATACATATGCAGATAAACCATATGTGAGAGAGAATATAATCCCTCAAGGCATGGCCGAAGGTTTTTCTCATTGAATTTATTGATTCGATAACAGCATAATTCTCAAAAGAGAAATCATAATAACAAAGATTACAAATCGTGGAGTTAGAAACTGGTTTTATAAAGGATTGGATTAAACCCCATAGTACGAGTGTAATCTCGTACCTCTAACTATATTGCTGTCTCCTCGCAGAAAAGGACCTCTCCCTCACTTCCACTACTTCTGCGATCCGTTGATCGTGGGGTCGACTGCCAAGCCCCATACAGCGTGTATTTAAAGTCCAACAGATAAGAAAGTGCCCCAGAAGGGCACTCGCCCACCCCACGCTCTGCCTCTGCCTCTGCCTCAGCCTCTTACTCTTTCCATCGGCATTTTCCTGTGGCATACTTTTTGGCTTATTAATGTTAAAGTTTTTTTTGTTGCTGCTGCTGTATCTGGCGTTGCTTTTATCATTAACTTTATGCAAAAAGTTTTTCTTCTCGTTTTTGGTAGGCGTTTTTCCATTGGCCGGGGGGTATTTGTTTTTTTTTCCCCTTCTGTACCATTTGCAAACGACAAACAGTTTGGCTCACAAAACCGGCCATATGGCCAGACATCTGCATTGTTGTTGCCGCTGAGACACTAGTGCTCGGTCTGCCTTTGGCACACTTCCCTAATGTATCTATCCATCTAAGCATCTCCACCAACCTGTCCTATCCTCCGTTCTCCTTGCAGTACAATTACCTCATGCAGTTTGATTATCTGCCCAAGTCGGACCTGGAAACGGGAGCCCTGCGCACCGCCGAGCAGCTGGTAGATGCAGTACGGAGTCTCCAGGTATGTGCACACCCTCCCCTTGTCCATTATACGAGCAACATTACTGTGTTCTACTTGCCACTGCTGCCTGCCCGCCTACCTTCTACCCCTATCCAAACAATCGCACAACTTGTGTCTACTCCTGTGGCGACGGTGGCGGCAGTTTTTTGGCAACATTCCAGTTACGGGCGAAATCGACGAGGCTACGGCCAGGCTAATACAGCAGCCCCGCTGCGGTGTGGGCGACAAGAGGTACGCGTATAATTTCTCTCCCGACAATCTGGATCATGACAGTGGCATTAGTATACGTGTGCGGCGCTACGTTCTCCAGGGACCCAAATGGTCCAAAACGGATCTAACATGGAGGTGAGTCACAGTCGTCTGCATACTATTTACAAACAAATGAAAAATCAGCCCAAAATTACTTTTTAATTTGTGCTTTAATTATAATCCGATCCATAGATCCACCATTAATTTATTTCTTAAATTCGTTTAAATTTTAATAAATATTACAAAAACTCCCTTAATTTTAACCTTAACTTGAACAGAAAAACAGAAGAAATGTATGAATTTTCGCCTGATTAAATCGCGGCATTCATTATGAAAAGCATCGTTCCTTTTGAGGGTTCTGCTGCACTCTCCAACGGGTATTTTCCCCTATTTTCCCTGCTTTCTCCCCCATGAATGTTCATTTCAATTAAACTGCATGCAGTTCATTAATTTTTCAGCATTCATTTAGATGCGAATTTATAATTTTACGGAACTCTGGCGACCGGAGAGAGAGCCTGGGGTTGTTTTCCCTGTTGTGAGGGCCCGCGTATACGCGCTTTCAATTAATTCAAAACTCAAACGTTGCGTAGCTTGTTAATTTTTCTCACAGCCATTGCACTTTCCCAACCTTGTCTTCTTGTATTGCATAATTTGCTGTCTAAAGCGTGTTTTTATGTAAAACAATTCAGAGCTTTTCCTCCGATTCTCTCACATTCCACGCACAGTTGGTGGGTGCTTGGGTGTTTTTTTTCGTTGCCTGGTTCTTTCCTTCTCCCTGAATTGTTAATGGCCTCGAGATGACCTGCTGTGCAGCGAAAAAGTTGGCTCCTAGCTGGAAATCTGCGACCGAGGTCCGACTCCAACTCCGAGTCCGAGTCCGAGTCCGGCGGGGTCTGGAACCAAGCTGACGCTTTCATTAAACACTTTGCGCCAAATTGAATTTTATGATGAGCCAAAAACGATGTTGGGAGCATGAGGCATGAAGCATCTTCAGCTCCGTAGCTCCGCAGGTCCGCAGCTCTGATTGCAGCTGTCACTTTTTAGTGTTGTATTTGATTTTTGATGCGCAGCTGCATAATTGCGCCTGAAATATTAAGCCAGTGACCTTCCACTTTGCACTTTGATAATGAGTAGAAGTAGCTCTGAAGCAGGGCAATCGATACGGGTGTCTCTGTAATCACAGATACCCTGTATTCGTATATAAATTCTCCTGTTCTATACGTTTGATTCTCATATAAATCTCTTATTTATGGTAAATCACGATGACCATTGCATATTTTTTCAGTCATTTTTAAGAGTTATCAGTATTTTGTAGTATTTTTTTTGTATTTACAGGATTTTTTAGTATTTACAATATTTTCCGTATAGTATTTAGAGTATTTGTTTTTGTATTTTCAGTATTTACAGTAGTTTTTTTTGCTATATTTACAGTTAACTTTTTTTTATTATTTTGTCAGAATATTGATAATTTTTGGTATTTAAATCGAAGATTAAACATGAGAAATAGACGGAAAGTCTCTTAATTGTGGTATTTCGTCTCAAACTCGTGAAATATTCTCTCGTTTGTTTTTCAAGGAAAAGAAATTAATATTTTGGGGTGCTATTCAATCATCTTACAAAGGCGGAAAACATCCAAGTTTCTAGGCAGGCATACCTCTGTATATACCCCATAAAGTCCTCGATTGTTGGGTATCAGAATAGCAGTAGCTGGAGAGAAAAGGAGCATCCTATGTATCCATCTGTAACGGAGAAAAAGTGGAAAGCGTTTCCTTCTATTTAGATGCTGTCCGTGCATATAGCTGCAGCCCATTATGAAATTTCCAATTAAATTTGCATAGCTCAAGGGGCAACTGGCGGATTGTGTTGCATACTTTCGGGCGGCAGCGTAAAGCGCGCGCTGTCCCGGAGATTACACATACGCCATGGTGGCACTTTAAGAGCAAAGCTCCATGCAGCGCCTGGCTATTTAATTATTTCTTGTATCGTCGTCTACCCTTAATTGGCTATTAAGTGGATGGCGACCGACAAGGAGCGGCGTGGAGGCAGTGGAAGTACAATATTGTGACTAAATTAAAGCATTACGCATCGGGGTCCAGCCCCAAGGATCACAGCGGTGGGTGCTGGCATCAAATTGAGTTAACATCAAATATATATAGTATATCGATGAGGGTCGTTCGTGGACGTTATTGACCTGCTTTTGGGCTCCTAGCTGCATGTGTTCCCGTTAATTGCAGCGCCACAATCGTAGGGTGGGCGCAGTGTGTGGTTTTGTCAGAACAAAATGGGGATTGTGTCTGCAAGTGTTTTTCCATTTCCGCTCAGCATGGAAATTCTCGTGGCGGAAGTCGATTTCTAGCAGTTTTTCGCTTTCCTCTAATACACACACCCGCACAAAGAGGGTGACAACATCCTGGCAACATAGTTTGCCACATTCCTTGAGACATTAACTGTGGAAATTGTCCCACGAGAACTCCGGACACAAATCAACTGACAGCATCAGCAGTGGCCGGCAGCGTGGCAGCTGCAACAACGGAGCGCAACGGAAGTGACCGAAAAACTTGCACTTGACGCAAATATTTAAACCAAATTGGCAATTGTTGTACAGTGTCCGGGCAGCGGATGCCATTCCCCCGTAATGTGGCATTTACTTGGCTGCAAATGAAGTTGCCACAGCCCCCTCTCCCTTCCCCCATTCCCCCTACAACTGTTGCGTTTCAATGAGATGCAACTCCTTTCTACTTTCTACTTTCCACTTTCCACTTGCTATCTTAATTAAGTTCTCTTAACCAGATTCAAAGCCCAAAAGGTTATTGCTTTTGGGAAAGAAGAAAATCAACATTTGCACCAGAGAATGGCTTTCTGGCTCGACTTTGACTTCCTTTCTGTCAGAAATTTTCCATTTCCTCGCCTAATGCATGGGCAAACAATTGGAAAAGCTGGCAAATGGTGTCGATAAACCGAGAATCAGGGGCAAGCAAGACCTGTTGCAATTGGGCCCTCGGACCCCCAACTTGAAGTGGATTTTCGGTTTATATTTTGTGTGGGAAAATTCTTCAAATATTCCAAAGGAAAAAATTCACTTGGGAGTGAATTTAGGTACATTTTTGGGGCAGAGTTTATTTATGCTCGGGAGCTGGCTTTAAAAATACTCGAGCATGCTGAGTCCTCGAGCCACACATTGTTGCCCCCATTAATTGCCCCTTTTTGTGGCATTAATAAACCGCTGTGCATTGGCATGGGCGGGCGGCCAGCAGCTCCCTGGACCATGTCCGGAGTGCTGGGTATTTGTTAGAATTTTTAATAACATTAATAAAGTGCACAATGAAGTCAAAGGCGACACGCACATCCTTCGAATGGCAGCGAAGCGCAGACTCCTTGAGGAGGCTGCCGTTTATGCTTATTAGCGTGCAAGCGAGCCATTAATACAATGCAACAAGAGGCAAGAGGCCAAGACAGAGTGGAGCGAGTCGAGTCGAGTCGAGTCGAGAGGAGGCGGAAGGGGTAACAGCATCAGCATCCTTTTAGTCGCATGCCACATAAAGAAGTAACGTGCGCGTCGCCGCCTTGCGGCGAATGTCATAAAAACTACTCATACTCGTACTTGTCGGTGTACTACGAGTATATGTGCCACATCAGGAGGCAGAATGCTAGCTGTCCATGTTACAATGATAAAAAGTAATTTTATGACTCGCACAAAAGGAATGCCGCCCCGCCCTGCCCCACCCTGCTCCGAAGGAATGCACTTATTTGTCCGTCAGCCATGGCATCCCGTTCCCCTCCCCTTGGCCCTCGTTCTGCCACACAACAGATGAAGCTTTTAACCAGCGTCCCGGCAGCAGCAGCAGTAGCCCGAAACTTCACCCCAAAATTGACTGAATTTTGCTGTCTTTAAGCTCCCAATTTCTATTTATATTTCGAATTTAAAGAACTTGAATGGAATTTTCCGTGCAGCATTCAAGAGCTCTTTGGAGGACAAAAACCCAACCAAGATTTGAATGCCATTTGCTGCAGCTGCTGCAAACAGCACAGAACTTCCGTTGAGGGGCAGCGACGGATGGGTATCCGGAGTTTAGCTCTGCGGCAGTGGATGTGGCTGTGGCTGTGGAAGGGTCATCCAATGCTAAATCAATTGGTGGCTGTGGCGGCTGGGTTCTCTGACTGGATGGCAGCGCAACCAACATGTGGTCACGATAATGGCTGACCTGACCCTCCGACTGCCCCGAAAGAGTATGCTAGATGTGCTCCCCTCTACACTTTCTATTTATTTCCCCTTAAAATCCGCTTATTCCGTTTATATTTTCTTTAACATTTTTTGGGTATATTTTTCTTGTTGCTTGCATAAAATAATTTGCTGATCAACGCGCGGCCGGGACAGTTTTTCTCATCGTAATTTATGCGGCAAGCGGAGTAAATCACACGAGTACTGAAAGGCTGAAAGAGAAGGTCGAAACGGGGAGTGTCAGAGAGGGTTATACTGTACAAAGAGGGGGTGGGGGAGGGGGATTCAGAGAAGCATTTAATGCCGTAAACAGAACATGGCAATAGTTTAATGCTTCGCACAGCACAGCACAGCTTCTGTTGCAGTTGCAGTTGCAGTTGCTGTTTATTTTCCAGCAGTCATTTGCAGAGTTGCCCCTTCCCGTCCTTCCTTGTCGGTGGGTGGGTGTTTTCGGTGCGGGGACGGGGTGGCTAATGGCCGTCCATTGGCCATAGTTTTCTGACTTTTCGTATGCTGTCAAGTGCTCGGCACTCGAAATTATTATCTGCCATTAATCATGGCCATAATGTTTGCCAGCTATAAAATGGAGCAAGTGCAACCAGAAACAGGGAGCACAGAAAGCGGAGCGTGGCGGGAGCGTGCTCCCCAGCCAAGGGGCACCCGAGGGCAGCTCCATGCGGATGGCGGGTGTCCGTGGAGATGCAAGGACGCTGATGAAGATGCCAGAAAGTCAGCGAAAGACATGGAGTTCAGGGGAGAAAAAAACATAGAGGAATCTATCGAAAAAGAGAGTTTTTGAATAAGATTCGTTCCGAAGGGCGCTGTCGCATGACGCGTGAGCTCTTTCTTAAGACCATTTTCCATTGAATTGATTGTAAAACAGCTATCCCCATGGTTCTATGATCACTATTGCGATATAAATCAAGGAAAGGTATTGATCCTGGTGTGAAGAAGATCTTAGATATTATGCCCTTCATCTAAAGGGACCTGCTGCTCTATGAACTCTTTAAACCACCCTCTCGTATGCGGATGAGATATAATTTTGTGCATTGCAATCGCTTTATTACTGTGACAATTATTTTAACTGCTGGAGATTTTTATGATGATATTTTTTGTAGTTGAAAATTTCGGTATCTGTTTTACTTTCTGGTTGCCTTTTTGAGTCATTTGGCCATTGTCTGTGCATTTTGTATGGCCCAGACCACACGACCACACGGAGAGCCATGCCACACACAAATGGCAGTACAGTAGGGTACAAAAAGGTGGTGCTGGCGGTGGTGGTGGTCTGGTGTCGGTTCCTTGAGGCACGAGAGCTGTACGAGGTACGAACTGTATTGTAAACTAAACTCGTGCATAAATAAAAACCCCAATTTGGGTTCATATTAAAATAGACAGACATTTTTGTGCTGAGCTCAAGGAAAAGTGTGTCAACATCTGTCTGTGTGTGTGTGTGTGTGTGTGTGTGTGGGATTGTGCGCTCGTGAAAGGATTGCCACAGCCACAGTATATATACATATAGTAAATGTGTACAGAATTTATGATGTGGCATATTTTCTTATGCTGGCTCTTGGGCCTTTGAATTTTGCATGAATTTCGATAGCATGCAGGGAGGGCGAGTGGGCGAGTGGAGTGGCCCTTTGTCTTAGGCTCTCGCCTCGTTGAATGGGCAATCCGATACCGCACAAGGTGTAGCATTTCAAAATTTAATAACCAGCCAAGGAGAAGGAGAAAAAGCAGAGGCCCGTCCCCCACACGTATAGGCCTCTCTTATAAGCTTCATTTTCTGCTTCCAAACTGCGGGCGGATTGCGAATTTGAGCCAAAAGATTGCAGGAAGCAGAGCTACTGTATGTGAGGGATCCATTGAAAACCCATTTGGTATCCGGTCCCCGATGATGACGTTGACATAGCCATAATATCAAAGGGCACAGTGCCTGTTTGGACGTGTTCCGCCCAAAACGGGCCTTTGGTTTTCGTGCCCCAACACCACAGAATCATTACGAGGAGCAGCAGCAGCAGCATATTGCACAGTTGCAGAACGGCAATTTTTGAGGTAACTCAACACTCGACGAGCCCCAGGCAGCAGTGGCACCGAGCCACGTCAGTGCATCAGTTTTGTGTGCTAATTTGCCGTCTAATTTGTGATGGACAGCAAATGAGCGGAATCTTCATGTGACCCATAGGCTTTTTCTTGTTTCTGCTCCTGCTCTGGTTGCCACTCTGGCTCCTGCCTCTGGCCTATAGACGTGTCAAACGCATCAAAATTGCGATGATGTTGCAACAGGAGATGCAATCGCATCCACAATGGCATTTCGTCAGCTTTTGTGATATTGCAGAGAAAAGCAAAAGCAAAGCAAAATGTTCATTAAGCCCGAAACGAATTTTAAGAGGAATTTTGAACTAAAAAGTACTGAGAATCCACAGTAACAAATGACTTTAGGCCTCTAAAAATCCACAGCTCTTGGCCATTAAATATTGATAATCATCTGTATTTCTATCGGAAAGGGAGTCGAGTTTCCTTTCATTCATGTGCTTATCTTATATGGAACTTCGCGCAAGGCCAAACATATAGCAGAGTGGCGCAGTGGAAGCGTGCTGGGCCCATAACCCAGAGGTCCGAGGATCGAAACCTTGCTCTGCTATGGGGCTCGTTGTCGCCAATTGGATTTTTTTTTCTTTTTTTTTAAATTTTTTCTTTTATTTATTTTGCTTTAAATAAGTAGACAGTTATTGGGTTACACAAACGCATAGGTGGAACAATTTTAGCCATCAAGCAGTTCACTGTTGCTCGGCAAGCAGTTCATGTGTAAGCCAAAGCAGGGCAAGCAGTATTGTCCGCTTTCCACCCGTAGGGAAAAACCGACTTTTAACGTATATCTTCCATATATCCTGCCGAATAACGCATATGATACATACTTTTATTATGTACATCATAAGTATATACCTCTGTGTGTGTTTGTATGTGCTCCACTGGCATTGGCGTAATTATGTTTGCTTACGTGGCCCCAGACGCCGGTGGCACCAGGCACGGACACGGCCAGTAGTAGCCGCGGACAGACACCGAACGAGGAGGCAGCAGCAACAATGTGTGGCTTGAAATTTGACACTTTCACAGTTGGTCAGTGTTTTGTCCTGGGGGGCTGGCCTGCGATGGGCTGAGCTGTCTGCATTTCGTTAGATTAATGTCCTGCTCAATCATCAATAGGTTCCAGCGTTCCAGTGCTGCCATTTTTGTTTGTATAGCACTTGTTTATCGCCTGCCCCTGGACCCTGGATATCTCGGAACCGTAGATGGTGGGGAGAGGGAGAGAAACGGAAGGTACAACTGGAGAATACACTGAGAAAAAGTCGAGAATAGGTTTTATATATTTTTCTTCCTGTCTCATTCGTTGCGCTCTTCGCGGCAATCACTTGTTGGCCAAAAACACCGCCAATCAAGGTAATGGCCCTTACCTCTGGTCTTTTGTTTATTCTATAATCTTTGGATATTCACGTGTTTGTTTTTACGTTTTTAAGTTTTTATGGATGGCTAAGAATTCCGCTGCTATTTGCCTCCGGCACTCCGTAGTATTCCCGCAGTGCAATCTCTCTCTCTTTTTGGTTTCTGGCTGTTTGTTCAGTTGCCTTTTTTTTTGTTAGTTTCCTTTTCTTTTTGGCCCGTTTTTCCGTTCATTTGCTGCGCTTCGGTTTTTCCTTCTCTTCGTTCTGTTTATTGTGTTTGTGGCGCTTCTCATTCCGTTTCGGTTCTGTTCGGTTCGTCCTGTGCATTCATCCTTTGCTTTGTTCTTTCGTTTGCTTTTAATTCATTTAGGTTTTTCCGCCTGTTCATTTTGATTGATTACCACTTTAATTGCGGATATTAAATGACAAGCCCAGCCCCCAGCCCCCAGCCCCCTAGTGGGAGGACATAGAATATATCCCCTTCCCCCCATTTGATTCCTGCATGATTTGTAGTTATTCAATGACACAGACATGGATTTGCACAGCGACTTAATGAAAGACCAGTCGTCGCTTCAAATTACGAGTGAATATTGTTTTTGGGGCGTGCTTCAAAGGACAAAGGAAATAAATCTATGGAAAATAAATTAGGGCTTAAGGAATTTGAAAATTGCTGCACAAATAGTAAATATATTTATTTGTTTGAAAACCCACAAAAAATTTATATTTAAAAATTCCTTTGGTCGTCTTAAAGGAATGTGGAATGCCGCAGCATGCTGCAAATAGATATATGTATCTATAGTTATTGAAGGCCAAGAAAGGACTGTACTTACTTTTTATTTCGCAGCGTACAGATTAGCAAATAACGCACCAGAAGCCTAATTGGCCATTTTTAAAATCGAATGATCCTTTGAAGTGGAAAGGTTTAATTTTGCAGAAATTCGTTAGATTACGGCTTACCACATCCTGGCCTGGCGTCTGCTGCCCCATCGTCTTTTATGGACCCCTCCGAAGGATCATTATAAGAACTCAAATCAGTGGATGTGGAAGATTCATCATGTTCTTTTTGAGAGCACCCCTCAGCCATGAAATACTCAGAGTCTTCCGAAGTATTGGAGCTGGAGGAGTAGGTATCCTCATAGATAAGATTCGGTTCGGCCATCACTCGGAATCTTCGATTATATTTAAGATTTTCGAAAATAGAAGCACCAACGAAAATATCACACAATTTTTGAGACTGTGATTCGTTTTTCCGGAGTGTTTCGGAAAATGCTACTTAGATGTGGATTTTTTTGTTCTCAATTCTCAGAAAACCATTCTCATGGCCATGCATCATATCTACTACTCCCCTTCTGATAAGATAGAGGGGGATTCCTTGATTAAAGGTCTCTTGTCCAAGCAATTTTACGCCTTTGATGTGGGCGCTATAAATAATGTTCTGTGGGCGCACTGCGTGGGGGGCCGCCGCTGCAGTCGGAACTTGTAACTATATAATAATTCTAATGAAAAATGTCGAGCAGCAAATTTGATTACTTGCTTTGATTGTCAATTAAAGGCACAACAACAATTTGCCAAGCGGTGGAATCTAGTTAGACGACGAAGACGACAGCGACGGCGACTTCGACTACGTCACCAAAGATGCCTGTCTAAACATCTTTACGAGTGTACATACAGCATAGTGTTGGCTATGCTAGGTGTCAGAGTTTGTTGACGAGCGAATCCTAATTAATTTTGCACAGGGAAGGGTCCTGTCCTGCATTTAGTGACACTGGGATCTAGCAGTCGGCCTGCTCATTAGTCCTATTAATTGATAAATTGATGAGGCGGTGTTGGGCCTCACTCACCCTCTCTCTAGAGGGTGGAACATGAATATGAACTTATGCCATGGTTTCTGCTGCATTGGCCAGGCCAAAAGTTGAGGCCACTTCTCAAGGCGGAAACTTTGCCTGAAAGAAAAACACCATCCAGGCGGAAAGGAGAGGAGAGGAGAGGAGAGTATCATTTTTGTCTGTCTGTCTGGCTGTCATATCAAACTTTGATTTGATTCGATATTCAGTATCTTCTGTGTGTGTCTTTGAACTAAACTTTTATTCAAACTGACAAGTTTTGGCTGGCTTTGAGCTGCTGGCCAACAGCACAACAATCAGTTAATGCAGAAGGCAACTTCTGTTTTGGGTACGGTTCCTTTTCTGTTGATTAATTGCTGGCGGAGTTTTAGTGTCACAACTGTCTTGATTAATGCCTTGTCCAGAAAATTGTGTTTGCTTCACACCTATCCCTCGTGCCACCAGTGCGCCTGGTGGCACCTCTCTTTTGCCGACTGCCGACTGCCGCCTGCCGAATGCCGAATGCAGCCTCGGCCAATTGTTAATTGTTGTTAAGCGCTTTTAATTTTCATATGTGCGGAAAAACCTATAGAAAAAGCAGCAGAAGGGGAGCAGAGGCACGAGGTTAAATGCCAGAGCCGAGCAAAAGCCGAAGCGAAAGCCAAGCCGAAGGCCGACGGCCGAAATCCGTTAAGGATGCGCCTGCGCACAAGCCGAACGCCCTCTCTTATACTCACACGACACGCAAAGCTGTCCCCGAAAGCTTTGGATCGGGGCAAAGCTCTGGCAAAAGCCAGCGGCGTTTCATTGAAATACGGACGCACAACTGGCGCAGAGCTCAGTCACTGGCCAGCGAGGGTCGGTGCAAGTGGTGCCCCAACAGACAGGAAAAAAAAAGCTGAGCCAAAAAGGTGATGGTGAAAGTTCAAATATCCAGCCAGCAGCAGCAGCAGCAGCAACTGTGACCCTGTGAACCTGTGATCGCTTCCAACTGACACTCAACTGTCTGGCTGTCTGGCTGTCCGTCTGTCTGTCAGAATGTGCATACGAAGGAAGGAAGGAAGCCAACGGCAGAGCACCAGGCCACTCGAATCCTCTGAATCAGAATCAGCGGCGCATTCAACGTCAGCACATAATCCCAGGCACTTGAGCAACAGCAGAAGAAGCGGCAGAAGGACAGAATGGAAGACGAAGAGGCATCGTAATAATGCCCCCGATTAAAGAACAAAAAGCCAGGCTGAAGTGCTCCAAGTCATTTGTGTGCTCATTGTGCGGCGACCCAGGGCAAACAGCCAGGCGAATGGAGCCACAGCCACAGCCAAAGCCAGTGACAGTGCCAGTGCCAGCTCCTAGCCGACTGGATGGATGGATGGATGGATGGATGGATGGTTGCTCGGCGGAAGTGCTCGAAGAGGCAGCCCCAGGGCTCAGTCAAGACAGCGCACATAATGTCTGCTAATATTTGAAGAGTGCGTCGCATTAATTGACATGAAAGAGTCACGAAAAAGTGGAAGAAGAATGCATCAGCAGCGGCAACGGCAACGGCAGCAGAAGCGGAGCAAATGCAGCGAACATAAAGGATGGGCCCTAATGAGTGCGACAGACAGAGACACTGAGACACTCTAGACGATGGGGTAAGTGCCGTTGGCTTTGGCTTCCCTCTAAGCCTTCTTCAGCATTGTTTTTCCCCCCCTCCCATCACCCAACACTCAACACCCTTCAACCAGTGCCCCTGCCTCCTGTGTGTATTGTGTATCTGTGATTTGGTGGCCAGGCCAAGTGATTTATATGCCAATAAATGCAGGCGGCTTGGGCATTAATATTAGATTGCATTATCCCGTCTCTCTCCCGTCTCTCTCCCTCACCTCCTCCCTGGCTGCACCATGGACACCATCTGTTTGGATGGCTCGATGGCTGGGTGGAGGGGAGTCATATATTTTATGCCAAATTATCCCCAGTCCTAGTCCTGGCCCCTGCCACTGGACTACCGTGTTAATTTACTGCGGTTCAGCTAGTTAGCAGATTCTCTCTTCATAAATTACACAATTCTCATTCCAACCCCCCCCCCCCCCCACTCCGCTCTTACAGCCATTAGCCTCATTGGCATCTGCCAGCAATCAATTTGAAATTATATTCCACAATTTGTTGTTGTCCGAACTGCCAATTAGGGGCATGCAACACATACAAATAACCAATTGAAATGCAAATATTTAAATAGAGCACTTTTTCCCTATCACACTCGCACTGGCAATCCCTGCAATCAGTTTTCAATTGTCAAACCGAGTGGATTTTCTTTTTTTTTCCTAAAATGATTTTCTTTTGTGCTTCACATCGGTTTTGGCTGGGGTTTTTTTTGATTGCCGAATAATTAATTTCCGTACGATATAGCGGAATGCATTAATTAAAAGTCCTTCCACTGTCTGGAAGCCATTCAAAGCATTTTGATGACTCTATTTGATGTCCAACATTGATGGCTACATAAATAAATAAATAAATGCAAATTTGTGTTTTTTTTTTTCTCTAATTATTTTCTATATATTTTGTTTGTATTCTAAAACCGCAAAGCAAATATAAAAATGGCATAATTTATAAATATTACCACAAAATATATTTATAATGTAATTAAATTTTATAAATAGAATATTCAGAGAAAGGTAAGATCCCATACCGCTCGGAGAGTGGTATTGGCTGGTAAGTTCTGGTAAGAGTTGTAATCCCCCATTAGCCCCCTCCGCCAGGGCCGCCAGTTAAAACTTTTATCCCAAAATGTCTCTATCTCTCACCCTCTCTCACCCTCAATTCCCTGTTAATTTGTGACTTTGTCTTTGTTTACGGCGGCTGCTCACAAACAAAGCCAAAGTTCTACAAAGATTTTAAGCCAAAAAAACAAAAACGAGAGCATCTTTTCGTTGATTTTTGCCACAGAGACAAAGACTGGCCTCAAAAATTCAATTAAACAAAAAGGAAGTGAAAATCGCTTGTCGCTGCCACAAAATGTTCCATATAATATTTAAATGGAATTAGTTTTAATTAAGTCCCCGGCTAGGTTATGAGGCAGCCACAAAAGGAAATTTCCTTTTTTCCCTTTTGCCTTTTGCCTTTCCCCTGGCCTCTGATGAGGTTGAGGTCCATGTCCGAAAACCAAAAAGCAGCCCAAAAAAAGAGCAACGTTAACAGACTCAAATTACCAAAGGCTCAAAAAAAAAAAAAGAAGCAACCAAGTGAGACCAAAAATGTTGCTCCTGAAGGAAGTGATTAAAGTTTTACCTAAACCCCTAGAGAACCGAAGGCCTGCTGCCCCTTCTTCCTGCTGCTTTGCCTTTTTTTCGCCGTAATAAGTATTAATTAATGCAAAAATGAAGACAAGCGACCGCTGAGGAGGCATAAGTAGGGCTTCTCCTGCCTCTCCTGGTGCTCCTGCCGCTCCTGCCTTTTGCTTCTTGTTTTACAAATGAGCAGAAACCGTCGCTGCGTTGGAGTTCCTTTCTGTTTTTACCTTATTTTTTGCTGTAGATTTTCGCCCGCTGAAATTTGAGTCTCGTTTGGTCAAGCAAAGTGACGCAAATTAAGAGAGGACCTAGCCAAGCAGAAGCAACTTAATGAAAATGAAATTGACACCTGGCCTCTACCTGGAGTTCATGCGGGGTACCCGTCCTTTAACGGGAAGCCGCGTCATCTGCCCCCTGCTCCCCCCTCACTCCCTTGAGTGACCGCAGCGTAAGATTATACGCCCGTCTGAAGTTACCACGATATATACAGTAGATGATGATGGCAATGGGTTGTGGGGTTGCGGGGCGGAGCGGAGTCGTGTGTGTGAAAAGAGGACATGTCGTGTCAATAGTCGCCTGCCTGGCACTTCCGGTGACATTCGGTTCTGCCCATCAGAGAACGACACAACGACACAATCCCTATGTCCTGTGCCCCATAAATCTTCTCATAGTGCAGCCTGCCCCTTCCCCCACATATGTGTATGTGTCGTATGTTGTTTTATCTTTACGCCTCCGAGCCCCAGACCAAAAAACCCCAAACACTGTCTCCAGTTATTCGAGTTTCGTTGTTTAGCTCATAAATCTGCTTATCTGCCAGAGGGGTGGGGGAGGGGAGGGGAGTCCCCTTTGCTGGAAAAGGGCTCCAAGCTCTTTTGGTTTTTCCAACTTTTCTCCTTTCGGAGAGCAGCTGCGTGGCATTAGAGGCTAAAGCCTTCTGCAACCAAAAACTTGACCCTGTTGCAGTCATGCATAAATTTCTTAGATTTCTGGCCTATTGAAGGGTCGCCGCACAAACACAGAGCAGGGAAAATACACAGGAAAATGTGTACCGGGAGTGCGACAGTATTTTTGTGGTCCCAAAAGTTATAAATATTTTTGTGGAATTAATTAAGGGCCTCCGGGGTTGGGCTGTGTGGGCCCGTTTCTACGAATTGAAATATGCACAAAATGAAATTAGTTGCCGAAACAAGATAAAAACGTAATGAAATGAAATGCGGCAGGGCCTAAATGTTGCAGGGACCTCAAAAGGGAAGGAAAAGCAAGCAGCAGCCCCAAAAACAATGAAGAGGCAATAAAATGTGCTACCAGAAGGGAAGGGAAGGTAAGGGAACGGAAATTGAAATATGTCCAGCCCATAAATGGGTTAAAAGGCAATGATGGCAACGCCCACACCCCATCCCCGCCCATCCCCCAATTCTGTAAAGGCTAAGGGGAACATTTAAAAGATTATAGCTGCCGATGGAGCCTCAGATGATCCATTGTCATCGACACAAATTGCTGGAATGATAAATGAGAAAGAACACGGATTGGCAGATACGAAAAAGTCATGCCACAGACCAAAGGCAACAGATTATCCGGCATATCTTCCATCAAGAGCATTGTGGCAGAGAAACCTTCGCCACTTCTTCACTCCTTTTTACAACCGCAAACATCCCGATGTTGTCATCCGTTAAAACGTCTCGTCTCTGGCATAAAATGGCAAAAGCAGAAGTGGAAATAGAAATATTTCTACGACCGAGAGAACGACACCTAACCGAGGAGATGCCTGGGGATTTAATTTGAATTCTTATGTGCACTCAAAATTCTTTCATATTTCATTGTTATTTTATTTATCTTGATATTTCTGTGGCACTGCCGCTCCCAGCACCCACTCCTAGCGGCAGGATGGGGCTACCCCTTTTTTTGGACACTGCAGGACACTGCAGGACCCTGTGGTAGTCTGCATACGTCATCGAACTGTTGACCGAGTTGGCGCTGGGCCAACATGTTGCCTGTTGCCTGTCAGCAGAATCTGCGGAGATAACACTGGGGCCAGCAGCAGGAGCAGCAGCAGGACACGCAGCTAGGACACACTGTTTTATGCATTGCATGCATAAAGGACACATCGTGTTGATGGGATAGGGCCTTCTGTCCTTGCAGTTTTCTGCTGAGGCAGCAACGGGGTGGCACAGAATGGATGCAGCTGCCTCTGACCCTGGCTCGACAAAAGTCGTATATGTACTGCAGGCGGATCTGACCACGGAAAACTTATGGAACTCCTCGTTGCTCCTGCTGCTTCGTGCGGATACGGGCAGGCTCTTGTTCCAGGTCCTTTTCCTTTCACTGACTTTCGCCTCGCCGGCCTCCTCGCTGGCCTCCTCGCTGGCCTCCTCTCTGGCCTCCTCTCTGGCCTATTACCTGTTGTGGTCGCTGATTTTTCCTCTGCCTTTGACTGTGGGCATCCATCAACCGACGCCATATTGAATCAACGCAAAATAATTGCTTTTTAAATGGGTTTTTATACGAGAACCAGCCGCGTTCCCTGCCTCTGGAAGCTCCCTCCCACAGTAGCTGGATGAGGATGTGGAAGCAACACTCATAAATTCAAGGCACTTCCAACTAGCCACCACCCTTGCTTCCTGCTACCCTCCACCCCCCACACCCCCCAGGCCATGGGCTAAGTTTAAACCGTGTTTCGGGATCTCTTTCTGGTTTCTTTTCGATTTGTGAGCTTTAATTCTCAGATTTATGCTTCAGCCGCAAGGACATTTTTAATGAGATTTTGCTTGGCCAGCACGTAGCCAGAGGATGAGAAATGGAAAGGAGAAGAGGCGGAGGAAGAGGGAGTTTCGAGGCGTTGACAGACACAGATTATGAGAGATATGCCAAAAAGTCAGTGCGGTTAAGCAGCTGCCGCTCGGATGGGCCCTGGAGTGGAGCGAATTCCTGGAAGGGAATAGAAGTGCCAAGCGGATAATAGGGGGGTTGGAGCCGCTGTGAAAGCAGACTTAAGTTCTCCATGGGACGATGCTGATGTTGATGTTCATGTTGATGATAGTATCCACATTTTCCCCCCAGAAAAGTTTTCGTTTAGAGCTGGGCTACTCCTCTCTCTTCGTGGCTGATGGCTGGGAATGCTTCGAAATAATTAACTCATTTATCAAGGGGAATTCGTTCCAGTGAACAATTCAGACCGAATTCTCCACTGCAAAGATTGTCGAAAGCGAAAAGTTGATTAAACTAAAGTTTAGCTTCGGAGATCATTGAGTAGACTAGTGTGGATAAAAGCTTAAAAGTGGAAGTAGAAAGTGTGTAAGACGGAGAGAACAGCCTTACCGACTGTTGATCAACTGCTTATCGACTGCTTGTTCAACTGCTTGCGCTCTAAATTGAACTGCTTGCTGAGGGAAAATCGCTTAAAGACAATCTAAGTTCAAACATGAGAAAAAACCTCGGGTATAAGCGAAGATCTGTTCGGAGATGAGTTGAGTTGAGTAACGATGTATCATTTCAGAGGGTAATAAAGATAACAATAGAATATAAAGTTACATCATATATTAGGATTGTATTTTAAGACTCTATTCCCAAGTGTCTAGACTTTTCTTTCAAGGTCTAGATTTGATTGAAAATGTCTTCTTTTTTTGAGAGCTGGTCTGACATTGTACGATATTGCAGTGTCTTTTTTATTTGCACCCAATTAATAGACTTTTAAGCGTAAGTCTTGTTAGTTTTCAATCGATTATGTTTGTTGTTTTACATACAGAAATGCCGATGGCGACAAGGTGTGAGTGACGTCGATTTAGAGATGCCCAAAAATCACATCACTTTTTTGTTGAGCGACACATTTCATGTGGCATTCGGGCCGAATTTGCATTCAAAATCAAAAATAGCGATAGATGCCAGAGAGATGTTTGGACAGAGATAGAAACCGACTAGAAATGGCTAGTCATCGGCGTTGTTTTTGCCCGGGACTTAATTGAGTTCAACTGAAAGTGTCAATTCAAATGACAGAATCTCAATGCGAGATGCATATGTATGTGTATCTACATGTGGCTACGCAAATGCAAAACAGACATAAGCCGTAGACGAGCTACACTGAGCAGAAAGATGAGTAAAATCATGGAAAGAAAACAACAACAAAATCTCGGAAAAATCTCTTTAAAACGAGTCAAAAGAAACAACAAGTTATCGGCTAGATTTTCCCTCAGTGTATGTTCACATTCACACAACTCATGGATAGTTGGCGCTTCATCAACCGTTACGAATTATCATCAGGTGGCAGGCAGCTTTTGTGAAGCTTTTGATTAGCAATTTGTAGGCATTTGTGTTCGAGTTGTATCACTGTATGCCACATAATTGCTGTCGTCAGGAGGACGACCCACGGGGAGGATCCTGGGAGCCCTGAGGGGGCGGTGCCACAAAAACGCTGCGTTTTAGCATTTCCGCTTGCTGGCACAACGACAAGCGCTGACGTTGGCAACGGAAACGGAAGTGTAACTGCCGCAGCAACACACACACACACACACACACACATCCATGTGTGGGGATGGCAAGATCTGGCCTGTCTGTCTCTGGGTCTGTCTCAGTCTTTGAGTCAAGGCGTAGCCGGGGCGCATTTATAATTAACATAATGATGGCATTTTGCTAAACACCGTTTTCCGCATGTAACACACACTCCCTATCCCTCTCTCTCTCGCACACAATGCAGAGTGGAACGCGTGGGGAGGGGGGTGTAAGAGGGGCAGACACAGAGGACACTTAACAAGGGCTGCATAGTTGACATGAAATGCCAACTTAATGTCAGAAAGTTAACATGCCACTTGAAATTAACAAGCCGCTCACACACGGTGCAGTCCTCCACACACACACACCTCTGCAACCCTTTTGGCCAGGGTCTTTTGCATTTCTCCCACCCGTTTCGGCAGGCCCTCTTAGGTCCTCTTCCATCTGATTCGGAATCCTTTCTGCATTGTTACGTATACGATGGCCCAAACCCAAGCGACCCCAGAGCGGACCTAACCGTCGTGTCAGGTGAGCCGCATTAAAAATGTAGAATTTCATCTTTTAGTCAGCAATTGTTACGTTCTTTAGACAAGCCCCTCCCCCACCCCCAACTAAAACCACTTTTGGTAGAGTGGCTGCCTGCCTGCTGTCTAAGTTTCAGGTTCTCGAGTGTGGCCAGGCTTTGTTTTTCAACTGTCGCGCTATTAAAAACCACATACGGAGAGAGAGAGAGAGGCCGAGAGCAGAGCCCTTTCTTTACTTTTTTGGTCCCATTATTAATGCACACATACACACACACACACACTAGACACACAGACAGACACAGATAGCCACATTTTACATAACTAATGAAAGCGAATGATACGACTAAGGAAATGTTATGTAAGGATATTCCCCTGAAATGAACATGGCCTGCTGCCCACGCCCACGCCCACGCCGACGCCCACACCCCCCGATTCTTGGCTTCGCTCCATTTTCCATTGATTGGCTGGAATATGTATTTTCCGGGCATTAATTCCATATTCGGTTCGGGAAAAATTACCCAGGGAATGGGAAATTTCACAGAATTTATATAATTTAATATTTAATAGGGCTTTAAGGTTACCTCAAATAAAAACATATAAATATCTTTTATTAAAAGGTATCTAAGGAGAGTTTGAGATACTTACGAAGGATGGTTATTCCAGAGAAACAGAATGAGATTTATTACTGAATAAGGGCTACTTCTCAAATATATAGATACATATAGTGGCAATTATGTTGAAAATATGGGAGCTCTGAGGACCACTTCAGACATTTTGTAGCGCACTTTTCAGCGTATAAAAAGTATCTATAAAATAAAAAAGTATTTTAATTAAAATCTAGCGCATTCCTTAATCAAGCGGTCGGCTGTTTTTGTTTTTTTTTTGCCAACGTACTTTTAAATACATTTAATTTAATATTTAAAAAGAATACACAAAAAAGTCGCAAAAATGGAGAGGGAAAGAGGGAGTGAGAGATATTTTAGGCCCGTTTCGCTTGGGGGCTGCCCCCAAATTGGTCGTTAGCACATTTGACGACACAGCCTTACGGGGGAGGATGGTTCGAAAAGGTCTCTGCAAATTACACGTGACAGGCTAAATGTTGGACAGGGAGGGGGGCAAGGAAGGAAGATGTTTTCTGGCTTGACAGAGCTACACTCCCCCCTCGTGGGCTGTCGGGGGCAAAATGATCATAAAATTAGCGCACAAAAGTAAAACATATGAGACGCGATTTGAATTTGACGCCATTACCTTCATTTCGGGTACAGTCTGCCCCCGAAAGCAGAAGAAGAAGAGAGAGTGGGAGTGGGATACGCATAATGACGCACCAGGCGCCAAAGTCATTTGCATATGCCAGCCTAACGGTAAAGAACAGAAGGAAGGCGACGGCAAAGGCAAAACTCCATAAAACTTGGAAGCTGGTGGGGAGGGGGAAGGCAAGGGATGGAGGAGTGTGAGTACACTCTGTATGTGTGTATTTTTTTATTGGCAGCTGTCTGGCATACTAAGTGAGCTTTTATGCCACCGAAACGAAGCTCTCTCCCACTCCCACTCTCTCTCTCTCCCCCTCTCCGCTAATAATCGTACATAATAATGTGCTTGCTCACTGATACCGTTAATTATGCAGTGCAGTGCAGTGCGGGGCAGGCCGCCTCTAATTATGATTTGTGCTGCCCACTTGCTGTCGCTGTGTGTACTTTTAATGAACACGTACTCGCTGTACGATGGGGAGCGGGGGGGCGGCCAATCAATGGGGTCCATTGTGCTGGCCTCGCAAATCACTCGAAACTTTTGCTCGCTAAAATGTGCGCAATCTACCATCGTTCTTGATGTGGGAAGGTGTGGAGGTACTGGTTAAAACGCCACTTGAGGGCAAACAAAAGATGCAGGCGGCAAACAGAATGTATCTGCCGGATGCGGCAGTACCACAATTATGCTACAAAACGTTGCAATTAAGCAAACTGTAACAAAGGCATGACCGTCGCAGACACGCCCCCGTCCCCGCCCCTTCAAGCACAAACTGTAACTGAATATGTCTGACAAAAACGAAAGAAAAAGAAAAAGGAAGAGCGAAGAGCGGAGAGCGGAGAGCGAAGGAGAATCAGCACAAAAACTTCCGTTGTGTCCCGCTGTCAACGTTGTCGCTCTCTGTCTCTCTCTTTGTCTGTCTGTCGCTTTATCTTTGCTGGTCACACTCGCACTTGCAATCAGTCCTACCCGCCGCTCTCTCACTCTCTCTCTCCCTCTTCTGGCGCTGCTTTCAACTCTCTCAAGTGCACTCTTCATATTTTTTGCCTTGCAAGCGTGTGAGTGTGTGTGTGTGTGTGTGTGTGGAAACGTGTTCAATTGATATTTCTGAGCGCGCTAAGAAAAAGTTATAAATACCAAGAGGAAGAACACGAACGAGGATGAGAGGCAAAAGGATAAGGGGAGCAGCAGCAACTTGAGCCAAAACTGCAATATTGCTGGTGCCGCACCCGCTCGCCAAGCCGCAGACTTTGATACTCTATGGCATCGATCGTTACTACCTTATAAGATATGATATACGGCTCTGGAATGCCGTTGAACCCTCCGAAGGTGCATAAAAAAGCAGACTACACACGACAATACGCCAAAGTGTGGGTGCGAGTGCCACTTGAGGCGGCAGCAGCCTCTTACAGAGAGTGAAGAGTGAAGCAGCAGCTACTTTCGCCACAAGTCTTGTCCCGGGGCCAAGAAAGCCAAACAAGTGGCTGACTTGCTCGCATATTGATTGCGCTTAGCCAATGCCGCTCCAGGGTGCAAGTCTAGTCACTTTGTACCCACTCCAGTCGACCAAACTTTCATTTAGGTGTCACACCACCCTCACAGTGGAGAGAACTCCAAAAAACACACACACACCGTAGCTGGGGGGTGTTGCCAGGTGAGGCACAGCCTTTGCGTCATCCCCGTGCCCGGACATGACTTTGCCAAGTTGCATATTGAAATTTTATTGCATTGCAGCTAGAATGGGGGATGTGCAGGAGGCGTCAAACGGAAAACGGAGCGGGTGGAGCGGCTGGAGCAGCCAGACAGCAGGCACTGAGGAACAGACCTAGTCAAGCGGCGCAAATTCAAACATTTGTATTGCTGAAATTGAAAAAGGTGTCGGGATGAAAATGAAAAATTATATCCGGATTGCAGGATTGTCCCATAGGGTTCTGCGTGAATCGGGGCCGAGCCACGGGCCGCATGGTCAGCCTCGATAGCGGCCATGTTTTTGTCTTCATTTTTTGTTTGGCCCTGGCCCTGGCCCTGGCTCTGGCTCTGCCCTGTTGATGGGTTGCTGTCCGATGTCTGATGATGTCTGGCCGGGATTGTTTCTCTCTCCCTCTCTCTCTTCCGCTGGGACAACACAATGCAGCTGGATGACGGGAGAAATCCGCTGCCCTGCCAATTAATGCAAAAATATTGGCGGAAAAAACTTGAAACGTTGATTGGTCGCCGGTTTAATTGGATTGTATGCAGACGGCAAACATTGCCAGGATTATTAATGTATCAAACTGCAGTGCTATCGATAATTGATCGATTACACAAGCTTACAGCAGTTTATTATGCACCAGCCATCATAAATCATTGCTTCATTTCGCGCCCAACTAAAAAAAAACCAAAGATAAACTCGCATTACCAATTTATGACCTTAAAAACAAACTATTAAAATTGGTTATTATCATTTGATGATTTATCGATATGAAGCCTGCGAGGCCATGCTTTAAGCAAATTAATTTGTCATTGAGGGCTCCATTTATGATCAATCATCCAGGAATCCAGCAAAAAACCAGATCCAAAAATTCCTTCGAATTTTATGTTGAACATAAAAAAGTATATCCCCCCCTTAGGGATTATCTAGCTGTCTGTCTATTGCTCTGGCCGGATCTCCGCGTATCCGCATATCTGTGGGTGTGCGAAATTTATCTTTCATTCCGACGGTTTTTCGGGGTTTTTCGGGGTTTTTCTGCTGTGGCTGCTGCCCCGCCTGGTGTTGCATGCATTTATGCAAACATATGCCGCGCGAAAGGCCAAAAGTCGTGACGTCAACATTGGGCTAGCAGCGTAGAAACATGCCAAAAAGTTTTTGCCAGCCGCACTACCATTCCCAGACCATGCCCCAGTGCCTCTGCCCAGACAGCTGTCAACAGTCAAATATGCAGGCAGCAGACAATGCGAGAAAGGCCCAAAAAGCCAGCAAAATCCTGGATGAGGATGACATGTGCACGACTCTGGCGGATAAGACCCAGCCCAGCCAGAGCCACAGATACAGATACATTCCACTCGAGGAGGCTGCAGCTGTCTGGCGATGCTTTTTCGCACCTTTTGTGCCAAAGCACTTAATCATTCGCTGGATTTATTGCTCGAGCAGAATAGACCAATAAAAACAGCTGACTCCGATGCCAGACTCGCAAAGTAAATTTCAATAATTCTAATTTAACAACAAAAAGGCACACCAAATGATGATGGGGCAAGCGATGGGGCAGGGCTAAAAATGTTTACCAAACGTAAACAGAGCTCGTAGTACAGAGCTCCTCCACACCATAAGAACGTGCCACATCACTTGGTCCTCTTTGTTATTTTGGCTTTTTCATGCACCATTTATATAACCAGTGTTGGCGGCTGCTGCTGCTGCTTCCACTGTTTTGGCAGCTGTTCTGCTGCTGCCCCTCACTCTGGCCAAAGAATTTGACGTGTGCTCGTTTATCATTCATTTTGCGCTCGCTTACATTACGAGTATTTGACCCCCAACCCCAACCAGGAGCTGAACCTCAACCTGAAGCCGAAGCTGTAGCTGTAGCTGAAGCATTAAATTTAAGCACGTCCTGGTCTAACGTGCGCTCATTTTAACTCTGGGCATTACGCACGCCATAAAGCTTAGCCTTTTCTCCGCCTTTCTTTACTTTCTCCTTGGCCATCAGCCTTTAGCCGTTAGCCTTTAGCCCTCAGCCTTCAGCCATAATGAAGTTAGGTGAAGGCAGCCGGCGGCTTAACAGTCTGCCTGTCAACTCCAAATTTTTAACAACAATAGCCTCAATAAACAATAATGTCATGTTCGACTGCTTTGGGGGGGAAACGGAAATGGAATTAGGACGAAAACTGACAGCTTTAAAGTACAGTTGTGTCTGCAAGTGGTGCACTAATGGCCGAAGCTTAAAGCTGCAGTCAAAGCTTTCGCAGATCACCTGCACCGAAGGGGCAACCGCATGTAGAATTTAAATTGAATTCAATTGTTTCCGAAGGTCCCATACAAATATCAATCAATGCTCTTGACTGTACAAATTCGTTATGAAAATTTATTATCTCGTTGTAAATATATGGACAGCGGCGCTCTTTTAGCCATCATTGAACGGAATACTACGATACATTATGCTAGGGTTTACCTATAAACTTGTCCTCTGGCATTAATTAATAGTCTATTCCACTCGATGGCATGCACTTTTTCGGTTAACGATTATTTATTGATTTACTTTGGTTATTTGTCGCTTATTGCATTTTGTTTTTATGCTGTTAGCATTTCCATTAGCTGCAATTTAATTAGAGCACAACGAAAGCATCGCTGCTCGGATATTGTCTGTGTATATTTATTTATGAATTTATTCTTTGCTGGGGAAAAAAACGGAAGTAGCGTAGGGGAAAAGCTTTTAAGTAATTACGGGGACAGGTAAAATATGCTGAACATTTCCGCTTCGTCCACTCGACCCTCTCCCTCTCTCTCGCAAACAAATCGCTAACATTTTAAATTCAATAATCATAATTAAATGGTCAAAGCCAAAAAGCAGTTAAATCCCATTCCATTCCATTCCATTCCATTTCTTCTCCTCCGAGAAGGCGGGGGAAAAATCAAAAATATGAACGCAACACAGCAGAAGCATAACTTTTAATGTTTCTAACTACTCGCCAAAGGAAAGTTGGCCCCCAATGCCCCTCCCCATGCTCTCTGCGTGTGGCCGTATAATGGAAAACTTGCTTAAAAACTTTTAAATTAATTTTATTTTCGACCAACTACGAGAGAGAGCGATTCGCAAGAGGCGCAACGACATGGGGCGACAGGGGGCCACAGGGGCAACTTTAACTTCAGTTCTTCAGCTGAGTTCAGCATTAGTTTTAGTTCCAAAATGCCAGCTCCCATACTTGCTCTGTTTCTTTTCATTATTTGTTGTTTCATCTGCAATCCGTCGGGGTCCATGTCCTTGTCCATGTCCGAGGCAGCAATTAAAATAAAACAATTGCATACAAGTTTTGGGGCGCACATCTCTATCTGCATCGCCTGCCCGACTGCACGACGTTGTATCTCTCCGGCGGCATCTCCATCTCAATCTTGCCCCATCCCCTAGCTGCCATTGTAATTGCAGTTGACTCTCGACTCGACTTGAGTTTGGAGTTTGCTGCTTGCTGTTTGCCATTCCGGCTCTAAGCCAATTGCCTGGAGTGCTGGCCATCTGGGAATTAGTTTTGGCCCGAAACGAATGGCTTGATCTTTGCAGGGATTTCCATTTCCATTTTCGATTTCGATTATTTACAATTTAATAAACACTTATTTTGGGGCAATTCTGAAAGAGTAATTGAACTTTCGCTGAAAGCTCTCTTTGCAATTTCATAAGTGCACTAGAGAACATTGTTTAAGCCCAGTTAAGCTCCTCTCCAGCTACAGGTAATGCCTCTGCTGATTAATTTTCCACACTTTTCAATGGAAATATTGTGTAATTTATGTGCCTTCCAATTTGTTGTTCATAATTCATGGTATCGCCCTTTTGGAGTCGTGAAAAGCCACCGAATGGGAGGCCGTGCAATGCTCGAACGATTGACGCTGATTGGAGCCAGTCTGGATCAATATTGTCAAAGGTTCGCTTTCAAAGTGTTAGACACGCAAACAGGCCAGGACACAACAGCAGTTAACCGGATCCGGGCACCCACCCGGGGCGTGGCTGTCCGACCAGAGCGACACCCACCCCCCGCATAGTGGTGTCCGGGCACTTTTAATGTTTCCTTTGTTTGCCGTCGCTGTGTGAGTGTGTCATGTCCTAGCCCACCGATTGACACCACAGCACAACACCACAGGATACTCAGGGATACACAGCTCGGGGCCAAAGGCAGTAAGTGGTGACGGATAAAACACGCCAAACTTTGATCGATTTGGGGTGGATTGGGGGTACACAATTTTTTCTATGGATTCCTGAATACCTATATATGGGAGTCCTGCTGTTATAAATTACGAATTTATTGTAAAATTAAGCAACTTTTTTCACCCAAACAAGCAGAACCTTTATTAATGCAACCATCTCTCTTCCGTTCTCATTGCAGGTATGTATCTATCTATCTATTGAACCATCGAGGGGGCGGGCAACGGGTGACAGTTTCCGTTGCCACAGCAGACTTTAACTTGTCCTCCGCTATCGTTGCTGTCGGAGAGAGGAGAGACGAGAGGGCGGTATAGAAGTTTGCAACATGCTGTCATTATGGGTGGCCAGGCGACAGTTTGCCTCCGCTGCATCAGACGTTGCCACTGCCACTGCCACTGCCACTCGTAACTGTAATTTCTTGGCGTTTATTTTTGTGCTTTTTGTGGTAAGTTTTTCGCCTGCCCTGCCGCTTCGCAAAGTTTTCAAGTGTTTGCTTTCTAATGTAATTAAAATGCTAACAAATGTTTGCCAACAGCCATAAAATAATCATTTCAAGTAAACTGAGAGAGAGAAAAGATGGTGGGAGTACCAAAAATGAAACAGAAAATAGAATTAAAGTTCAAGTGGGGAGTGGGAGTGTGGAAGGAGTGGGGATAACGCTATCAGCATCTAATTTGTAGCATCAAATAAAAATCAAATAAAATTATCAGTGCAACGTGTGAATGCTTAACAAATGATGAAGGTGGCCCCCCCACACAGGCACACACATGCACACACACACACACCATACGAAGAGAGAACGGAAGCTCACTTGAGCTTACAGCTCACGTAGGCGATAATGTTTGCCTGCCAAGTGAGACCCACGCCCCGGGAGTCCACCCGCTCTGCCCTTCGGCCTGGCACATGTGCCGTTAAAAAACAGCTGCAAAATAGTACGACATGTCGTGTCGTGTCTGCAGCAGGCCTAAGCTGAGGTACGCCGCGCCGTCATCTCCATCTCCGTTTTCATACCGTTTGCCTCGCGCATACATTTTGCCGTTAAACATATGCCATGCGCCAGGAGCATGATTTAAATATGAATAAAATAAAAATCCTTGCTTGTCCGTTTTTGCTGATGCATGCTGTTGATTGTCACTGTTGATTCAGTGGCATATAAATAGCCTGCAATGTAATTAAACCAATTTGTAATTGACCTTTATTTATAAATGGCTCAACATTTCAATTAATTATTGACTTTATTACGTGACCCGCAGAGTTTCATGCACAAATAATGAGAGACAGAGCTTAACTCAATTGGCAAACAGTGGTAACCCGATAGAGTGATTTGCTTGACTTCAAGCTCCCCCTTTCCTTGCTGAGAGAGAGAGAGAGAAGCATGCCCTCTATCGTGACAGGCCGTGTTCATTTAGCGACATCTCACTGTCTGTGGCCGCAGTGTGGTGTCAGCCTGTTCCATCTCTCGTCGCCCCACCCCCTCTGTCCACTGTCACGCAACCGCAAAACAATGAGAAAAACGAATAACGAATATCGGAGGGAGGGAAAAAGCCCATAAAGCCGCTACAATGCCAGATATTTATCTGGCTTTATTGACAAAAGCGTTTTGTCGATTGTTCAAATAAATTATGCCTTTATCAATAAAGTCTAGTTCCCGTCCATTGCCTTGTGCCTCCCCTCCCCTCCTCCCTGTCAAGGCTGTGGCTACGTGACGTCGGCTTTAGCCGTGCCAAAGATTTGTTATGGCCATAATTCACACCAAAGAGACAGAGAGAGACAGAAGAGAGAGCGACCAAAAGCGGAAAATCAAAATCAGTTCGGATTTATGCGTATTTATGAACTGTTCTGCGGTGCAAAGGAGATGGGGGTCCTGGGAGGATGGCGGCGAAATTCTGATAACAACTCTATAAATCTTTAACCAAGACATCCCCCTCTGGCTGGGGGCTTTCTCTGGCAGCGACAGGCAAATCAAATATCAAATTGTTTAAGTGATTTTTCATCTTTTGCTTTTACCTTGTTAACGGTAACATCATTTCACGGGGGTGGTGGGTTGGGCGTGCACCACTTCAAACAAAACGCGGAGTAAACGCAGGAACAGCAACAACAACTTCATCATAAGTGATTTCGCCTCCTACTGCTTATTTTTTTTGTTTTACTTGACGGCGAGGTATTGTGTGTTTGAATACCCTAGAGGCGGGTATCCACGCCAGAGAGACACTTGGAAGTGGGAGTATTTCGGTATTAGCATGGGCGTACGTACATACAAACATCGGGATCGTCGTTCGTCGTCTATTTTCGCGACTCTAACCTTTTCGTCGGAGGCTGGACTGAAACTCTCCCCGCACCACGCCAACCGCCTTCGTGCGCTCAATTATTAACACTCGCTCTCGCTTTGCGCTCTCAACTGTAAGCTCTCCTGTAGCGACCGAAAGATCGATCTACTAGGGCATTAAAAGCTTCGCTCACGCTCTTTTACTGCTTTCCCAGCACCGACACTCTCTCTCTCACTCTCTCTTTGTATCTCTTGCTGTTTTCCTTGATATAGATTGTTTTGGATGGCGAAGTGAAGTCAAGAGAAACAGCAAAGCAGAGCAGCGCAGACCAGCCGTCATTTAATTTTATCGTGCGGAAGTTCTAAGTGCAATGCTGTTGTTGTTGTTGTTCTTTGACAGCTGTGTGTGTGAGCAGAGGAGGGTGAAAACGTGGCACTGCGAACATTGTGTGTGATGTAAAAAAAAAACATAGCTTAAAAGCGCGCTAAAATGTTCAATTTACGTTTACTTTTCACTTTGCTCCTGTCGGTCCTCTTGCTTTTTTATTATTTAAAAACATTGGAAATAAATTGAAACTGTTGGCTGCCATGTTTTGCCGATGCGTCCATCAGCCCACACTCCGCCCGTCACCCCTCGTAAAAGCTTCATTGACAACGGGAGCAACGAGAAATGCTGGTTCGCGCGTGTGTGTGTGTGTGTATGTCCCACAACATGCTATGAAAAATTGTATTTATTTATTATGAATTTCATTCTGTTCAAACAGAGAAGAAAATAAAAAAAATAATAATGCCACTGAAAATTGGCACAAAATGTTGCCCCTGGCAATTTTCCATTTTGCTTTACATTTCCCAACGCCCCTCCGCCTATGAAAACAATTTGTGTTATTCCGTTTAATAATGCAAAAACAAACGAAGACACAACAACAACAAAATGGTGTTTGCCGCCTGTTAATATACACGCATTTAAAAACAAAAATAAAATATGGAAAAGTAGAAAACAAAGAAATAAAAAAAAAACAAATATGCCCTCGGGGCAGGAAATGCAAGAAAATAAATCCAACGAAAATGGAAGAAAAACTGTGCAAATATTGGTTAAACCAAAGGCACCCGACCATGATGCAGGGTATTGCTAATGATGAATGATGTTGATGATGATGACGAAATTACGGGAGACTCATGTAAATGACGATGGATGCCGTCAAGGGGCAACGACTGTTTTGGGTGAATTGTGGGCGGCCCAGCAGATGAGAAGTAAATAAAAAAAAATAAAATAGGCGCTTAAAAAGGTATCCGAAAAGCTATAGATATCGTTTCGACTGTGGTCTAGGTCGAGAGGAATCGAATAGGTGTCCAAGAGAAGCTCAATCTTTCCATTGTCTTACGAAAGGCATTTAAAGATCCTACAACCAGAGAAAAAAGGCCTGAGAACCGAATCGTTACACTTGGATGTAAAAATGTAGTAAAAAGATTTTATCTAAATATATGTTTTACATTTAAATTAAATATATTTCCTACTTCATTTATATAATAATTTTTTAAAATTAAAATTAAAAGAAATTCTATTTATTTTCACTACTATTTAATTTACAAGCCGATTGTTTAATTGAAATATGGGTGTATTGGTTTTTCCTAATGCTATTTTTCTCTCAGTGTACATATTCTTTTCCGTGCTTTAAGCTTGATCTTTCCAATAGATGCAATATCGATACTGTGCATTATCGATAAACGATCAATTGCAGCGCTGACTCACAATCTATCGGCCACAATTGTGGACCTGGTTCATTGCAGTCCCTGCATAAATTCGTATATGCTTCTCTTGCCCTTCAAAGAAACAGACGAGCTGCTTGTAAAATGTAAATTTGTGTACAGCTTTCGTGAAAGCCCCCGTTAAAATATCTGCTCGGGAATTTCTTGCCACTCGCAAGCCATATATCAAGCAATTTTTCAGGCACTTGTTCAAGTATAAAGTCAGTTCAGCAGCAGCTGAAGCGCCTCCTCCAGCCCCAAACATTTATGGACGTGTCCGCAGCAGCAGAGGCAACTCAATAAGCCTTGCCACAAGTTTCGCAACAACAGAAAAAAGCGCACAAAAAAGTGTATATAAATATAGCCGCGCGAACGAGAAAAACTTTCAGAGCAAATTTTGCTCGCATAGAGCCGGAACAGAGGAACATTTTGAGCGCATATTTTAACTACAGCGCATTATGTTTTGAGTGATTTACGGGGCAGAAAAAAAGAGATGGAGCGAGAGCCGGAGGTGGAGGCGGAGGCGGCGGAAGCAAACGACTACACAGCGGATGATGGGGGAGAGAAGGCAGAAACAATAGGTAAAGAAAATATAGGAGTGCGAGTATATATAAAAAATATGGCATCACTTAAGCGTCGTCATTACTATAGTTATACCGCTCCCCCGCCACTCCCCGTCGAGAGGGGTATGCTAATGCTGCAGCAACAAAAAAGAAGATGTTTTCGAGTGTACACTTGCATACAGATGTACTGTATGTATGTACATGTATGTAAGAAGGCTGTGCTGTCTGTATGCTCGCGTCCCCTAGCGCGATAGCGAGAGAGCAGAGAGCGGATCACTTGAGCGCGAGAGCGATCGTCACGAGAGCCGTCAAGCGCCCGAGAGAGGACTCAAAAACTCAGTTGTCCGTCGCTAACGTCGTAAACAAGCAATTATTATTAAAAAACTCAAAAACAACTCAATATCAATAAGCGTTATATTATTTAACATTCCTACATGTACATATTGTCTATAGCAGTCTAAACTCAATAGGGTAGGGTATCTTGAGCTTCGGTCATTGATTTGTATAAGCTTTCTTTCTTGTTTTTGATGATTTGTGCTAGTGCCAGAGCCAGACCCCGACCCCGACCCCGACACCAGGCGATATGCATGTGTCTGTGTGTGTGTGTGTGTAGGTGGCAACAAAGCAAAAAGTCAGAGCCAGCGACGCAATGCTAATGCAGCAAAGTACGGGAAAGTATGCTACACAAGTTTCGTGGCAACATAGCCGAGTGTTTGTTTCGCTTCTGCACTTCCACTGCCATTAGTGTCGCCAACTAACTTTAGATAACTAATTAGAGACGGTGTCCTGGCCCTGGTCCTGGTCCTGGCTCTGGGCCTTAGTAGCGTAGAACTTCTGGGCGAACCTTACGCGCGGCTAATTACATTTAATGTGTCGGTTAAGCAACTCGGAAAAAGGAGTTATGTTTTGGGGCCAGCGCTGAGCTGCCAGCTTAAGGGGAGCCTGTGCTACGTGTGCTTCAACTTAATTATAACTAATTTGTAGCATATGTAGAGCTAAGCAGGAAGAGAGAGAGAGAGAGCGAAACTAGACTCAACTTTTGCGATTCAAGTGGCCATTAAAGCATTAAAGCTCTCTCCCACACACATGGGCAGGCACAAGCACACGCACACAAATGATAAAGCAATTAGCCGTGTGTGTGTGCGTGTGCGTGATATTATTAGGGAGCAAGAGGGAGCAAGAGGGAGGCCAGCGTAACTATGCATTCGGTCGGTAATCGTATTTGTGCGAGCATCGCCATCGCATTTGCATATTTATTAACGTTGATTTTAGAGCACCATTACCAGGACTCCCCCGCTAACCGCTTCAACCAGAGCTGGCCAAAAGCAACCAACTAACCGACCGACCGACCGACCGACCGACCAGGCCAGCGTGGAACCAGCCAAATGATTGAAATTAAAACCACAGGCGTACATAAAAAATCGCTTACGCTGAAAGCCCCAAACAACGCCACTACCATCAGCAGAAGAGAGAGAGAGAGAGAGAGAGAGATACGGCACGAGAGTGGAGTGGTTGGTGCGGAAATGCGAAGGGGCAACTGCGGGGGGAGTGGGGCTGTCCGGCAGCAGCAGCACTCGAATGAATTCACGTAACCGCATAAAATCAAACGAAATAAGCCAAACGGCAGGGCAAAAAATGGCAACAAAATGCACTTAAAGCCCCATCTACAAATGGAGCCCGAGGTGGCCCGAGGACCCAGCAATCCCACACCCACCCACACCGCCTGTCCGATCAGCAGAGAGGTGTAAAAATGGCCAGCGGCACGCACATGGACCCGAGCTGACCTTCCCTCCATGTTTCGCTGGCAAACGTGCAAGTGCAGCAGAGTGGCAGAGTGCAGCAGAGAGTCCTGGCAAAATGGAGTAAAAACTTGCAGGAACAGCACACCACCCCCCTTCCCCCTGGAAAACGGGAGAGCAAATACGAAAATCAAGTTAAAATTTGTTGAGGTCGAATCCCATCAGCCAGCGCCAACGCCACAGCCAGAGATAGCAAAAATGCAAGTGGCAGCAGCAGGTAGCAGGTAGAAGGTGGCAGGTAGCACAGCAGAAAATATTTAATTGTCGATCGAAGCTAGTGAACCGAGATTTCATTAGAGCTCCCATCACCATCTACCCCCACTTAATGGATGGATGAGTACTCGCACTCGTGCAGTGCCCAATTTCGAGCATGGAACTCATTAGAGGGGCGGCAGGATGGCGACTTCTGCCACAAATTGGTGGCAATATGAAAGCTCTCGAACCGAACACCAATTAAATATTTAATGAGTTCAAAGAAGGAGCAGCAGGCGTGTGGCTGCCATTGGTAACAGGTGCAGCGGCATTTGAGTATCGATAACGCTGTCAAGCATCCACTTCCGGTCGGGCGGATATCTTGGGGGGTTTAGACTTCAAATCCTGCAACAGGCGGGTAGCTGATTTGCTAATCAATTGTCGTCTGCAGTCTAGAACTTGGACAGAAGTTTGTGGAGGAGTTGCCTGAAACGAGCAGATATCCGACTTGATTGCATTTCATGAAAATTAAACAATGATTTGCATCGACAGAGCTGCTCAGTCTTGCCTCCACGTCATAAATGTCTCGGTTCAGAGCTCGAATCATATTATCTTCGATTCCGATTACCAATGGGTAGTGCCCCCAGCAGCTGAATGCCACACAGAACACAGAACAGTAATGCAATCAAAACTGCTACTGACTAATGGCAGATTGCCACATGTGGCAGATGCACCTTAGATGACTACAGACGGCCACAGGCTGCATCTTCCGACCTCCGAACTCCTACTCGTTTGAGCAGCATGCCCACCGGGGCATTGTACAGATTTGCGTGCATGCAACATTCATTGGCCGGCTGTGGCAGGGGATTGCAACATCAAATATAACAATATTTACGCCTGGCAACAGCCTGACTCGGCCTGAATACAAAATCGGAAATGTTCAATGGATTTGCTGCTGCACTGAGAGAAAAAGCACAAATCCGGGTTCCTGCACATCTGCTGGATGGCGTTGCCTCTTCTCAGTGTGGAATCGGGGAGCGGGGGGAGCTAACGACCTAAACGACAGATACGTGCCCCAATCGCAGCACAAAAGGCGCACAAAACTTTGCACCCTTATCCGATGGCTTACCGCCTGAACGGTTGGAGGCTGGGGGCTGGGGGCTGGGGGCTGGGGGCTAGGGGGCCGGAAGACAGGAAACCGTCAAAAAGTAAATATGCAGCAAACAATGGCATTATGTAAGTTAAAGTGCACAACAGCAGAAGCAGCAGCAGCCACAATGGTCCCGGAATCGGATTAATGCAACTGCTGTTCTCTCTCTCTCCTCTTTGCCCATTATACCACATTGTGGATCCATTCAGGATGGAGTTGCAGCATGTTCTATACACAGAGAAAGGGAGATAGGGGGAGAGAGAGCGCTCACTCATCCATATGGCCAATAAACAAAAGGACAAATGCGACGAGTCGCACCGCCCCAGAGCCAATCAATCGCTACGGCACTCCTGGGAGTCCTGGAACCGAAACCGAAACTTAAACCGAACCACACAGAACACGGAACACGGAACGGAGAACGGAGAGCAGCGACTCGGGGCGATTGAACGCAACCTGACACGCGACCAGTTCAATGCACGCTGCTCCCTAGCATCTCGCATAGAGCTGCGAGTCCCCAAAGCAAACTAATAGATTTTTGTGTTGTACAAGAACCAGGGATAACGAGAGAGGAGTCAAAGTCAGAGACGACGATTGGAATACCCTTTTTCTGAACCGAAACGCTCATCAGATGTGGATAGACGATCCCGTAGAGACTCCTGGTACCCTGTACACCCGTTTGGGTCGTTGTCAGAGCCCGCTTCAGTCATCTAATTCAATTACATAAACCGAAACCCCAACGGAAGGAGCCGCAGGAGCAGCCACAGTGCGGATTGGGAAACTTTAATTTGTATGCAAAGTCAATGCGGCGATGGTGGCGATGGTGGGAGGGAAATCGGGTATGAATATATCCATATGGAGATGCAATGCAATGCTGTCATGTCCTGGCGCACTCAAGCGCTTAATCCTTTGAAATGCAGCACCAGCCAGCAGGAGCCACAACCAGAGCCAGTGGTGGAGCTACTGGAATGATTGCGAGACCAAGGGGAAAATGAATATTACGCATACGCCGCATGTTGCAGCCACTCATAAATAAACTAGACAGCGCAAAACAGCATTAAATTTGTATGCAAAAATGTTGCATAATAAGATTATCAAACGCCAATGGGTGTGGGAAGGGGTGGGAAAATCAGTTGATAGACAAAAAAACACAAACAGACACACACACACGCTCCCATGGCGTTCCCGGCTCCCTGTTTCGTTTCGTTTCGACTCCCTGTGGCCAAACCCGTCGCTTTCTGTGCAAATTCATTTACAAATAATATTCGCCATTAAAATTGCATGGCATAAGCGGCAGGACAGGACACAACAAGACCGGACAGGACAGAACAGAACAGGACAGGACAGGACAGGACTCTCTGCCCAGTGCTGCGTACAGGCTGGTCCTGGCTCCCCCACGGACGTGGCTGGAGGGCGTAAAATATTTTTCTCATTTCCGTGCCGAGCACGAAACATTTTTGCGATTTCCGCAGGACCCCAGAGCGGGCTGGAAACAGGCAACAGGCAACGCCTGCCTCACGGATCCCCGCACAGCATGAAATATAAATACAATACAAATAAACGCGAGCACATCGGACGGACGATCCAGATCCAGATCCAGATCCACAATGTTGTATTTATTTACGCGGCCAACAGCGCCAAATGTGACTGTGGCAGTGGCAAACAACAGCAGCCCCATTCCCTCTCTCTTTCGCAAACCCCCCTCTCTCTGTCTCTCTGTGGACATGCCGACAATTTGTCAGGCAACCATTTAGCCAAGTTAGCGGCCAAAAGCGGAGCGTGTTTGCAAATTTTCTGTTGCATGTTGCGTTACATTTAGAGGCAGCACGCAGCAGTGGCAACAATAATAAAATAGAACACTAAACAATGCAATGCAGCTGCAAACAAGACAAAATACATAGGGCAGTGGGGGAGCGGGGTACTATGTGGCCATAATCCGATGCCAGCCATTCGATATTCCTTCGTTGGGCTAAAGGAGAAGACCGGAAGAAGGATCCCTTAAGACCTCCCTACGTTCTTTGTATTTGTATTCAATTTAAAGCAAATTCCCCAAACCCTGATTTTTAATTTGTGGAAATATTGAAATTGTGGAATATTCTTTGATATATTCCATTCGATTGCCAATCAAAATGAATGAATGAATTTGTGGAATATTTTCTATTTATTTGATTTCCATACCAATGGACCGTCCTATGGTATCCAATGGTATCCCCGTCTGATGGGATATCAGCATAGAAATGTCCGAAAAAAATTAAATGCATATTTCCATAGGAGCACCGCGTACCGGAAAACAAATTCGCCTAACCCCTTCATCAGCCCACGCTCTCTCTCTCTCTCTCACTCTCTCTGGCTAAAAAGCATGTCCTCCATCCGGCAAGCAGTGCAAAAGGCAAAATGCAAAAAGCGTTGAAGCAATGAAACGAATTTGCACGCGCTCATAAATATTTTACATATGCATATTGGCCAAAACCCCAGCCCCAACGCCAACGCCAGCCCCGGGCCGTGGGGTTGAGGGAGAACCCCGTTCCGACGCCGTTCTCGAAACGCGAAGATGTTTGCGCTTCTGCTGGGGGGAACGGGCACGTGGAATGAATTCATATATACCCGGCGCTGCAAAATTATTGTGACATAAAGTGCTTTGACAGCGACACCATCCAAAGCTCCCAGAGATCCCAGACTCCATCTGCAGGCCTCTCTCTCACTCTCTGTAGAGGCTGGCTCTGACATTTAAGCTGAATGTCGCTGCTGGGTGTGACATTCATGCGCTACATATTTCATTGCATACTTGGAGGCGCCTCCACTACTCCACTCCATCCTGCGCCTGGCATTGGAAATTCAAATGCCGCGCGTCATATGATTAGTCGGTGGCAGGGGAATAGGAGTTCATATGACATATCTAAGTGGGTTATGTTGAAAGCCATTGCCAGGGACAGTGACAGGCCCAGAGACAGAGCAAGAGCTGCCATCGCACAGTATGAACCATTTTGCTCATTAAACCCATATGGCGGTGCCGGTGGCGGTGGAGGAGGTGGGTCCCTGCCAAAGAAGGAAAAAGCTCATAAGTCTTCTGTAAATGCAACACATACTCGTAAGCAATTACTGTCTGCGAAAGCGCCTTAACTCCAGACGCCATATTGGTCTCCGGCATTATTGGAGCCGGCTCGGCTATGGAGCCATCTACGAATATGCAAATTTATCTGCCGACTGCTGCGTCTTCTGCTGCTTTAATTAATTTGCGATGACATTGTCATCCTCTTAACTTGAGCCCACATTTAAGTACAGTTGTGTGTATTTATTGTGCTTCTCCGATGCGTTTCAAAGTGTAAAACTAATTACAATTTTGCCGAAATTATTGAATTAGCCACGAAACGATGGCAGGATGCGAGATTCAATTTAATTAGCAAAATGTTGGGTACGTGTAATGGTCAAAATCTGGGCTTAAGTGAACGCTCTGTCGGCCAATTGCCAATCAAAATGCAGGCCTGGCCTTTTTCCATTCATACGGAAAACCACCTCAATTAGGACTTTCATTAGAACGCATTCAAGCGGCCCTAAAACGGATGTACATGACTGATAGATCAACCAGGAAAAGCTATTAATAACCAACCAACAACATGTGCCTATGGCCATGTCGTCTGCTGAGCTGCTGAGCTTCTTCAGCAGCGTAGATTCGATAATCACGCACGATTCCGTTAAAATAGCAACTGAATTAATTTTTTGTTGTGTGTTTGTGGTATATATATAAAGCGATAGCGATAGAGTTGGATATAAAACGACAGCACGACTTCGATTGAAGACGGTTCGGTGTTCGGTGTGGGCTTGACGAACTAGAATCCAAGCCGAAGTCCAAGGGCAGGCGGTCCGAATCGCCTGTGCAATGCAAGCGAGGCTTCGGCAAGATCGAGAGAGCACGAGAGCGAGAACGAGAGCGAGAAGGAGAGCGAAAGAGAACGAAATAAAAAAAAGCGCGAGAGGAAGACAAGGGAGAACTGCTGCGTAGGCTGCTGCCGTATGGGAGATTATATATATTTACATATGTATGTATGTATATTTATATACTTCTGCGTATGCGGTAAAGTGTTAGGATTTTACTCTGCTACTGCACCACTGGCTACATGGATGGGTGAACCAACAGGGTTTTAGTTTTTGTTGGTTGTTGTTTTTGTTGGACGGCACCTGCTCTCAAATGGAAAAGGCCTGCCCAACGCTTAAATAGAGATTAGTTGATCAAATTAGGTCTCACTTTGATACGCTATGCAGCAAAAGCAACAACAAATCCGTTTGCTTATCTCATTTCATATTCAAAATCCCGTTACCCTCCACTTGAGCTAATCAGATCAACAGTTCGGCTCTCTCTCTTACTCTTAAAACCTCAACGCGCCGCGGGAGAGGCTGCCTGCCTTTATCCCCTCTCTCTCTCATTCGCTTCGCTTTGCCTTCTCCCTGGAGGCGCTTACAAGACACTTCTCGCTTCGTGCGGGGCTTAATTTTTTGTTATTTCTTTCACTTTGCCTTATCCAAAAGTAATTATTTTCCATTAAACGTAATAATGATGCCGCCAGCGCGATAGCTGCCGTCCCCGTCCCCGACCCCATTCCCATTCCCTGTTTTCGGTTCCTTCGCTGACTCTGTGGGAAATTAAATTATGCGCCGTTTTTGTTTCTGCCTCTCGCGTTTGCCTGCCGCCGGCGTGAACAGCAGCAACAGTGACAACTGTCGGTGGCAAGCACCAGCGCCAGTGCCAGCGCCAGGAGGATGCCACGACCAGAGAGAGAGAAATGGCGAGAATTGACAGCAGCAAGTGCCGCAGGACAGGACGGAACGGGACAGAACGGAACGGGACAGGACAGAACAGGACGTGGCCGGGACGTTGTTAGGGTTTGTTAAATGCCGACGCCATGAAACGGCTCAATGGAGTTGATCGACGCATCAAATGACTTTGGCCCGTCGTTGGCAGGGCAGGGGCCGGAGCCCCCGGGGAGTCCTGCCACGGCTCGCTGATTCTTTATGCGTTTATCGAAATCCTGCCTAATATATGTGTGTGGGACATTTTGTGCCGCCTCGAAAGAAGCTGCGCCCCGCACACTTTCCACTGCACGGCCCTCCTGCCCTGCACATTATGGCACAAATTTCTCGCTTGCATAAGCATCGTATCATATGCACGCACGTGTGCTCGGTGTGCAAAAGTGTAGGTGCCCATATTAGAGATGAGCGCGTGAGCTGATCGCAAGAAATGCCATCTTCTGTTCAGGGGAACAGCTGTAACAGGACAACAGCGCTGTTAGCAGCGCAGGTTAACAGCGTGCTATTACTGCTGGGTACCGCGCTCTGTTAACAGCCAGTTACATCGCCCTCAACATCGCTCTCGCTGTCTTGCTTTTGTGCTCTCCTAAGAACCGAACGACGCTCACCGTTTTCTTACGGTGAATACGAATAACAGAAATATACGACATACGAGTATATGCAAATATCGACAGGTGGTGTCGATTCATTTCTTCGATCTGCTCTCCTACAAACATCTTCAAAAAAAAACTCCTAGAAGGCAATGTCCGAAAGCTGGAATAAGCTTTCATTTCTATGTGACTGTAAATATTCCGACAAAACGGCGGCCATTGAATCAGATCCTAGTTTTTTTTTTGGCAATCTGTCATATCGCGTCTGGCTTATCACGCACCCATCTCTAATGGGATTGCTATGTAAATCATAAAATGCTACAGAGCTGAGCTCTAGGGCTAGCTGACGCTATATCACTGAATAACAAATGGCCGACGCACACACACAGACGGCGACGAGTGGTGGAAACCATGATGGCGGCGGCAGTCCATAAAAATGGAACGGAACTGCAAGTAAATTAACAGGCAGGGCAGGACATGAGCAGGGACAGGGCAGGGGCTGAAGAAGATGAGGTCGGCCACACATCATACAAGCGAAAAAGGGACACTCGATGTGGGACCAAAGTGTGTCCCATGTAAAGACTCACATACGCGTACATAGATAAATACATACATATGAGTGTGAAAGGGATGTTTTACATAGGCAACCCCGCACCCGACATCCCGACATCCCGCTCCAGAACCGCCTACATAGTCGCACAGTCTCCATTTCCATTTTGTATGGCTCTGGCTACTTAAGTTACACAATGACATTTTTCAATGTGTCAGAATTTTATTGTTGCAACTTGGGGCATTGTTGCTGACAACTGACATCTTTCTTTCTTTCTGCAGCTGTCAGTTCGCCATGAAGCTGCTTCGCTGCTGTTGCTGTTGCTGTTGCTGCTGTTTTTGCTGTTTTGTCTCGAAATGTTGACAACTGTGTTTTGCCACTTTTGCCGTAATTGAAAAAATCTATTCAAATATTCTACGCTCTGGAACAAAAGAATCAACAAATATGGAAAACTGCCAGCAGGATCCAAGAACAACAAACGTTTTATTAAAGAAGCCATCGAGACGAGACGTGGCAAAGATGTACTGAAGATGTAATTAAGAGAAAGCAAGTCTTAATATCGAAGGTGCGTTTAAATGTTGATTGAAAATACTACTTGCAACAGCACTCTTTGCAAAAAGCTCTGGTTTCTCTGGATTGAAAGCTACATTTATTTTCTCATATTTCATCATGGAACTCGCCTTCATTCGGCCCTTCAATTATTTTAAAGGCATCCGAAGATGATATTCCGTGTGCCTTGTAATTTACCATGAAATCCCCATCCACTCGCGCGGGGGGGAAGGGGGAGGAGGCTGGGTTTGGGTTCGTTAATGGATTAACGTCCATGGATGAGTCGCACGCTGAATAAATTGTCAGATGTCATGGCACACAAAAAACCAACCCACTGTTTCATGCGGCTCCATGGCCAAGCCGCTGTGAAAGACAAGCGATGAAGCGACCTCCACCGCACAAGAGTGTGGCGTGTGGGCTGTGGGCTGTGGGCTGTGGGGTTTCGGGTTTCAGGCAGAACAACTCAATATGTCGGCCACTCTTGACATTTTGCTCAACTCTCTCCTAAACTATGTGGCAAATGCCAAGACAGTCAGCTTTTTGTGTGCGGTTTTCTCTGTTTCGCAACTTTATTTTTGGACCCCGAAAGTATTCCCCAATTCGGTCTGGGGCTGGCTTTAAGGCCACATTCAGGCTAATAACGAATTTTGCAAATCAGCGTACAAATTACCCGAAATGGTGCTGGAAATCAGCAACAGCAGCATCCAAATTATCCACCACCCCCCCGCCGTCTCTGCGTTATGCTCCATGGAGCTTGCAACCCGTATTAAGTTCATTTTTCATCTGCCTCATGCATTAAGCAGGCAGAAGTAAGTTGTTGCTTGACCCAACAGCGCCACACAGTACCGTAAAGTCATCCATATCCTTGTGTTCGTCCCTACATACAGTTATTTTTTCACTTTGTGTGTGTGTGTGTGTGTGTGTGCGTTGCCTTTTGGCATGCAAATAAAGCGGAACAAGGCAGCAGCGAGCGCTCCGAGGGGTTGTTTCCACAAAGGGAGGGGGGAGGGGGAGGGGCCAGCAAAAAGCGGGACCAAAAACCATGCCAACTTGAGTCCAACACGTTAGAGAGAACACGATTTGCGTTGGCTCTCCGTTTCACTGCCCCCTCCCTCTCGCCTCCCCACCAAGTTCCAGTAATTCTCCGCCACATACCGCCGGTTCATGAACCACCTCCCGTTCCCAGTTGGAGCGCACACAATAAGAAAAATGTTCAAGTGCCAGAATGTGTGCAAAGAACTCAAGTTTTTCCACCAACGAAACCCGCACCGACCCACCGACCCACCGACCCACCGGCTCCAACTCCAGCTACAGCTCCCATTGTGGGTCCAAGTCCTTCGACATCTCCTTGCTATTCGCTTCTTGCAGATAATTTGAATTTTTTTCATTTGTTTGGTTTGGCTGCCGCTGCTCTTTGGGCGCTTGGTGGCAGGTCACTTTCTGTAGTTGCATGGCGCTGCTCTTTGGCTGTTTTAAGAACTGTAAATTGCTTCAGTTGGCGCACATTTTCATCGCGCTTTTCCAACCAAGAGCGCCAAGAGTGCCACCTTTATGGATCCAAGGGTGCCGCGTGCCTGCCTTTTGTTCGCTCCAGCGCCAGTTAGACACGAAACTTATAGAGAAAGCAATCTATGCTTATCTATGCCCTGGAACGGCACTGCACTGCCCATTTCCCCTGGTTGTCTCCTTTTACTTATTTCTGAGAGGGAGAGCGGGAGAGTAGCATTCCTCAGTCTTGGCATTTTCGACTGGCACTTGAAGAATGTTTTTTGCAGACGAAAAAACTAATTTTCACTCTACAATTCTACAATTAAATAGGAGTAACGTTTCGTTTGTTTTTTTTAAATAAAAAAATCTATGATTCCAGTTCCACTGGAGATTTCAGTCCCGCCCACGGCGCATTGTCTTGCCTACTTTTTGGGGCAAACGCACATTACCCCCTTGAAAGTGGTGCTGTTTAGCTTCTGCCTGACAGCCAATGCACTTAAAACTTCAGAAATGTCTTGTCAATGTTTGAATATGGCACCAAACGCCATTAGCAGCAGTCGCACCACCCGCCAGCTGCACCACCCAACAGTTGCAGCAGCAGTTGCAGCAGCGCCTGCCACAACGTCAGCGTCAACGACGACTTGAGTGCAAAATTCAATTAACTTGCTTAAGCACGGGGCTACATGCAACCAGCATTTGCATGTGTGTGTGCGAGGGTGGGGGATGGGGAATGGGGGAGCTATCAATTTCATGTCCAATCAAGCAGCCAGACAGCCAAGAGGAGGAGCAGGTGCTGGGACTGGGACTGGGACTGGGACACGGACAACAGCCGGTAAAAGCCATGTGCATTGCCCGAAACCCCGAGCCACTTAAGCAGATGTCAACTTCATTTCGCATATGTGACAGGCACCTCCAGCGCGCGGGAGAGGAGGCCGCTGGAAGCACCTGGCAACCAATTTTTCCTTTAAATGCCACTGCCTTGGATTGACCCGACCCAAAGTTGAGGCAGCTGCGGCCTGGCTGCCCCATGGCTTCCTGGCTTGTAATGCCAGCTAATTGCATTGCGGTTCGCTGTTTACACGGCGCGTAACTTGTCTGAATGGGATAGTACACACACACACACACACACACACACACACACACACACAGCCTTGACCAAAACTCTAATTAAAGGCCTTTGCATAATAAATTAAACACGGAATGCGACTAACCCTGTGACCGCTGCCGCCGCTGCCGCCGGTGCCGCCGGTGCTGCTGTGTGGTCGCAGCTGTTCATTGTAGCGTCGTGTCACTGCCAAATCGCCTGTCAAATATGAAAGCATTTTGTCCAAATGTTGCCGCTGTCTCTCGGTCGTTGCGGGTGGTGGCGGCAGCAAACAGCTTTGACATTTTATGATATAACCACACCCCCCACCCATCAGTGATACTCGTCTCCGTCCCCCTCCACCATTCCCTGGCTGTCAATTACATCAAAATTGTGAATTTCTCTCGTTATGCGTTTGACATTTTCGACTCAATATACAACAAATAACTCACGCACACACGCACACGAAGCCATAGATGGAGACTCATATATAAAAATATATATATTTACAATTGTAGATACATATATACTCGTCCAATTGAATCTGTCAAACAATGCTCTATACACCTTTTGCATGCCATAAATATATAATCAATGGGCCACCGTTGGCTGACGGGCTGACGGGCTGGCTGGCTGGGTGGCAGGGCCCTCGTATACGTAACATGTTCAGCAATTCGTATGCCTTTTGAAAGGATAATTCCACTTTGTTCTGATTCATATACGAGTGGCCCAGAAAGTGGAGACCGAATTCCGGAATGGAAAAGCAATTGGCATTCTTAGAATTATATTCGAATGGAGTGGATCGCAATGGAGAGGGAAATCGAATGGTGTGGAGCGGAGTGGAGTGAAGTGGAATGGAATGGAAATTGCCTGATAAGCCGCTAAGCTCTGAAGAATGCCAAAAGTTAACAAACGAGTGAATATTAATGAAAGCCTCCCCTAGTCAGTTCAGGATAGTTCTGGATCTGATTGAAAGTGTAGTGTGTGTGTGTGCGTGACACGTGACAGGGCAGAGTCCCTGTGCTGGTTCTGCTTTGAAATTAATACGGACTGCGGACAGGGGATTGCACATGTTACTGCCTAATTAATCTCTTCTCTTGGCCAGTTGTGAAACCCGCTTATGTTCTGGGACCAAACGTACAATAAAAACAAACCCCAGGAGTAAACGTAAAAAAATATTTAAAGAAAAAATCCAGAGTCCCCTTCGCTCATAAATTGAGGCAAGAAAAAAAATATATATATATAAATGTGGAGCCCAAATACTATTATTCTGGGTTTCCTTTTTTAGTTCGGTCTATATTTTAGGCGGTGTTTCCTTTCTATTGCTCTCTCCCTGCAGCTGTGTTGCCCAAGCCAGTTCACTTTTTGGTTCTCTCACGATTTACATTGGTTACAAAGTTAGTTCCTACTATTTACTCTTTTCTAGCTCACTTTTGAACTAGTTCCCTTAGTGCCGTTGTTCGATTTCGAACGTTCTCCTTCCTTTTCGTTTACATTTTCCTTGTCAGATCTCTTTCCAGTTCCATTCCGAGTTACCTTTCCAGCTCCCTTTCCTGTTCCATTCCGCGTTCCCTTTCCAGTTCACTTCCCAGTTCCTTTTCCAGTTCCCTTTCCAGTTCCCTTAGTACTTTTTTATGGACGAGTTCACTCAATGTTCACTTTCGACATACCCAACGATACCTCTAACCGTGTCGGTCCAGTCCAGTCCCCGCTTCAAAGGGCACTACTCTACTTCTCTTCGTACTGCCCCCACAAATACACAAAAGCAAACAAAACGATGGAAAGAAAGAAGAACAGACAAAACAAAGGCAACAGAAACTCGTGCTAACTACACATTTGGGTATTTGTGTATTAACACTTTGGCAGGGACCCCGGGAGCTGCACCACCACCAGAGCTGGCCCAAGCAGATATTGACCAGGTCCAGGAAAGGACAGGACCAAGGGGGAGGGGGGCTAAAGTTTAATTGGCTAGTTTAATTGTCAGTGGGGAAGCACTAGGACTGCCACTGCCACAGACATAAAAAACAACAAAGAAATTTAATCAAGCGTCGAACAATTGCTGGAGAGCATAAATAAAAAGTGCAAACGTTTATTGAGTTTAACGAGCACTGTCTGCACTCGATCTCCCTCTCTCTCGCTCTCTGGAGTGGTGTGTGTGTGTGAATGGGGAACATGAAAGCACTTTTAGTAACGGAGGAGCAGAGCTTAATTTAAATGTCACCTGCACTAAACAAACACGCAAAGCGGGGGAGCAGGGTATGATATTGTTAGTGACACTCTTTCAGCATTAAGTGTGTACATGACACACACACCACTCCACACACCACACCACACACAGATACAGATACAGATGCAGATACAGATACAGAGGCCCCGACCAGAAGCCCGGGCGGCTATGCACTTCAGAAGCCACTCGAAACATCAATGAACCAAAGGGAAAAGGGGTAAAAGGGAAACGGCTTTTGGGATACGCTGATTGCGAATAATGATTGCGACTCGAATAATCAATAATATTCGATAAGCAAATAGAACTGAAATTGATCCTATGAGGGAGATCGATAAAAAGAAGCGTCCTCTGCTACTGGGAGATTTTCCAGACCCTCTGACAGCTGCTTAGATACATATTTGGATGGAATGAAATTAAAATAAACACAATTTCCGTTGGAGTATTCAGACCCCTCCCCCGGCTTCGGCTTCGGCTGCCATCATCGTTAGCGCAGCCAGAAATCATAATGAGGCCAATAAAAATAAATAATTGACAAGTCGGCAAACAGTGTGATGCTGCTGCTGCTGCTGCTGCTGCTGCTGTGATGACATTGGGCCATTTGGCCATTTGGCTAAGAAGAAACTTTTCGAAGAGGGATGATGATGTCCTGCCACGGCTCGGATCGGTCCTGCGTGTGGGTAATGGGCCGCATCGCGTCCCATATCATTATGCATCATTAAGTTGATGGTGAGCCCGTCCCCGTGCCCGTCCCCCGTCTTGAAACACTTCGATTTTATGGATGTAGCATATGGATGGCTGGACCCAACACTGCCCCTCCTCCAGCCGTCTCCGCCATTGCCATTAACCGCATATTACTCATCGAACAGTATTTTGTGTGGCCTCTTTTCGATTGCCCATAGTTTTATGTGCAAAAACTACATTAAGGCTAATATTTTGATGGGCTTTGGTGGTTCGACAGGCCTTTTACAGCCCAAAACACAGCCTAAGGGATGGTCGGATGGCTGGGATATCTATTTCAATATTGAGCTATTCAAAAAGTGTACTAAAAACAAGGGAAACCCCCGCTCCGCTCTTCTGTGGCACCGCTAACAAGCACTAAACGACAAGCTGTTGCGTCATACACGTACATGCTTTGGCCCGACTGTACCTTCGCCTAGTTGCTGTCCTAACGAGCAACTGAAATAATGAGCAAAATGCACAAGGAGCCGCAACGTTATCCGAGTTACATCTAACTTAAGGACAGGACGACCAGGCTGACTCGTGTTTCAACCGCTTACTGCTTACGTCAGCTGCAGCAGGCGAGCACAACTGTACTTCATTGGTGGATGGGTGGCCTGGCCTTCATCGCATAGTGTTTTCTTTTCCTTCCGCTGGCTGACTGGCTTTGTTTATTCGTGGGTTTGTTTGCTATAAGTTATACCCATTCGATGGCATCAACTTTTTGGCACATTTCTTTGACAAATTGTTTTGTTTTGTTAGGGCGGTTGGGGGAGGGTGTTAGAGGGTAATCGATATATGAGCGAAGGAACGAACGAATGAAGGGATCCCCGAAAGACTGACGTACGCCCCCGCGAATAGTTGTCACAGCAACCAAAAAGCGAGCTCCAGCTGTCACCTAAATAAACATAAATCAGTATATATGTACATATACAGTGTATATATATAGTATATAGTAGCATATGTATAAGTCTGTATCCTTATGTACCACTGACTAAAATTTCAATTTCTTTCTCTTGTTTCTTTGCAGGTGAGTTGTGACTTGTTTAGGCACTTCGTTTGCCCTTTGGTGGGTTGTAAAATCAAAGTACACACGTCGTTCGACACCTCTCGATACACTTGCAACACAATGGGGCAGCCATGGCACTGTCGAAGTGAAAGAAACGGCAAAAAGAGAGAGCCAGAGGTAGATGAAATCAATAAAGTTGAAGGTATCCATCTGATAGCTGTTTAATGCTCCTACAATATGTCTTTATCTGCCACACAGACACACCCGTCCCTCCCTTAGCTTCCCGTTGTCCCCACATAGATTTGCCTTTGACTTTACCTTGAGTAACCCCAGTGGCTGGGGATGTGGATGTGAATGTGGATGCCCCCAACAATTGACTCTGCCCCTGCTCCTGCTGGATTTTGCTATGCAAAACGATTCGATACGTAGGAAGCGTTATGGCCTGCAGCTGCAGTGGCAGTTGTTGTGATAGCCAAGGGAGCAGGACCTCTTATAATGCCAAACAATTTAGTGCAGTGTCAGGGCACAAGGTACTCGCTTCTCGCTTCTCGCCTCTCGCCCATTATCCGATTTGCATTTGGGTGAACGCACTTAAATGTGCAATTCAATTTGATCAAACTTCAGCAAAGCAGTGCAAAAAGCAGCTTAAAACGATGGCCAAAACCAAAACCAGAAACAGAAATAGAGCCCCTGCCCCCCGACTGGCGGTCGACTTAGTGGATAAAAAATTCAAAGTCAGTGGAACACAGCAGCTTAAGCGGTGTTTTTTTCTGCACAGAGGACGAACGAGGGGCTCACAAGGGGCGCACAAAGTCGGGATAAACACACATGTACAACACAGCCGTCGCCGTGTCTCCTGTTCGCGCGGCTGTGGTGGCAGGATGTGGATGTGGATGTGGCTCCCGGCGAATGGCGAACGGAAACGGGAAGCGGGAAGCGGGAAACGGGAAACGAGGCAAAACGGAAAGCCGAGGCATAAGCAAAGTAAAGTAGATTAAACACCGCAAAGCAGCCGGCGTCCAATGAGTCGCTTTAGAGCAGGTCGCTCGGTGAATGTGGGGCTCTGTCCATTGGCCAAAAACCAAAGGCAAAAGCCAACAGGGCGCGCTTAAAAATGTCCAGCAAACGAGTTCAGCCAGCACCTAGTCTCCACTGCACTCTCCAATCTCCACTGCCTGCGGTTGGCCGACCGATGGATCAACTGACACAAACATGGAACTTTTTTGTCCTGTCAGATATGATAACCCCCTTTCGGACAAGCGTAATTAAATGAAGCACTCGTTGAAAGTTTCCCCCGAATGTTTCTAACATAATTTGTTGGATAAACTGTAAACTATTGTATCTGCGAGTACGCATGGCATCTACTGCGTGCAACATCAAATGCCATTCAGCCTGTGGCATGCAGAGTAGCCCCCAATGAAAATCACAAAAGTTTCAAATGAGTTTTCAGCAAAAGCCACAAACTAAAACCTTCAAAAATAACTAGCTGGTAATACAAATTGTTTTCAGATAAAAACTTTTGCCAGGGACCGCCAATGAGATTTATGAATGGAAATTGTACCCTAAATAAATCAATGTGAAGGAATTATGGTATACACAAAAATTCATATTTTAATCGTATTTAGCTGTATTTGATATATTCCAAAAATTACATTGAATACTCCAAGTGGAGTCTTTGAGGGACAGGCGATGTATCATATGAAAGGTATGGAATCATAGATCAGGAATATGTGGAAATGTATGGTAATACACAACTTGGCTCAAAAAAGTATATTAAATTAAAATTTTATTTTTGGTTATTAAAATAAAAGCTACGGAGTATCTCTTAATTCTAACTTTTAAAATAAAAATTAAAAATGCAAAATATATTTTGCATTAAAATAATATTTTTTTTATTGTTTTTTTTTTATAATCAGAATTTCATATTTTTGAGTTTTTATTGGTACAATAAAAATAGGTGTTATTTCTCATTTTTATTCAAAAAAATCAGAAATCAATGTTTATTTTTTATTTTTACAATAAAAATGGAGAAATATACCTTTTTTGATACCACTAAACATGATTAAAATATGAATTTTGGTGCATAATATTTAAACTTAAAAAAATGAAGGTCCTTGATTTTTACAAAGCAAAACCCAATTTGGGTACAGTTGTGCCTGGAGTGATTGTCTGCCGGGGTTTCTGCTTGCTATTCATCTGATATTCTGATATTCATATTCATAATCAATTCATTTGCGGCGCTCGAATGTACATTAAAATAGAATCTTCGAGGGCCTGAAGCCGGAGACTTTTTAATTGTAAATATTGATTGCCCCCCAAGTGATGAAAATTTATTCATACAGACATTCGTGTGGCATATTAAATATGCATTAACCCGGGCAGAGGTTCACTTCCCTGGCTCCTTCCTGGTGGCAGTTTCTACTCGGATGTGTCCCCAATTTGCTTGCAACATTTTCCTCACCTGCCTGCCGCTCTACTTGCTCCTTCTGGTAATGTGTTAAATTTTCACAGTTGAATTTGTGGTGTACATTTGTCTGTGTGTGTGTGTGTGTGTGTGTGTGGAAAAGCTGAGTAAATTTGAATTTGATTGAAAAGCATGTGACAAGCGCGCTCCGTTTCACTCCAACATTTGTGCAGGGGCCGCCCGCCCCACCAGCCCCGCAATAACAAGCGGGTCCTTTACCAGGTATACCGTACTCAGAGATCCATCCATTTGTGGTCCTGGCCCTGCGACCAGGTTTAGATAACGTTGCGCATCATTTGGCGCCCGGGCTTGACTGCTTACTTTGCCGCAAGGATGCGGTACGCCTTTGCCTGTCGAATGGTCTTGTATAGGTTTTCCCCCCATCCCCCCACCAATCTGTGGGTGCACGGGTGTGTATAGATTTCCCCGCTTTCGGCGCCTTTGTGTGAATCTTTTGCGATGGGTTTTTGTGACAGCTTGTTAGACGTATCCTTTCAGGAGCTGCTGTGCATTGAGTCCTGGGAGGCATTGTGCACCCTGACAACGATGAATGTAAGCGATTTATTTTATGATTTATTGCGTACACTTATTGTATGTGCGGGTCCAAGGATTCACTATTGCAAACCCACGCAAAGGGAGTGGAAGATACATTTATTTGTCGCTTTTCCATTCAGAGGGCCCTCCATTGTTAGCACTTGCAAATTGTGAGAAAACTGCGGAAAATTCTAGAGGAAAGTGGAGAGAGATGCTGCCATTTTTAAGTATTTAAAAATTTCAATTCACTCAAGTGTCAAATTAGTGCCGACTCGACTCTTAATCCAAGCTTCCAGTTGGAAGCCATGTTTTATTCTGCATGCAACGTCTCATAAATAAAACATGAGGCAGCCCCTGCCAGTCAATTAGGGACCAAAGCCCCCTTCCCCCACCCCCCCGACCAAGTGCCAACTGACTTACGAGTCCAAAATGTATAAAACATGCAATTTGTTTGCCAAAAGTCATGCGTAAAGTGGTCCGGCCTCGGTCCCTTTTCTGGTTCCCCCGCACTCCACTCCGCACTCCGCAGCGATTCCAAATCTCAGCTCCTGGCAAAAGTTCTGCAAATGAAGTGCTAAAAGTTGACTGTCTAGACTCTGGACAAAAGCAAAAAAAAGAACAAGTGAAAACTGAAAACTGAGAAAAAGTTCGGGTCGCATTTTGTCTTGCTTTGACTCACTCAACCTGGGTGTGATGTTATTTCGATATGGTATCCATCACAACCTCCTTGAGTGAGCGATAGCAGGATAGAATATCCACAAAGCCGGACAAAAGAATAGTGATTCAATATCCAAGCGTGTATTCGAAAAGTGTATGTCTATTAAAAAACACCCTTTTGCAACACTAAACCAATCTAGATTCGAATTTCCGTATTAGCTAAAGTGTTTCTTTAAAAGTGTGACTTAAATCTAAAGTGAAATGAAAAACCAAAGTGAAAAATCAACGTAATAAATCAATAGATTGTAGTTTAGTATACAGAACTAACTATAGCCCGTCTCTGCTGTGTTTTACAACACTGCAAAAAGTCAACAATTTCTGTATTTCCGTTAAAAGCCACGAAAATAATGAAATAACGGGCCTAATATAATTCAGAATAATGAAAATTTAATAATACCTAATGGCAAGAATCATTTTCGATTATAAATGGAAGGGAAGGAATGTGGAAGGAATCTGCCACCCTCCCCCGGGGGGGACAGGCACAACTGTGGCACACTTATGTGGCAACTTCTTGTGGCAAATATTTACCTACTGTGGCCCTGTGGCATCCATCCATCCCACATCTCTGCCTCTATGAGCAAAATAACATTTGCAATTTTAAGCACTTGAGACTGGTAGTCATCCACTTGTGGAAGGACTCGTGTGTGTGTCCCTGGCCCTGTCAATGTCTCGGAATGTCTCAGGCTAATGACAAATTTCCATTTATTACTCTCGTATGTACTTTTTCGTTATTTCTCTTGTGGGTTACATTCTGATTATTTATTAATTAAATTAGTTATGACACGACAGGATGCAAAGTCATTTGTTGCCTTCTTTGGCTTGCTTTTTTTGCCTTCCCGTTTGTCCTGTTTGTGTTTGCGTGTGGCTTATGGCTGCGACCCAACCAGGAAAACGGCCCCAGTCTATGGGGCCATTATTCCAGGGCTTAGGCCAGGACTTTGACCTGTTTTTAAGCTATTTCATTGAGATTCGTGCCCTTGTCAAACCCTTTTTGCACACAAGGGCTTACATTTTTAATGTCGAGCAGACGGTTAAGCATAATTATGTTTGCAGATGTTCGGGGACCTGCGGCCGCCCCTCCGGCTGGTGGGGATTTCCGTTTCCCGGTCAGGTAGGGGACCCTCTTATTAGCCGCCGCACAATGCCTCGACGATATCCTCGCTCACATGGAGTGCCACTTGGGTGTGTCCTTGGAACAGATGTCCCGGCGCGCTCTTGTCATATCTCGAGTGTCGCAGGTGTAATTCACTCGATGCTCAATATCTGTTCAATAAATTAAGGACATCGTACGGGTGTGGGACAGAGGATGGGGCGTGGGAGACAGAGTTTGGAGAAATATTTCTGGGGGAAAGTTTTGTGCCACGACAACGAAAAATTGCGACAAAAATACATTTTTTTATTCTCCCCTCTCCGCCCTCCCCCCTCCTCTAGCATCGTTTTAATTTGTGCGAAATTAAGCAAAAAAAACAAGAAAGAAAAAATAAACTCATTTTGTTGGGCGAAACTTTTTCGATAGCTGTCTGACAACAAAACCAACAAACAAACAAACAAAAAAAAAAAAAAACGGAAGTGCATCGAAGAGGCAGATACCCTTGTTGTGTCCTGTGGGATCCTCTTATGCCCACATCGATTCCAAATCGAAATACCCCTCTGAAGAGGGCTTAGAGGGCGCTGGCTGCTGGGAAAACTTTCAGCGGAAGTTGATGGCAGGAAAAGTCGAGTAAAATGTGCATGAAATTGTGTCTGCGAGAAGAAAAATCTATGCGATTGAGGAAAAATTGGAAAACGCCGCCTACACCCGCGAGCCACCTTGTCTGAGCCTCTGGGCTTTTCTATTACGCCACATCTCGGAACGAAAATACTCTCATTCCAGCCCATTTATTCGCCGGGTTTCTCTGCTTTTTGGGGCACCCAAGGACTTGAGGCTGTCTTGAGGGAGCGGAGGAAAGGGCATGCAAAGCGCGGCTGCCATCGGTGATTTAGTTGTTAGCCTGCGGACAAACATTTCATGGGTCGATGTGTGCCCGATTCAATCAACTGGCAGTGACAGACGGCAGACAGGAGCAGGGACGAGAGTGTAGTGCAAGGATGCCATGCCTTTGGTTACCCGTGTGCAATTTTAATCAAAAATCGCATGTGTGCTCCGCTCTGATATATTGCGACTCGACTGCGTTGGCATAATGGTGACAGTTCCGCAAATGAGCATTGAAAACGTCCAAAGTCTACTCGATTGGAAGCGGAAATGCTCGTACTCGGGCATGTAACATTTTGGGGCAAGGGGGCCGGCCTGGTTCCACCTGGTGATGACACGGAAGAGAGCTTAGTGTTGTAGAGTCTTCGACCAGCCGTGGACTAGTGACTGACGTCCATGGCAAGCCACTGATTCGATTTCGCAATCGCCCAGGCATTGCCAGGGAGGGGGGCATCTCCTCTCCTCTCCACTCGCCTCTGTTCCCGTTTTCCATCCATTTGCCTAATTGTTCAGTTTGTTTTACGTGTAAGGCTACAAATTGGCCCAGACACACGTTTCCCCCAGACAGTGGAAAACGGACAGGAGTGCCTGACGGAGTCCAGGTATCCACATGCACGTTCCCCAGTCCCTGCCTCGCCCTGCTCTCTCTCCACTCTCTCGGTGGATCTCTCTTTGCATTGAGGGCTCATAATAATTTAAATGCTCGGCACACAGAGTGACATGGCAAAGACAAACAGAGGTCAAACCGAAGCTCCACTGCTGCTGTTTCTGTTGCAACTGTAAATGGCTACGTGACCGGATGCAGGGCAATGGTTTGCATATAAATCCGAACGCAGTGGCAACGAAATTAGCACGACAAAGGCACACGGACTGCTGGGGACTGCGACTGCGACTGGGACTCCGCAGCCTGAGGATTAGACAGTTGGGCGCTGGCATGCCTTGAGTTAATTTACCCCTTGGCCGGCCGGCAACAAGCGCTGTGCAAATAGGAGACTGGGACCTGCCGGACCGAAAGGCTTGAGCCGGCCCTGCCGCCCGACCAGACGGGCGGATCAACAACCAGGCAAACAAATGGCGTTGCAATTGAGCACGTTTCTGGTGAGTCCAGGACGAGGACGAGGACGAGGACGAGACCGAGAACATGGAAATGAACTGCGACACTGTTTCGGAGTCGCAGTCAGAGTCAGAGTCAGAGGTCGAGGGGGTGTCCAGGTCAAGTGGCATGCAGCAGTTGTCAGTACGTGCGCCTAATGATGTTGCAGAGGATGAATGTCGAAAACTAGAAGGGAAGGAGGCCAGACGTACACACGAGTGTGTGGCATATGTGGCATGTGGCAGCTTTATTCAATTATCACCCCCGATAGCTCGATAGCAAATAGTGCAATCAATCGATTCTCGAAAGCGATATCATCTATCGAAAGCGGTGAAAAACTCTATTAGCTGAGCGGCAATTTGCATGGAAATATCCGAACTCGTAGGACGTTGCACGTTCCCGGCTCCTGGCTCAATGGCCTGACTAAATTTGATTGGAAGCACAGCAGTAGTTAGCAGTCGAAAGCCAGGCCAAAAGAAACGGGGAAACGGGCCAATTTGGGGGCAGGCGATCAATGATACGGCAGCAAATGCCGTAATGGCTGAAGAAGAAGAAGACCCGAACCCCGGCCACGCACGCAAAGCCAAAAGCCTCTACCCGACAACAACAAAAAAAGGGAACAGGGAAAACCAAACTAGAAAAAATACAATGGAAATTAAGGGCACACGCAGCATACGGGCAGGGCATGCATCTGGTCCGAGTCCTGGTCCTGGTCCTGGTCCTGGCCCTGGTCCTGGGGCTTTAGGTAAACCACAAATAGGATCAACTTGGCTGGCCTGCCGTCGCCGTCGCCGTCTCCTCCTCCTCCGTTTCTGTCTCTGTTTCTCGAGCAACAACAGAAGCATCAGCAGACGCGCTCCGACATAAAAGAAACATAACTAATTTGCATAAAATGCGGAAACCCAGCCCGAAAACACAGAGATAGAAAGGGCTCCATCTCTGGGCTGGGGCCAAACTTTGCTGACGGAAATCGAGTAAAGTCGTAAGTGGAGCGGCTGCCGGTCCAGGTCCAGGTCCAGGACCAGGACCAGGTCCAGCTTCAGCTTCAGGTACGGTTACGCGTTTTGTGTGTTTGCCAAAAACTTTGGCACAGAATTTACAAAACACCAAACTAAGTGAAAACCACCTTCGTCCTTAGACATTATGGAAACTTTTAGCATGACAAAGTGAAAGTGAGGCAGGGGGAAAGTGAGCTCTGACCACCATATTAGTGGTTTCTCGTCCTGGCTTCCACGGGGCGGCCACGGCCACGGCAGCGTCAGATAAGCGATAAAGTTTGGGTCCGACTACGGGAAACATTCGCATAGCGGAAGGTTTTTCCCCTGGAAACGAGACGCAAATTATGCAAGGTCCTGCCCCATTGTTGTGGGCCCTTTTATGCTGGAAAGGAAGAGTGTTTCGAACTGTAACTGATGTGATATCTGTGCGAATTCTTTCTCGTTTTAGCCTGGTCAACCAAACGATGCCCGATGCGGGCAAGATTCGAATGATGGTCTCCCGCGCCCTGAACGTGTGGGAGAACAACTCCAAGCTGACGTTCCGCGAGGTGTACAGCGATCAGGCGGACATCCAAGTGCTCTTTGCTCGGTACGTATTGGGGATGGGATGGGCTGGATATCATAAAAAACGCGCTTCTTTATTGCCATAAACATGGGCCACCAGCCAAAGAGGCCATAAAACTGCACTTAAAACCCAGGCAAACGATAAATAAGCCACGTATTAAACCATGGAGCTGGAACAGGACCACCAGGCGTTGTAGCCAATCACGATGTACCGATGATGAAATGCCAGCAATGGCAGCAATGACAATGTCCAAGAACATGCCTCCTGCTGCATGGCAGTGGAATCAAAGAGTTTATGTGGCAGCTGCTTGTTCTTAGATAAGCTGTGAATATGCGTTCCCCTTAGCTTTGGTCGTAATGTTTATGAGACTCTGAGACACATGGACTAATCCTGAACGATGTCTCACTGGCTCTCTGTTTTTTTGCAGTCTCCAGCACGGCGATGGCTATAAATTCGACGGTCCCGGCCAGGTGCTGGCCCATGCCTTCTATCCCGGCGAAGGACGCGGCGGCGATGCCCACTTCGATGCGGACGAGATCTGGAACTTTGACGGCAACGCGGACGACAGTCGAGGTGTGTGTTCTACAGTTTGTAAATTTCCATCATAATTGCATTCACCTTTTGACGTAAACTAATTAAATTAGGTAATAATCATGTTTCGCGGTCATGTGGAGCCTGTTGTGGCAGGCCACACGTCGGGCAAAATCAATAAAAATTGCATTCGCGGCGACCGCATCAGCCATGACTGGCGACGCGTTGCCTGCCGCATGGCTCATGTCCCATGGCTCATGGCTCATGGCTCATGCCTCGTGCAGCATGCCGCATGCCGCCACTGGCGTTTTGTAATTTAGCACAATAAATTCTCTGCCCCTTGCACCGCCCCGCCCCGCACCGCACCGCACCACGCCCTCGTGCGCTGTGCTTCGGCATTTTTAATGGTTTTTAATGCCAATAAAAAATTGTCAGCATGACGCGTGACGTTGGCAGCCATTTTAAAATGTTGCAAGCGTCGCCATTTTTATGCCACTTACAAAGTCGTCAAGGCGACGACGGCGATGCCCTGCCCTTGGCCCTACCCCTGCCTGTGCCTGTGCCTGGGCCCCTTTCACTCCTTGCCATTAACCAGTCATCCGTATTTATGTTGCATTTCATTTCATTTGCTGCCATTCCGTGCCTCTTGCAGGAACCAACTTTCTGAATGTGGCGCTGCACGAACTGGGTCACTCCCTGGGGCTGGGCCACTCCTCGGACTCGGATGCGGTCATGTTCCCATGGTACCAGAACAACGAGGTGGACGGCAAGCTGCCGGACGACGATCGCACTGGCATTCAGGAGCTGTACGGCTCCAAGGAGAAGACCTGGGGACCCTACCGGCCGCGCACCACCCCGAGCACCACCACCACCAGCACCACCATGCGAACGCTCAGCTACTATCCCCAGTCCAACTATCCCAACTATCGGCCGCGATATCCCCCCAGCTACGATCCCAACAGAGATCGAGAGCGGGAGCGGGAGCGGGAACGGGAACGCGAACAGGAACGGGCGCGGCAGAGACAGCAACGGGAGCGGGAGGAGGAACGGGCACGTGAACGGGAGCGGGAGCTGGAGCGCGAACGAGAGCGGGAGGAGAGGGAGAGGAACAGACAGCGAGACCGGGAGAGAGAGCGGCTGAGCACGAGCACAACCACATCGAGGACGCCCACAACGCGGCGGCCGTATCCAACCACGGGACAGCGGCAGCACCAGCCCCACCACCACCCCCGGCAGCACAAGCCCCGCAAGCCGAAGCCCGACAGCTGCCTGACCAGCTACGATGCCATTTCCATGATCCGCGGCGAGCTGTTCATCTTCAGGGGACAGGTACTGGGAACACAAGTGTACAAGCATTGCAATCGGGGACTCAACTCTTCTTCCTTTTGCAGTTCCTTTGGCGCATCGGGGCACGCGGCATGTATCCTGGCTACCCCACGGAAACGCGCCGCCATTGGGCAGCCCTGCCCGAGAACTTCACCCGAGTGGATGCGGTGTACGAGAACAAGCAGCGCCAGATCGTGTTCTTCATTGGTGAGCCATCAGCGCACAAATGACATTGGTCCTTGCCTCTGAGCTAACATGGGTTTCCTCTTGCTCTTCCTTAGGTCGACAGTACTATGTGTTCAATTCGGTGAACTTGGCCAGCGGCTATCCCAAGCCACTGGCCAGCCTGGGGCTGCCTCCGACCTTGTCCCACATCGATGCCTCGTTCGTGTGGGGCCACAACAACCGCACGTATCTGACCAGCGGCACCCTCTACTGGCGCATCGACGACTACACGGGCCAGGTGGAGCTGGACTATCCGCGGGACATGAGCATTTGGTCGGGAGTGGGCTACAACATCGATGCCGCCTTCCAGTACAGCGACGGCAAGACGTACTTCTTCAAGAACCTGGGCTACTGGGAGTTCAACGACGATCGCATGAAGGTAGCCCACGCCAAGGCGAAGCTATCGTCGCGCAAATGGATGCAGTGCGCACGCAGCGTCAACGAAGTGGACGACGAGCAGCGCTACACGGCGCCCCTGGTCTCCGGCGAGGAGCAGACAACGGAGGCGAGCGGCGCAAGGGAACGTCGCATCAGTCTCTATCTGCTTTGTGCCCTACTACTCGCCACAGCTTGGAGCAGTTAAGACTCAGCGGAGGGCTTAGGTTTAGCCATACATAGCGATAAGCGCCACGATTCGCCTCATTCGGACTCGAATCCCTCATTTTCCACAACCACAACCAGCACTTACATATGCATAAACACATAAATATATATACGAAATACGATTATATCTAGATGTAAAGTTGAGCAGAGCGCAACTGTGTGACAGTCTGGCGCTTGATTGCCCCCAAAGACGACACCCGAGCGGCCTTTTATAGAATTAAGGGCACAAAAATCAGCAGCCAAGTGGCAGTCATCCATAGACGCAGAAGTCTAGGGCTCGCCACTTGCTGCCTCATCCTTGGACACTTGCCAATCCTGGACACTGGGCGCCAATAGCACCAATAGCAGGGCTGTTTTACCAGATCTATACACGATGCATAAGATATATAGAATACAAGTTTGATTTGATACCTTAGCAATACGAGTATGTACGAGTAGGTGTAGCACGCATGCCCGAAAAGTCGACCATTTAGGATAACCCACGATGGAAATTTCGGAGCCACAACTGCCTTATAATTAAGTACAGTATTGCTTCTGAGTGACGGAACAGGCACGGATCCAGCTGTTAGCTGTTAGCTGTGAGCTGAATGCTGTCCTGTCTGCGTCTCTACATTTCTTTTGACCGAACCTTTCTAACTATTTATATATAAATGTGATATTATCATAAATTCGCGATGGTAAACGCGCGATTGTAAACGAAACAAAAACTGGAATAAACACCCACAAAAGCCAAGTTAAACTATTGCATTTTTGGTAAGAATTTAGTTTATGGTACCCTTGCATAAGATATACTTACTTAAAGGAAGAGTAAATAAATAAAATTCATTCAGTAAAAGCGTTCTCGTCTTTCATTTGAGTGGTGATAAAAGCCTTCGTCTGAGTTCCATATCTTTCCGATTATATGTATATGTATCCTAAACTTAGTTATGGCCTGCTATAAAATTAACGTAGTCACAATGAGTTGGATATTTTGATTTGGTCGTTTGGCCCTCAGTGACAAGGGCAAAAGAGACCCCAGAAGCGAGCCCACGCTGATAGAGAAATCATCGTGTTTGTCTAGCTCCAACGAAGCAACAAAAAGGGAATAAAAGCTGGAAACAGATGTATCATTTTCAGCGATAATATCGTTATCTCTGGGTAGACAGTGCTCTATATAGTCTAGTAATGAGGAGGTGGACTTATTGATATCAGCACCGGTTCAGGTGTACGCATTGGAGCCCGTATCTTTCCAGCATGTATATAGAACTCCATATATGTACAATGGACTTGCTCATGGAAATTTTATATAGAAAGTCTTAGTAACAACTTCCTGTCGGGTCAATGATTGCCAGCCACTCTGATGAACAGGAGATTCCCCATCGACTGTAATGAATAATCACCGTAGTGAGTGGCCTCCGATCAGCTTGTGTTCTATCTTATCTCCAGGTGTCGGCTGCCGGTGGGCAAAAGGTGTTAGTTTATTGCAACAGTACTCTCTCCCGTACGCGCCCTCAATCTCTCCCTATGTCGATTCGTTCAACTGTCATCAGGCTATGCGTCACTGGTCGTGACGTCCACCAGTTTCTCCATATGCCATATACCATATACCATAACCAACCTGAACCAGAACCAAAATCGGCTTTTCCATGCCGAGGCGGTGGCAGTCGCGCGCCCACAGTCAAAGTCAGCGGTTCAGCTTTCAAATTTTGCGACGAGGTGCGCATACACACTATATATAGACGAGCAGTCCAATTTATTTGTATATATAACTGCTATATTAAATTAAAGACAATTGTGAGTAGAGGTCGGACAATGTGGAAATTTAGAAAGCCAGTCACAAGCTTTATGCTAAATACGAAGGCACGACGAACCGATGTCAAGTCTTTGGGCGAGCAGTTCTCCAAAAAGATTGGAGATCTCCGATGATAAGCGATATCTTGACTTGGGGCGTGAAGATTGTCTGATTGTGTCGGTGCATCTACGATGCTTAACTAACCCAAAATACGACTATCTCTTAGTCGCTGTTTAACTACAAAGCCACTAATCTAATCGAAAACTTCGTCAATTATCGGTTGTAGCCATATGGCTACTACAATCTAATCAACCAGAAGAGACACCACTTACCAGCCAACAACTTGGCTAGAGGCAGAAATGGGGCAGGCTGACTAATAAGACCTCGAAAAAATTTCAATAAATCAAACTCTATGCCATTGCATTGAACAGGTAGGTGGTGATAAGGAGCGCGTTGCCATGTCCGACCAAAATTCCATACGCAGCCTGAGCCCAGAGCTGGCCAGCAAAGCCCAGAAGGAGCTGGGAGAGGTGCCCGATCGGATCGAAGAGGACATTGACACCCTGCGCACTTGGATCTCAAAGCAGCCACATCTGAAGGCCCGCCAGGATGCCCAGTTCCTGATAGCCTTCCTGCGCGGCTGTAAGTACAGCCTGGAGAAGACCAAGCTCAAGCTGGACAACTTCTATGCCATGCGAGGCGTCGTTCCTGAGTTATACAAGAATCGCTTTGTGGGAGAGAAGCAAATGGGAATACTCGAAACAGGGTAAGCACGATTCGATCACATAGTACAGCAGAATGTTCCCAATGTGAAATATTATTATTTCAGATGCCTCCTCCGCTTGCCCCAGCCCCTGGGCGCAGATGGGCCCCGCATTCACATCTCCCGCTATGGCCTATACGACTCCAAGAAGTACTCCATCGCAGAGGTTGTCCAAGTCAGCACCATGATTGGAGAGATTCAGATACGGGAGGACGACAATGCCATGATTTCCGGCTTCGTTGAGATCATCGACATGAAGGGCGTTGGGGCAGGTCATATATTCCAGTTCGATGCGGTGCTGGTCAAGAAGCTGGCCGTTCTTGGTGACAAGGCACTCCCCTACAGGCCCAAGGGCTTCCACTTTGTCAATGCACCAGCCAGTGCCGAGACGTTTATGTCCATTGCAAAGAGTTTGATGAGTGAGAAGATTCGAAAGCGAGTGAGTTCTAGCCCACTCTCCCGGTATTTAATATAGCTAACCAATCCTCCGCTTCTACTCATAGTTTCACATACACACCAAGCTGGAGAGCCTCTACAAATATGTCCCCAAAGAATGCCTGCCGGCCGAGTACGGTGGAAGCAATGGAACCATAGATGATGTGGTCACCACGTGGAGGGAAAAACTCTTGTCTTATCAGAACTTCTTCGAGGAGGAGGTGTCGTACGGCACAAATGAGAAGCTGAGGCGAGGGGACGCCGTCAACGTCGAATCCCTCTTTGGAATTGAGGGATCTTTTAGAAAGCTCGACATCGACTAGGATAAGCAGTTAGCAAATAGTTATTTAATAATGAATTCTAATGAATACAGAACAAAGGAAAAACACTCTTTAAAGGCACATGGCAGGGACTGACAAAAACCTTAAAACATTAACAAATGCAATTGCGACTGGTACGATTCGCAGAATTTTATACCTTGGCACTGACTGCCTGCTTGCTCTTTTGGTACACAAAATTGTGGGCCTCATCGAAGTAGGGATTAGAGGATTCTCGCACACGTTCCAGCCACTTGACTACCTTGGGAAATTGTTTCGCGCTTACATTGTACTGACAGAGCTCTGTAAATAATGTGAATCAGCAAATTAAATTAGTTGAACAAATTCGGCTTGACTTACTAATTTGATTTATTTCGGAAGCACCGAAAAGATCGGCCACAGTCAGCTGATCCCCAATTAGAAAGTCCTTCTCCAGCCACAGACGCTCCAAGAGACCCAAATTGGCTTCCACTTCCTTAGTCATCTTTTGAATCTGCTCGGTCTTTGGCATTGGGGCAATACCGTTTACGGGATATAGCCACGCATTCCGAAAGAAGAGTCCGCAGGCCAGTCGAATGCTCAAATGCTGCCACTCCAGAAACTCATCGACGCGGGCACGTCCCTCCAAAGACTTGGGATAGAGCTGCTCGCTGAATTGACCTTTGTCTGATAGATAGCTGAAAGAGGAGGGCAATGTTCGGTTATTTGAGAGCTGCTTTAGCAGGTTCACAGGCGTTGCTGGCTTACCGCACAATCGCCACACTTTCGGCCAACTGAAATTTGCCATCTACAATAGCTGGAACCTTCTGGAAACGATTGATCTTCTTGTACTCGTCCGTCAATTGCTCGCCTGCAAGAAGAGGTAAACAAATTTATTCAATTAGCCGGCAAGTTTGTTTGGCTCGTTCTTGCTTACGTTTTCGAAGGGCCACCGGACAGCCCTCAAATGGGGTCTTGCCCAATTTCATTCCAATCCATAACGCCCGGGATGGCTGCGACAAGAAATCATAATAATACTTAATTGACTTGGACATTTTAATACAATTATTGGCGAGGGCACGAAAATCGGGCAAATTATTTTTGGAAAGCTGAACGAACGCAGCTGACAGAAAAAGCTCAGGTACAAAGTTCAAGCGGCGCTACACAACACTAGACTGGGCGCGCACGCAAGGTATACATATTTTATATTTGAAAAAGAATCTTCACGAAAAACTTTTAATACATACAAATGTAGGTATATAAATACATTGAAAATATTCAGTCTCACAACTTGGCGGAAGCCGCCTGTTTGGCCTTTTTGTACACAAAAGTAAGGGCTTCGTCGTGGTAAGGATTAGTAGCATTACGGACACGTTCCAGCCACTTGGCTACCTTCGGAAATTGTTTCTCATTCACATTATATTGGCAAAGCTCTGAAAGATATGCGGTTGCGTATTCAATTGAAAGAGCAGAAAACTCAATTTGTCTTACTAATTTGATTGATTTCGGTAGCACCAAAAAGGTCAGCCAGAGTCAAATGATCCCCAATCAGGTAGTCCTTTTCCAGCCATAGAACCTCCAAGAGGCCCAAATTGATTTCCACGTCTTTTATGAGCTGTTGAATCTGCTCTGGTTTTGGCACTGGGGCAAGACCATTTATGGGAAAAAGCCAGGCTTCGCGGAAGAAAACTGAGCAGGCCAATCGAATGTTCAAATGCTGCCACTCCAGATATTCATCAACACGGGCCCGTTCCTCCACAGACCTGGGATATAGCTGGTTGCTGAATTGACCTTTGTCTGAGAGATAACTGATGGTGCGTTGGTAAGGTGCATTTCTGATTAAAACAGTATTAGGGCATACCGCACAATTGCCACAGTTTCGGCCAAATGAAAGTTTCCGTCCACTATGGCTGGGACCTTCTGAAAACGGCTGTAAGTACAGCCTGGAGAAGACCAAGCTCAAGCTGGACAACTTCTATGCCATGCGAGGCGTCGTTCCTGAGTTATACAAGAATCGCTTTGTGGGAGAGAAGCAAATGGGAATACTCGAAACAGGGTAAGCACGATTCGATCACATAGTACAGCAGAATGTTCCCAATGTGAAATATTATTATTTCAGATGCCTCCTCCGCTTGCCCCAGCCCCTGGGCGCAGATGGGCCCCGCATTCACATCTCCCGCTATGGCCTATACGACTCCAAGAAGTACTCCATCGCAGAGGTTGTCCAAGTCAGCACCATGATTGGAGAGATTCAGATACGGGAGGACGACAATGCCATGATTTCCGGCTTCGTTGAGATCATCGACATGAAGGGCGTTGGGGCAGGTCATATATTCCAGTTCGATGCGGTGCTGGTCAAGAAGCTGGCCGTTCTTGGTGACAAGGCACTCCCCTACAGGCCCAAGGGCTTCCACTTTGTCAATGCACCAGCCAGTGCCGAGACGTTTATGTCCATTGCAAAGAGTTTGATGAGTGAGAAGATTCGAAAGCGAGTGAGTTCTAGCCCACTCTCCCGGTATTTAATATAGCTAACCAATCCTCCGCTTCTACTCATAGTTTCACATACACACCAAGCTGGAGAGCCTCTACAAATATGTCCCCAAAGAATGCCTGCCGGCCGAGTACGGTGGAAGCAATGGAACCATAGATGATGTGGTCACCACGTGGAGGGAAAAACTCTTGTCTTATCAGAACTTCTTCGAGGAGGAGGTGTCGTACGGCACAAATGAGAAGCTGAGGCGAGGGGACGCCGTCAACGTCGAATCCCTCTTTGGAATTGAGGGATCTTTTAGAAAGCTCGACATCGACTAGGATAAGCAGTTAGCAAATAGTTATTTAATAATGAATTCTAATGAATACAGAACAAAGGAAAAACACTCTTTAAAGGCACATGGCAGGGACTGACAAAAACCTTAAAACATTAACAAATGCAATTGCGACTGGTACGATTCGCAGAATTTTATACCTTGGCACTGACTGCCTGCTTGCTCTTTTGGTACACAAAATTGTGGGCCTCATCGAAGTAGGGATTAGAGGATTCTCGCACACGTTCCAGCCACTTGACTACCTTGGGAAATTGTTTCGCGCTTACATTGTACTGACAGAGCTCTGTAAATAATGTGAATCAGCAAATTAAATTAGTTGAACAAATTCGGCTTGACTTACTAATTTGATTTATTTCGGAAGCACCGAAAAGATCGGCCACAGTCAGCTGATCCCCAATTAGAAAGTCCTTCTCCAGCCACAGACGCTCCAAGAGACCCAAATTGGCTTCCACTTCCTTAGTCATCTTTTGAATCTGCTCGGTCTTTGGCATTGGGGCAATACCGTTTACGGGATATAGCCACGCATTCCGAAAGAAGAGTCCGCAGGCCAGTCGAATGCTCAAATGCTGCCACTCCAGAAACTCATCGACGCGGGCACGTCCCTCCAAAGACTTGGGATAGAGCTGCTCGCTGAATTGACCTTTGTCTGATAGATAGCTGAAAGAGGAGGGCAATGTTCGGTTATTTGAGAGCTGCTTTAGCAGGTTCACAGGCGTTGCTGGCTTACCGCACAATCGCCACACTTTCGGCCAACTGAAATTTGCCATCTACAATAGCTGGAACCTTCTGGAAACGATTGATCTTCTTGTACTCGTCCGTCAATTGCTCGCCTGCAAGAAGAGGTAAACAAATTTATTCAATTAGCCGGCAAGTTTGTTTGGCTCGTTCTTGCTTACGTTTTCGAAGGGCCACCGGACAGCCCTCAAATGGGGTCTTGCCCAATTTCATTCCAATCCATAACGCCCGGGATGGCTGCGACAAGAAATCATAATAATACTTAATTGACTTGGACATTTTAATACAATTATTGGCGAGGGCACGAAAATCGGGCAAATTATTTTTGGAAAGCTGAACGAACGCAGCTGACAGAAAAAGCTCAGGTACAAAGTTCAAGCGGCGCTACACAACACTAGACTGGGCGCGCACGCAAGGTATACATATTTTATATTTGAAAAAGAATCTTCACGAAAAACTTTTAATACATACAAATGTAGGTATATAAATACATTGAAAATATTCAGTCTCACAACTTGGCGGAAGCCGCCTGTTTGGCCTTTTTGTACACAAAAGTAAGGGCTTCGTCGTGGTAAGGATTAGTAGCATTACGGACACGTTCCAGCCACTTGGCTACCTTCGGAAATTGTTTCTCATTCACATTATATTGGCAAAGCTCTGAAAGATATGCGGTTGCGTATTCAATTGAAAGAGCAGAAAACTCAATTTGTCTTACTAATTTGATTGATTTCGGTAGCACCAAAAAGGTCAGCCAGAGTCAAATGATCCCCAATCAGGTAGTCCTTTTCCAGCCATAGAACCTCCAAGAGGCCCAAATTGATTTCCACGTCTTTTATGAGCTGTTGAATCTGCTCTGGTTTTGGCACTGGGGCAAGACCATTTATGGGAAAAAGCCAGGCTTCGCGGAAGAAAACTGAGCAGGCCAATCGAATGTTCAAATGCTGCCACTCCAGATATTCATCAACACGGGCCCGTTCCTCCACAGACCTGGGATATAGCTGGTTGCTGAATTGACCTTTGTCTGAGAGATAACTGATGGTGCGTTGGTAAGGTGCATTTCTGATTAAAACAGTATTAGGGCATACCGCACAATTGCCACAGTTTCGGCCAAATGAAAGTTTCCGTCCACTATGGCTGGGACCTTCTGAAAACGATTTATATTCTTGTATTCATCCGTCAACTGCTCGACTGCAACACAAGGGTTAAATAACTACATAAATAAACAGTATGAAGAATACTTAGATTGTCGTTTCTCACATTTACGCAGGGCAATGGGGCAATCTTCGAAAGGGGTCCTGCCCCACTTCAGTGCAATCCAAAGGGCACGGGAAGGGGGCGACAGGAAATCGTAATATAGCTGTATTGGCTTGGGCATATTGAATATTCACCGATATTGTTTATAATCCGCGCAACAAGTCTCTCTGCTTTCGGCCACCAGCTGATAAGACGCTGAAAAAGCTCTGGCCGAAGCTCAAACAAAAATCGCTTCACAACACTCGTTCGAGCATATATAGTTGTCCCGCTTTAGCAGATTTGGCGCCAGCAATTTTAAAGTTAAACTGAAATAAAGACATATTGCTGGCTCCAGCTTATCATATTTAACGTACTGTCCAAAGTTCGCTACGTCATCGCAGTCAATCAGAATGTATAGGTTTTATCTATGCAAGCAAGATAATTACCACATAAATCAAAAAAGGGTCCCTCTACAAGTAATGCATCACTTTCGCGGTGACTTTGCACCTCTAGTCTTTTTCGACATTTAAACAAATTATTTTTAATTTATTAACGCACTCAACAGGGGGACTCTACAATACGCTGTCATTTATAAACTGTATGTTTGTATTTCGACTTTATATTATAGGTATATGCATCTATACATACGATATACTATATGTGTACATGTACATGTGTAAACTAGTATCAAAAATTAGTAGAAACGACACTTAACTAGTTAAGCAAAAATTATCGAAAATATATATGTTCCCATGAACTCAAGCATGTATGTATGTATATAAATGTATGCGTTTAAACTTTAAAGTAAAACCCAACAAGAACTTAGCACGTAAGTAAAAGACGAGAAGACGACATTCATCGTGAGGTGAGCGAAATGCGTTATGGGGCGGATAAATTGTCGAGGCAAAGCCGTGCACGGGCCGCACCGCACCGCATCCGGCTGGATGTTAGCATGTTAGAATGTATGTATGGAAGTGTGTGTTATGCGTGTGCGTTGATAAGGACAACAATAAATTATAATCGACATTCATGTGAGGTTTTTATACCATTTGATGGCGTTTCATATTCTTCTTCTTGTTTTGCTTTTGGGGTTCGCTTTTAGTGTGGACTTGTATAGAATATTGTTGAATTTGCTTATAGGTTCCATGCTGCTCTAGTAGATTTCTTTTATAAAATATCAGGTTTTGCTTTGACCAAGGATCGCTATAGCGCTGTGGAATTTTTACATTTGTGTGTACATATCGGGATGTCTGTATATATATAGAGGGGGTGTAAATAGTAGTATGTGCATCTGAATATACAACTAACTGCCCCACGACATGCCGCCAGGACGCCTCAATCGAAGTTCAGCTTGCGAAAGGAGCCCTCGTTGGCGACACCAGCCCCCAGAGCCGGGGTCTTCTCCTGCTCCTTCTCGCTGGCCTCACGTAGCTTCTCATCCACGCCGTAGCGTTCCTCCTCCTTGAAGTACGGGACGAAGCTGGTCAACTGGGTCTCGTACCGTGTCATTGCATCGCTCAGAGTGCCGTTATCCCCACCCAACTCCGCGGGCAGATACTCCTTGCCGATGACGCGCTGCAGCGACTCGAGGTTGGAGTGGATGTGCAGCTGCAATTGGATTGGAAATGAAAGCAAGGGAAAGTCAGATACACAGGCGCACGTCTGGGCAAAAAGAAGGACTCACCAGCTCCTTCTGCTTCATCGCATTGCGCACGAGGCCGAGCACGAACTGTGTCTCACGCGACGCGTTCACGATGTGGGTGGCAACTAAATTCGTGGGTATGCCGTGCTCGAGGAAGGCGTTCATGCGCCGGAACATGCCCGGGTCGAACTGGAGTAGCAAGGAGTAGGGAATCTTGGTGAAATCAATTATCTCGACCACCCCGGCAATGTTCCAGTTGTCGTCCGTGTTGATCTCGATTTCGGCGCGGAAGGCATGGAAGCGGAAAATGTCGCTCACGCTGTGCTTCGAGGGCTCTATGTGGCCCATACGTGTGTAGTGGATGCGGGGGCCACCGGGACCGATCGGACTGGGCAACGTGGCAAAGATTCTGCAATCAAAGCCATCACAATTACCGAATGGTGTGCATTTCAGGGGATATTGGGGATTCCCCTACTTACCCAGAGCGAGCCATCTCCAGAAGCTTGTCGTCCACAAGGCGACTCTTGAAAAGCTCCTTCTCTTTGGACTTGTATGTGTAATAGAACAATACACGCTTCTTGGCCTCATCCACGTTCCAGTGGCAGTGGCGCAGGAAGGCGACCAGAAACTGATCGTCGGTTCGCGCCTGCAGGTAATTAAGTTCAGTGATCCAGGCGCGCAACGCCTCGATGCAGTCCGCCCTGGTCGTCTCGTCCTCCTTGAGCTTGATGCGAGCCTGTTCCGCCAGCTCCGGCACCAGCGATCGGATATTGGTCATTGTCTTGGGGTGCTGTAATATTTGCTATTGTAAAATTTGGAAATAGGTACCAAAACAGTGGTGTATGTGCGGAGGTGTGCGTGTGTGTGTGTGTTCTCTGTTCAGGTGTGTACACGACTAATTGGACTCTCGATGCCTGCTTCGATTGAACACCCGAACCGAACTGAAACCGCCTGGCGCTCCCCCAAAGTGCGCGGGCCCAGCACCGTGGTGCGAAAGTGATGGAACCAGCCAAACTGTGAACCAACAGATTCCTAGGCAAGATTAGTAGATAACAATGACCGTTAGGTAGTGTTATTAATACATACATATGTACTTGTACTGATAGTGCTGCCACTTTTCCGTTTAAAACGTTTTAAAAATAGTCAGAGAGTTTATTCTTTCGAGCATGCACTTTAAATCACAATAGCTCGTGCTTCAGTTAATCCCTCTTAAGGGTGCACCGGAGAAGAAATACCCAATTAAAAACGAATTCCCTTAGATTGGTATTTCCAGCCAACTGTGCCGCTTTAAGATACGGCGATAAGATAGTGGCCTGCAAACAATTTAGTGTGTTGCGAGGTTCGATCCATGGACATTATCTAAATATGGGTATGGGTATACCATTTACAGCTGCATAGAGTCCAATCGCCCTTTTATCTGCCAAAAAGAGAGAGTCTTCTAACACCCGCCCGGCCGAACACACGAGAGCGAGTTCGGCCAAAAGAGAGCGAGTTCGGCCAAAAGCACGTCTCACTATCAGTTTGGCCTTTAGCCAATAGATTAGCATTTTTTTTTAAACTCGGTAACGGTCTGTGGTGTAGATTCGGCTTTTGGGTTTTCACTTGACTGAAGACACGTTTCAGTAGCCGCACAGCTGCCAGGGAGCACAGCCACTCATCATGGCCGAGCTACGTCCGTTGACCGCCGAGCTGCGTCACATTGCCGAGACGGAGCTGAACGAAGTGAAGGAGCGGCTGCCAGCCGACTTGGATGCCCTGCGCGAGTGGCTCTCCAAGCAACCGCATCTGCGGGCGCGCCAGGAGGACCAGTTCCTGGTGGGATTCCTGCGGGGCTGCAAATTTAGCCTGGAGAAGTCCAAGTCCAAGATAGAGCACTTCTACACGATCAAGACATTGATGCCGGAGCTCTTTGCCAATCGGGTGGTGGACGACAAGATCCTGGCACTCTGTCGTACGGGGTGAGTGCAGGGCTGGATCAATCAATGTGCAGGTGCAGGAGAATAATGGGGATCCCCTTTTCAGCACCTATGTGCGGCTACCCAATGCCTGGGGACCCAGCGGACCTCGCATCCAGATCACCAACTACGAGAAATTCGATCCCAAAGTCTATAAGCTGGTGGACCTGTTTCGCTACCAGACGATGCTGTCGGAGCAGGCTATATGGGAGGACGACCACACCAACGTGAGCGGATTCATTGAGATTATCGACATGGGCAAGATGAGCCTCAGTTTCCTGGCCCAACTGGACTTTACCCTCATCAAGCGAATGGGCGTCTTTGCCGAGAAGGCGCAGCCCACCCGCCTGAAGGGGATTCACCTTATCAACTGCCCCAAGGAGGCGGTGGCGCTTCTCAATCTGGCCAAGGGCCTCATGCCCAGCAAGCTGCAGCAACGAGTGAGTGTGTTCGGTCGAAACAAGGGCGTATACGTATCCATGAATAGCTCAAGTGCTGAGTAATTCTCCCGCCATTCATTTATTTTCGTCGCTTATCGCGCCCTTATCTTGGATTATCAGCCAAGTACCTAAAACTTGATAAACATTGAAGCACCCCTTCAACTGTACTGTCTGTAGATTTGAGCTATTTCGAGCGATACAGGGCTCAGTGTCAAAGCGTGGGAGGGGGTTGCGAAACGTGCTAGAACATTGGCTAGGTCAGTGGCCAATCCAGGAAAAGGAAGATTTATCCCTGATTCATCCGTACTGAGCGTACTCATACAGAGCTGTCATCCGCAGTACACTCTCTTTATAGCTTTTATCTTTTCTCCTCTCTCCACAGTTTTACGTGTATAAGAATCTAGAGCAATTAAACAAAGTCATACCACGCGAATACCTGCCCGAGGAGTATGGTGGCAGCAATGGACGTATATCCGACATCCAGGCGGAGACGGAGAAGCAGCTGCTGGCCTACAGCGACTATTTTAAGGAGGATTCTCAGTATGGGGTGAACGAGCAGCTGCGACCGGGGAAACGAGTCAATGCCGATTCTATCTTTGGCTCAGAGGGCTCTTTCCGCAAGCTGGACATCGACTAGGGATTTGCAGATTAGTTGTACAATGATAGTAGAAATGGTTTCAATTAAAAGTGCTCAATTTAAACGTAGATTCAATGTGCAACAGATGGCCACCCACTCGAGCGACGTGCGCGTGTTTCATTAGCTTTCACTGTGCATTATCAGCAACAACTGTTAATGGTTTTGTCAATCAGGCTGAATATGAATTATGTCGGATCAAAGGTTGTCATGTTAATTTAGCTGTAAACGAAAGCAGTCTCCCTACGGAAGCCTGCAGCGAAGGACGCGACACCACAGAAATGACTGCCACAAACGCAAGCAGTTCTGAAGTGAGTGAGAGCTAATGTCCCGAAAAGTAACCCACTTTAAAACCATCTTCAAACGTAGTTCGACTTCAGCCAGTGGGACTTTCCCGCTGAGCGAATTTGGCTGCACAAGTCCAACGAGGAAATAGCCTGGAAGATCTGCACGTTTCTTCCGTTGATTGCTTTTGGTCTGTATGGAAACCTTATCATGATATACCTGATAGCCATGAACCGATCGCTGCGATCGGCCACCAACCTCATCATAGCCAACATGGCCATCGCCGACTTGCTGACGCTCGCCATATGCCCGGCCATGTTCATGGTGAACGATTTCTACCAGAACTATCAGCTCGGATGCGTGGGCTGCAAGATGGAGGGCTTCCTGGTGGTGGTCTTCCTGATCACGGCCGTGCTCAATCTTTCGGTGGTAAGCTATGATCGCCTCACGGCCATTGTCCTGCCCAGAGAGACGCGACTGACCGTGCGGGGAGCCCAAATCGTGATCGTCTGCACCTGGATTGGGGGAGTCCTCTTAGCCTCGCCCTTGGCCCTTTATCGGGCATATCGCGTTCGAGTCTGGAAGAACTTCACAGAGCGCTACTGCAAGGAGAACACTGTATTTCTGCCCAAATATTGGTACGTCCTCATAACCATATTGGTCTGGCTGCCATTGGGCATCATGCTGATCTGCTACATTGCCATATTCTACAAGGTAAGACAACAATAGTCCTCAGAGCTCCCCCAGAACTGATAGACTTCTATCCATCTGCTTCCCAGCTCGATCGGTATGAGAAGCGGTTGCAGAACCGTGAAAATCCCCTCATCGTTAGCTACAAGCGCAGCGTGGCCAAGACCCTCTTCATCGTGGTAGTGGTCTTCGCCGTGCTCCGGCTGCCCTTCACCATTATGATTGTGCTCCGCGAAAAGTACTACGACGCCGACAACACTATGGACAGCGGAATGCAGCTCTTCTGGTACCTATCGCAGTATCTAATGTTCCTCAATGCCGCCGTCAATCCGCTCATCTACGGCTTCAATAATGAGAACTTTAGACGCGCCTACTCCCAAATCTCATTCGTTCGGCGCTGCAGAGAGGCAGCCAAGCTCAACGAGAGTTCGAGCCGTTCACATCAGTGCTGTTATTGCGCCTTCATGAAGAAGGGGAGGCAGCTGGAGCAGCAGCAGCAGCAGGAGGAAGAGCAACAACACCAGACAGAGAATGTGGAGGTGGACGTGGACTTGAGCAAAGAGATAACCACATCGGAGCCGATGGCCCAGATAGGTGATAATTCGGACGATGTGGTTGTGGCCGCAATCGAGGCAGATGGATTTATATAAAGGGGAGCAGAATACACTAAAATAAAATTCAAAATATACTAGATATATATACTGTACAATAAATAAATCAATGCTACTCTTCGACTTGCAGGGTAGCCATAAAGCTGACAGTGAAAATACATCTCTGCCTCGCACGCAACTTTCGAAACAGTTAGGAAGCTCAGCTTAGAGCACAGTGAAAAGCTCCATTTGTGGATTGCAGCACGTGTTGCATTTTGTGTGTGTTTCGTTTATGCATATATATTCAAGAATATATGCCTCAAATGTGTCGTCTTATATTTCTGTTGATTTTCCTGAGTGCCTGGCCCCCCGGCAAAGCCTTCGAGGTGCACTTCCGGGAGAGCTATCCCAGCGAACGGCTGGCCTCGGACCAGGAATCGGATCTGCACAAGCGATCGACCGATGTCCCACAGTTTTTCGACAAAGGTCTTAACCAAAATCAAATAACAACTTTTATTAATTATTAGCAACGTAGACTTTTGTGTGCCCCACACTCAGGCTAAACCAAACAATTCAGATTTCATGTAGCCAAAGCCATGGGCCTCCAGGAACTTGATGAACTGTCCCATGTTCATGATGCCCTCTTCCTCGTTGAACAGCTGCTCGGTGAAGGTGTCGAATCCACGCCTGCGCTGCCTCGGCTCTGTCCGTACCACGCTGATCTTCTGCCAGCGCAGGGACTTGATGGTGCGCCAGAATTGCTGCACCTGTTCCGCCAGGCCCTCCACGCAGATGATGCCCGGCTTGCCGGGCCTGCTGAAGCCGGTCAGGTCCAGCTGGCGGGCCTGGCGAATCAGCTCCTGTCGCTTGGCACTCGACTTGATGTGGTGCGAGTAGATCCACAGCCGCTCCAGATGGGTAGCTGTCTGTGGCGGTTCCGGCGGTTTCAGTTGTGGCTGCTCGAACTCGCTGGCCGGGCGTTGGAGCAGTGTCTCTATCTTCTCCTGCAGCCAACTGAGAAGTTGAAAGATGTACGGCTCTGGCTCCTCCTCCCTCCTCTCGCTCAGATATCCCTCTATCTCGATCTTCAGATGCTGCTCCTTGGCCTTGCCTAGCAGGGGGCTGTGTACACTGACGCGAGGCTGCTCCAGCACTGGATACAAGTGGGGCAGTTCTATGCGCACATCCTGTCGCTGATTGGCGTTAATACTCAACTTCACTATGTACTCCAGATGCGAGGGAAGGATGTTTCGAGGTGTGGCTGCCCCGAGGAACTCGTTGAAATCGGCCACGACGCCAGCATCGAGCATCTGCAGCTCGCCGGGTCCGCAATATATCGAGCTGAGCATCTCCAGCTCCTCCAGCTGCTGTCCAATGCAGCGGCGATAGGTTTGCAGCTCTTCCTCGGCCATGGCTGACGGAGAATCAGGGGAAATCGTTTGGTTTAGTCGGCGGCAGTCTAGAACCCAGAGATAGAAGTACTGTATTGTATTGTATTCTTATTTCTAGCCAGCTTCAGCTTCGATGGTCTGACCCGTGTAGCGTCCGTGCCAGTTCTGTTTCCCCTCGACATTTGCATTCTACAGCTCCCGGCAGTGAAATACGCTTCGGCTCTGCACAAGGATGCGGCTGGACTGCGTCACTTTGCCGTATACGCCTGGCGTCCGGCGGAACAGAGCTACGAGTTGCTGCTGGAGCTACCAACGCCCAAGGCTGTGGCTATGGATTGCCTGGCCCATGCGGGACGCGGCTACGTGGCACTCAGCTATAATCTCACGGAGCCAGTGCAGCTGGCCCGCGAGGGCTCTCCCATCTATGAGCTGTCCCCCGAGACGGGTATACGGGCCGTGCAGTACTTTGGCGGTCTGCGGCTGCGGGGGATGTACTTGAGGATCAGCAGCCAAGAACTGACGCTGCTGCAGGCCTTCGACTCGATGGAGGGCCAAGCCCCTGTGCAGCAGGACTGTCCCTACTTCAAGTGGACGGGCGGGACGTTCCAGCGCCTAGGAGCGATCCCCTGCAGCAATGCCCGCAGGATGGAGGCTTTTGGCATAGACTATGCCGACTATGTGGCCGTGGCCAACTACGCGAATGCCCAGGGACGCACTGCCACCCGCTCGGACATCTACAAGTACAATCCAAAGAATCGCCGGTTCCAACTCTTTCAGCGACTGCGCAGCAACGGGGCCGTGGACGTGAAGTACTTCAGTCTCCCGGTGAACGAAGTGAGTCGCAGGCACTTCCTCATTCTGGGCAACACGATCGGAGGATCGAGTGCCGCAGCGGGCGAGGCCGATACCGTCATCTATGTCTACGAGAAGGGTCAGTTCGTGCCCTACCAGCGACTGAGTTTCTATGCCCTGGAACGCTTCCTGCCCGTCCAGGTAGCTGAATATCTTTTAAATTAGTTCCCCGCAGATTCACACAGGAAATTATATTCCTCAGCACTCCATATCGGAGAAGTTTCTGCTTCTGGTCGCCTGCAGCAAGCAGGATGTGAAGATCTACAACCTAAACGACTGGAAATTCGAAGAGTCCAAGGTGCAGTTCACCGAAGGTGCTTTGAGTCGGGGAGTGGCCCGCATGCGCAGCTACGAGGAGCAACAGCAGAGCTACCTAGGCAAGTCCTCGCACGTGCTAATGATTCCCCCGTTTACAGTGTTCTGTGCTCTTTCAGTGATTGCCAACGAGAATATGGCCGCCAATGAGACGAACATTTTCCAACCGCTCTACAAGCAGGACGAGCATGCCAACATCCTTCGCCAGCAGATCATCGACTGGGCCCGGGAGCAGCAAAAGCGGTTGGAGGAGACCAACGTGGAGCAGCTGCTGCAGGGATTGCAGGTGAGTGTACCAGCAGAAGTAATATGCAGGGTCAACCCAAGATAATGCTCTAAAAAAACACACAGAAAAGAGTGAAGCAGCGAGCGGAGATGATGCTGCGATCCCTCATCAAGCGGGTCAAAGCGAAATCGGTGAGTGAACGATCAGGGGCATAGCCAAAGCATCCTTGTACATCCATCTCTTGTAATCCAGCTTGTAGATGAGCATATGAAGCTGACCTCCAACTACTGGGATGCCTTGCAGTATGCCAAGCAGGCCTTGGATGTGATCGAGCAGGATGCCACAGCAGCACGCACCCGACAGCCCCGGAAACGAGCAGCCGAACAGCACGAATTCGATGAGATTACTGTAGATACCCTGGTGGTCGAGGGCAGCATGCAAGCCAGCAATATCAACGGCTTGGATACGAAGCAGCCTGTATACGAATCGGTGACTGCCAAGAAGGTGTATGTCAGCGAGGAATACAAGGAGCCGGCCAGGGAGCAGAACAAACCCTACTTGCAGGAGCTCTCGGTGCAGGACCTTCAGCTCGGCGGAAATCTCAACGGCCTCAACTGGACACAGCTGCTGGAGCAGACTATCAAACGGAACAACGTGGACGTGCAGTTCGTCAAGTCCTCCGCTGACATCACGCATCTCAGTGCGGAGGCTGTGGTGGTAAACAGCAACGAGATCAACGACCACTCCCTGGGCCACCTTGTGCCGGTGGATGGCGGCGACTTTATTGTCCAGCAGGATGTGCAGTTCTCCCAGCCCATACAAGTGAATCGCTTGCTCATCAATCAACGACTCAATCACATCCACGTGGACCGCCAGCGCTTCGACCTGCTGCTCCGCGAAGCCAATCACACCCAGGTGATCGAGGGATCCAAGAGGCTAGAGAATCTTCGCGTTATGGAACCCATTACCATTGCGGTGAGTGATCGTCGCTTTGTCCGATGTAAAATAAAATCATTTCGTGTGGGTTTCTCTTTAGGGCCAGCTGGTGGGTGCAGAACTTCGGGCCATGTCGCCTGTAAAGATAACCCATCAATCGCTCCAACTTCAAGGGGACTTTGTAATTGATGGCGATGTGACGATTGGACGGCTGCTGCAGGTGGAGGATTTGCTGGAGGAACCAACACAGAGGTCTGCTGCAGAGGCGTTGAGGCAAGGTCTGCGGCTGGACCAGACTCTCCAGGATGTGAATGTGAAGTTTGAGCAACCTCTCGTGGCCAACAACACAGAACTGAGTTTCATAAATGCTGAGGACCTGCAGAAACTGGTCAAGTTAAATGTGGATGCAGAGCAGGTGGTGGAGGGCAGCAAGACATTGCCTCAGGGGCTGGAGATTAGCGAGGGCTTCGGTGAAGTCGGATGGCTCAATGGCATTGATGTGCAGAAGCTGCCGGAAGTGCTGCTCACTAAAAGTGGCAGCCAGACTATCCCGATCGCGGTTCAGTTACAGGGATTGGAGTTGGAAGAAGTTAAGGCGAAGCAGCTTGTAATGAATGGCTTGGAATTGGACCACTATTTGCAGGTAAGCAAGGATCAGCACTCAAATAGCACGCTGTATGTGGACCAGGCGGATGGGGAGGAGGTGAACCTCGAAGAATTGCATATGAATGGTCTGCTGTTTAGCCAGCCACTGGGGTCCATCTACTCACACGGTAGTCAATCTTTGGACGGCTGGAAACTGCCGGCCAATTTCAATGGCAGCATTCGTGCCCGAAACTTGTGGCTCAAGGGCAGCATTAACCAAGTCAATGTGGCCCAGTTGGAGCAGCAACTTCAGCAGCTGGCGGGCAACATCAAGTATGTGGGCGACTTCAGCTTCAGGCATGCGGTAAACATAAGCAGTCTGAGCTTTGGCCACTCCCTGAATGGCATCCAAGCCGCACATTTCGGGGGCAGCTGGCTGGAGGCCAGCGGCGACCAAAATTTCACGGCTCCGCAAGTGCTGGCCGCGCTGGAGAGCAGCAAGGGTGTGCAGCTCCAGGGAAAGCTGAACAATTACACCCTGGAAGAGCTGGTGAGCCGTAGCTACAGGCTGAATGCGTCGGAGCATCTGCAATCAGTGCGATTTGGTAAGAAAATTTAATTGAAAATCAAATTTTGTGACTGCAAACCTTCATGAGAAGCATTACCTGACAGAGAATCCCATTGTATTGCAATCGGAGCTGATAGTTGGCCGCGTAAACGGATTACGCGTCCCCGAGGACATGCTGTGTACAGATGCCGGAGGCTCCATGACGGCACCTGTTACCATCAATGGTAGCCTGGAGGTTGTAGAGCTCTGCAACGTAACAAGACTGAATGGCTATCATCTGCAGGCGCTGAGCCAGTACCTGAACGGAGAGCAACGTGACACCTTCCACGCGGAGAGTGTGAAGTTCGAGCGGCCGCCCACCTACAATTATCTGAACGGCCACAAGCTGCAGCAGCTGTTGGATCAAGTCTGGCTTGACAGTGAGAGAATTGAGCTGGGTGGAAGAGAGCAGAGGCTGGAGTTTGCCTCCACCGCTTACGAGGGTCTTCTGGACTTCCGTGTAAGTGTCAGCATCCGACATGGGATGGATATCCCAACCCTAACTAACTCCCAAGCAATCACACATTTATGACCATCTTGCAGGGCCCCATCAATGGCTTCCAGGTGGAACACATCAAGCGGAACTACTTCAGTCGGACGCGCGGCCAACCGGTCAGCACTCCATTGGGCTTCAAGCATGACGTCACTTTCGCACAGCCTCTGACAGCACGCGTGGTAGTGCTACGTGGCAGCGTCAGTAATGGAAGCGACGCACTTGTTGAGGGCATAGGGTACGTGTTACCATTTTGTTTAAAACGGTTTCGGGTATCAAGTTTCACTTTTCAATTGTTTACGCGCTTTCAAACCCACAGTTTGATCAGCACTGGCCTGGCCGTATCATCTATTTCCCAGAAAAATCAGCTGTGTGCTGTGTACAGCAGGTGAAATTTCTGTACACGTTTGCAAATGGCTGCAGATGGGGTATACAGAGTGGAGTGCATTTAATTACCTCGTGTGCTGCTGATTTGGTTTGGTTTAAATGCACTTTTAATAGTCCGGTCAGGCAGTTTTCAAGAATGATTCATTAACTTCGCGACTAGCAAACAAAAGGGCTGAAAGGCATTTTATTGGGACGAAGACACTCTACAGCGGTTCTTAGCAATCGCTGGAACGTTTTTTTTATACAATTTATTTATTATTATTATTATTTTTTGTATAGAGTGAGTGTACGTTTTTTGTTGTTGGCGAACAGTGTGGCCGCGGACTATCGATAGCATATACGGTCAGACCCTTAGCCCACTTGAGCCCCCTTTATTTACGCAGGAACACAATTTGAGTTAAACCGCAGAAAATAGTAGGGATAATATTAATAATAATAATTATACTTGTAGCTCCATTACATCCTTAATCTATGCTTAAAAAAAGACCATGATATATTGCGAAGTTCTATCTATATCTATAAGTTTCATAATTTGCGGCAATAGGTTAATCTCTCTGTCTATGAAACGAAATCATATTCCACGGTGTTGATTTTATGTTAAATATTACCAGCTAGCTAACTCACTCAGCCCCAAGCACATAATTTTATCCCATTAATTCATTAATTTTCTACATGTGTTGGAAACTTGAAGTACTCCACTTATCGCATTGTATATAAAATATGGTTTAAACAAAAAAGGTCAAAGCATAGCACGTAGTGCGAACGTAATGAAACGACTATTGATAGTTTCGCGAGTACTCACGAGTACTACTATCGGCGCGAATTGCATATTTTCAAATTTTACTCATTCTTTCAGCAACTTCTCGCTGGATTTTGATGATTTTGTGGCAAACACACTAAAAACAGCCGGAGTGCATAAGATAACTGCTCATTGGACCCTACCGGAGGCCTATGTAGAAGGCAATCTTAATAATGTGCTAATAAATCAGCTAAATTTAGTTGACGACGTTCTACGTCCAAGCGAAAATAATGTCAGCACCCAAACCACGACCATAGAAGCCCTGAAAACCATTGGCAAGGCCACCATCACGCGCCTTTATGCTAGTCCCACAAGCCTGGTGGCTAATGTTTCCATAGCGACTTGGATTAATGATGCGGCTTACATATACGGAAATCACAGCATTGCGGGTACCACTAGCCTAGAGAACATCAACCTATACAACGACCTTAGCGTCGAAGGACCTGTGAATGGCATCCTCTGGCAACCAGACAAATTGTTGCTGCGAGACAAGGATCAGTACGTGCCAGGATCACTACTGGTGGACAACAGTCTGCCCGAACAGCAGCAGATCCTCAGCAATAACATTGAGAGCCTCTGGGTAGATTATGTTAATGGTCTTGCCGTAAACGAGTTGCTGGAGAACAAAGCGAGCAACCGACCTAATCTCCATGTGCAGAGCCAGTTAATTTTCGCTCAGCCGCTGACCGTGGACAACTACGAGGTGGTCACTGGCAATGGCAACTCGGAGCCTGGCTATAAGTCTAAGCGAGGAGTGGATAGGAATGCGTTGGAGGATTGGCAGCAGCTGCAACAAAATGTAGCTGCAGTGCAGCACCGACTGGAGGGTGAGTGCAGTAAACTCTCGCCAAAGGTGGATTCAAAATATATTGCGTCTACTTCTCAGAGCCTCCAAAAGTGTTGGAGAACTTTGCCGTGCTGCAGCAGCTGCCCCATAAAGGAGTTTCCGACATGGAAACATTGACGATGGGAAATGACGACTTTCTGGCCATACGGCAAGGTCCGGACCTGGTGGACTACTACTCGTGGCAACCAGAAATGCACATGTTCAGGCACAAGAACATTTCAAGTGAGTCCCATATGTATTTTTATTAGAGTATAAACTTATTTGAAAATGAAGTGGAACATGGGGTCATAAAATCGTACTGCGGGTAAATTTAAGTTTTAAATTATTTTAAAATATCCAATTGAATCGACTTTGAAGGATGAAACCAATTTCCAACTCAATATCGAGGGTAATGGCTGGAAATGCCCTTGTAGAAGTGATTTCACGCATCACCTCAACGCAGGCTCCAAATAGAAATATAAATTATACGGAAGTAGGGAATCCGCCCTACATTAATACCTTCTAGTACTTCTAATAATTAAGTTGACTTAAATAGGTCATATATTACTCATATTATCTGGAACTACTGGTCCAGCTCGTCACTCTGAACATCGAGAATGGTGCGCAAGATACCCAACTCTAGTTTGGCGGCGGCACGTGTCGAGATTCGGTTCATCACATTGGCAACATATAATCCAAGGGCCTCGTGGCGCGAAGAGTTGCACAAATTCTTGAAAAATGTCGGCGGCAGCGACTGGTCAAAGTTACCCAAGTTGATAATTTCTGGGGCGTTGGAGTTTGTGTTTAGCTTTGAATCAAAGATAATGTCGTTCTTGAAGTCCAGTTCTTCGATGTGTGGCGAGTAGCCGTTGGTGGAGGCCACTGAATTGGAGGCAACGGTGGCAGCTGTCGAGGATGTTGGGCCAGCGCCGTTGATCTGCTGTGACGCCGGCACGGTGATGATGTTGATGCCGGGTGGTGGCGAGTGGCTGTTTTCCCGTTCCTTCTTTACCTGCATAAGCTGAGCAGTGGTTGTGTGGACGACGTTTGAAGTGACTGTGGGGTCGGGGACGCTAGCAGCGGCTAAAGCAGCAGCCACCGTGTTAGCAGTCTGTTTTGTGCTCTGGGTCTTCGCCACCTTCTTCTGCGATAATCCTGAATATTCCTCCGACAGCTTTCGCTTCAAAGAGTCTGGCAACTGGATGGTGGTGCGCGACGATGACGTTGCTCTGTTGCTGTTACTCTGTGGCTGGGTCGGCGCCGATTTCAGTGCAGCTCCAGTCGAACTGGGAGTCTTCTTCACGGTAATTCCCTTTTTCTGCAATACTGCGGCGGCCATAGAAACGGGATTGTTTGTCGTGGCCCTTGGAGTGTTATTGGCCATTGTGTTGAGCAACTTTTTCTCTTCGAAAGCCGGACGCGGTGTGTCAATTATAGTCTTGGAGTACACCTTTTCATCCTTCTCCGGCGAGCCGGTGCTATGCGATTTGCCTGGGCTTTCCCCATCTGAAGAAGCAGAGCCAGTGGAGTTGGTCGGATGATGAGCGGAAGATTCGTCGTCCTCCTCTTGCTCCTGCACTTCCAGCATCTCATACTCCTCCACATCGTCCATGGGCATCTGGTCACTAAAGGCAAAACGAAATATTACCTAACCCGCCATTTTCAGCATTCCTCTAACTCACTCTTCTTCTTTCTCGGCCGCTTTGGTTTCCTGATGTATTTGGTGCATCACATTGAATAGCTTCCAGGTCGAATTTCCCTTGATCTTCTCCTGCTCGTACTTCTTCTGCAGCACAATAAAAATGGAGCGCGACTCGTGCACAGAAAGCTTGTTGAGCCGCCCAATCCTGCCCCAAGCGTCTTCTTGCTCCTGTTTGGACGCTCCGCCATTGTTTGGATGTAACGCTTTCTCCTTGGCAATGTCTGCCAGAATTTTATCAAGTTGTATAGCCATTTTAGTCAACGACTTGCGGCCAGCTGATTGCGCGTTTTTATTAATTTTGAAGGCTTTTAAATATTTCGATATTAGAAATAAAATCTGCTCGACGCCGCTTTTTTTTGCACTTTTTTCTTCTTCTGTATGCAGACGCCGATTTGGCGGAATATGTGACCACAGCGCGTCAGAATACCAAAAAAAAACCCCTAACTGCATGCAGACCAGTGTGACCGCGGGCCTATCGATCAAATATACCGTCTGACCCTAAGAAAAATACCTGAGGCAATGCAAGGGAATTTTTTGAAAGTAAAGTTTGAAGCACGATTTATACAGTGTGTCTGGAATGGGCAACATAATTGTATCTGGAATGAGTCTCATTGTTGCTGCCGATTCAAATAGAGTGAAAAAAGACAGTCAACCGATTTCAAGACAGCAAAACGAGTATTTTTTAAAAATACCGTAATCTGTGAAATACCAAATAAGACACAGTAATCGACCACTATGCAACACTTGGAACTAATTCATGTAGCAAATGTGTAGTTACCATGTAAAAATGAATTTAGTGGTTATTTTTATTAAACCTTGTTTTTTAAACAATCTCATAAAAAAGAGTACTAAGACTATCCAATCTTGTAGATGTATATTTATTTAGTTCGTCTGCAGTGAGTAGTTGTTACGATCATGTTTAAAAATGCAATGTCCAATTACAATCAAACCACGTTCACAGCCTCCTTGCCCGTTATACACTTGACACTCTCCTGGCGCGACGGTATATCTGTCTTGGATGGGTTGCTGACCACAAATGGAAACTCGGTCATGCCATAGCAGGCTGCCCCATATTGGCCCAAGCGATCGACAGCGATGACCGCTCCCGAGAAGTCCTTGTAATGCTTACTGATCCGTCGAATGCCCACCTCAGCTGCCTCCGCAGGCTTCTTGCCCGCCCGCATGGCTTCCACAGCCAGAAGAGTGGGCAGGAAACGCATCATAATATCGCCATCTCCGGTAGCCACGGCAGCGCCGACCTCATTGTCCGCATACGCGCCAGCCCCGGGTATTGGCGAATCTCCAACTCGTCCAGGGATCTTATGGCGAGCTCCATTGCTTGAGGTCCCAGCATGGATGTTATTTGCAGCATCAATGGCTATCATGCCAATCGTGTCATGATTCAGGTGCCCAATCGAGTACTCTGTGCGCGCACGGTCTTCCTTCCAGCGAGTTAGCGGCGTGGCTTTGGGTTTGTACGGACCGCAGGAGATGGATGGATCTGGATGAACATTCCTCCAGAAATTTGGCTGACAATTTGCCGCTGTCCATTCCATCCACATAGCCTTTGATTCTGGCGTAGCCAGGGATTCGGAACGAAATCCCATAGCCTGGGCGAATTGAGAGGCTAAATCACCTACCAGCATAGAGTGCTTTGTGTGCTCCAGAACATGCCGAGCCACTCTAATGGCATCCTTGATGCCTCTCAGGCCTGCTACAGCCCCCACATCCATGCTGCTGCCATCCATGATCATTGCATCCAACGTTGTCTCCCCCAACTCATCGGGAGAACCACCATAGCCAACAGTTCGGTCGCACTGTTGCTGCTCGCACCTGGTACATCCCTCCACTACGGCATTACGCGTCTGGCGAAGACCACCCTGAGTTACATTCAGAATCCGCCAGGCCAGAAAATTGGCATCTGTGAAGTTCCATGTATTTATAACCATAGGCAGTGAGCCACCTAGAGAGGAAGCAGAGGAACTGCGCATCGCAGGAGTGGTCTTTAAGCTGTGAAGGGGTAGTGAGATATTAGTAATTTGTTGTTATTCCATCGGCATGCGCCTCTGCTCACCCAACCACCGTAGTGAAGTTTATTTTGGGCGTGGTACGCTCGGTGACCGATCCTGATATTAGGACCAAGCCAAAGAGCCAAAGGTATTGCGCCTCGTACATTTTCGCCAATAAATTTTGGCTGTTTTCTAACAAGGGGCGACTTTCAGGCTTCTGTGTCTATCAACTGTCGATGTGCAACTGCAGTTGCTCTTTTGCTGCTTCTATTTAAGTGCTCGTCGGCCCAAACCTCACTCTCCGTCAGCGTTATCAATTTTGTTTTGAAATACCCTATACTTGAAGAAGCTCTATGACTTTTTCTTCCGATTGTCTCTAAGTTCTTTGATTATGTGCAGCTACAGAAAGAATTTCTTAAAGACTCTAAGGAATTGGAAAGAATCGACCAAGGGCGCAATTAAATAAATAAATTATAAAGAATAAATTATGTATATAATATGGAAAGAAAGTGTGGTCACCAGTCGACATACAACTTCAAACAAAATTTTTTGTTTCAGACTTATCAACACTGTTACAGCCCAACAACAATACGGAATTTGGTATAATTAGCGAGGATTCATTGGTGACCAACAAAAAACTGATGTTTAACCTAGGAACGATTCAGTGCCAGGCAGTGCAGGGAGTCAACGAACTAATCGTCAAATGCCTCGATAAAAATGGCACCAGCTGGCTGTCCGTTGTGGACAGGTGGGATGCAAAACAGCTGCTGGCCGTGGCAGCCACCAACGAATCTCCGATTTTGCTGCTAACTTCAAAAGCCGTGGAACTTTGGAAAATTAGTGAAAAGCGAAAACACACTTTAATCCGTCACCTGCTGGACATACAGGCAGAGCAAATGGCGCTGATCCGGCGTGGCGTGGGCATGCAGAGCAGCTATGTGGCTTTTCTCACGTCGTCGCCGGCAGCAGACATTATGATTTACAGGCAGGTCTTGGTCCATTCCGCACTCAAAACTTGACTAAAATATTTCAAAATCGTTTCACAGCTTTAACAGCGAGGACATGAGCGACTTTCAGCTGGACCAAGTTCTGGAGCTGCGAGATTCACATCAGCCGCGTGAAATGCGCTTCATGCATCTGCCTGAATCGGAGGACCTGTTGCTCTGCGTGTCCAATGCCTTGCCCGAGCAGCCGCTGACAATCTACCAGCATCAAGGCGCAGCGGGATTCCAGAAAATCCTTGGTGACAGCGCCTTGCCAGAAGTGCAGTCACTGGAGGTGTTGCAGCTTCCCCACAAACAACTTCACTTCTTAGCAGTTGCCACAAGCAACTCCGTCTACTTGGTGCTGCCGCAGATTACTCCACTTTGAAATCACAGTTTCGTCACATTTTGTTAACACTCGTTTCGTTTTTTTTTTTCTAAATAAAAATTTACTTTTTATTAACCGTATTTTGGGCTTTCAATTACTTTGCTTAGTCGTCGCTGGACTCAACGTTCTCCGTTTGCAAATTCTTGAATGTGGACACCGGCACATAGGTCACGTAGGTGTACAGTTTGTTGGGAGAATCCTCATCATCGTTGCGACGACGCGCCAGACGCACACGCACGCGGAATGGAGTGGATCTAAAAGCGAGTCAAAGTTTTAGAATGCGTTCTCCCATTGCAATGGATGCACCACTTACCGGATACCCTTCGACCAGATGTGCTTGTTCAGACGGGTGTCGATCCTGACGTCAGTGGTTCCCATCTCCCGCTCGGCAAACTTGCGGATCTCCTTGATGGCACGCGGCGCACGCTTCTTGAAGCCAATGTTGTGGACACGCTTCGCCAAGTGAATAGTGCACTCGCGGGTCACAACTTCGTTGATCGCCGATTTGTTGATTTTCTCGCCCTTGGTCTTAGTCATTGTTCCTGATTAGGCCGCAGCACTGCTATTCAATATCCTAAAATGATAGAGAAAGCGGTTTAATAATATTGAAGAATATTTATTCATAAACAATCAAGCCAAGACAAGGCAATATCCAGATACCCAATTTACACACAAAACATCTTGAATTTGGCAACATTTTAATTTTCGCCGATAGCATTGCAGGTTCATATTTGAATGTCGGTCGTTTAGCGGCATTTGTTTTGGCGTATATTCGGATGTTTCTTGATTAAATTGGAAGAAAATTGCCTAAAACCCACCTATCCGGAAATGAAAGCTGACGTAAAAGAATTGTCAAAATGCCAGGGAGTCGCAAATGTCAAAATCTCTTCCAGGGCTACAGAAATACTCAGGGTTGCTTAGACAAAAAAAAGCAACTCTTATCAACAGCTGATTCCATGTAAACAATACAAAATGCTAGAAACCGCTGGTAAATTACTGAAATATTTAAGTGTTTAAATTATAATCGTTGTTTGTCTTGCTCAGTGCAATTGCTTGCAGTGGGACTGCTTTGGGGTGTGACTAACCCATTTATCCGCCTTGGCAGTCAGGGCATCGAGTCTGTCAAAGACACGGGCTCCAAGTGGAGAAATTTGTTACTGGAAGTATGTACAGTTGGATCCCGTTGGCGGTACTGGATTCCATTTGGACTCAATCAGTGCGGTAGTGCTTTGTATGTGTGGACATTGCAAAGTGCCAGCATCACAGTTGCGGTTCCAGTCGCCAATTCTCTCAGTTTTGCTTTTACCGCAATAACTGGTTATGCGCTGGGGGAAAAGTTGCCTGGAAAAAGTGAGTAAACAGAAGAGTTGGGGAGTTTGAGCATATTTAAATATGACTTTAATATTGCAGAAGTTATCCTGGGAACGTTCCTAATCTGCTGCGGCAGCACGCTCATGATATACGACAAACTGGTACAGGAACAGAAGCAAGAAAACCACAGTATACCATTCCAATGATCTAACCCTAACCCAAAGGCGTACTTGTCTTTATTGCATTCGATAAAAAAAGGCATAATTGCTAATAAAAATCACCTACAATGCCTTGTGGACCGCCTCCACCAGTACATCCATGCTGGTGATGGGAGTTTGAGGCGTTATCCCATGACCCAGATTGGCAATATAGCGCGATTTGCCAAATTTGTGAACCATTTCAGTGGTCAAGGCCCGCAGCTCGTCGGCATCACGGTACATGTCCTGTGGATCCAAATTACCCTGCAGCGTTATGTTCGGTCCCACTAGGGCACGTGCCTCAATGGGATCTACAGTCCAGTCCAGTCCAATTACATCGTAGCCCAGTTCGCTTTGCTCTTTCAGCGAGTGTCCAGCGCCCTTGGCGAACAGCGTCTGCGGAGAAGAGCTCAGATGAATTGTATTAAAAGTTTTGTCGATATTACTTACAATCGGAACCAATGGGACTGCTTTCTTGGTCAGCCGGTCCACAAGCTCATCGCGTATCCTACGCAAATAGGGCACAGCCCATAGCAAGAAGTCCTCCTTGGTCAAATGCTCGGCAGACGACTCAAAGACTTGCAGCATTTGAGCTCCAGCCTTTACTTGCATCTCCAAGTAGTCCACAATTGCGTCCGTAAGCAGGTTGAGAAACAGTTTAGTGTCCTCCGGGTGATCCGAGAGCCAAGCCTTGGCCTTGGACATAGTCTTGCTGCCGCCGCCTTCGATCATGTAGCCCATAAGCGTCCAGGGTGCTCCAGTAAAACCAATGAGGGGCACTCGACCTTCCAACTTGTGTCGCATCATAGTGATGGCATCTCCCACATAGGTCAGTCGAGACAATGCGCCATCTGGAGTCAACCGCTTAAGGTCCTCTGGTGTGTTTATTGGCTGGGGCAGCACCGGACCCACGCCGGCGTGCATTTCTACGGTCAAGCCAAGGGCTTGTGGAATAACCAGGATATCCGAGAATATAATGGAGGCATCCAGATCGAAGCGCCGCAACGGCTGCATGGTCACCTCACAGGCCAGCTCTGGGGTGCGGCAAACGGTGAAGAAGTCGTGTTGCTTGCGGAGCTCCTGGAATTCGGGAAGATAGCGACCGGCCTGACGCATTACCCAGACGGGAACCCGGTCGACGACTTCGCCGCGAGCGGCCCGCAGGAGGTTGTCATTCTTGAGAACCGGGAATGGCTGTAATGATTCGATGGTGGTCGTTTTCATTAGCGACAGAAAAAGTAGCACAAACGACCACATCAGCCGAAGTTCAATTGCAGCCGGTGACATGATGTAACTGTGGAATGCAGCATCTATTAAAAGTAAAAACTCACCTTTGTGTCTTTCATATTGACAGTTAACTACCTGTAATGTTCTGATTTTCAATGTTTATTTCACTACTTAGTGATTTTGACGAAATTCTTTATAAAAACTGCAGTGTCTGCATGAGTATGCTTTCCAAAAAGATTTGCAATGCAGCCCTGCGTGCTTTGTTTATGGCTATATGACACTTAAATTTGCTCATATCGTATGACATTAAACTTATGGGAAGAGCATGCAGTGAGAGCTAGAGATATAGGCTTTCCAGTTGAGCTGAGAGCATCGCTGCGGCAGATATTATAAATTGCTATACACTGAGATCCCATTTTGCCGACTGGCTGCTTGTGTTGGAAAATATTATTTTTTCACAAATAGTGAAATAGTCTGAGACGGCTATGAAGACTACTCTTGCGTTTTGTCTCTCATGCCATCTCCCTCTCTTCGTAGCAAAGTTGGGAAAGTTTAATGTCATAACACCATTACGTTTTAGCACTAACCACATAGTATACTGTATAGAATACCGGAACTGTTTGCCATCCCATGATCTAATGAATGAAGAATACAGTCTTTTTACAGAGACCAAGAATGAGTATCCAGATCAGAATGTACATACATATTAATTACTCTTTTAAAACAGTTTGTATAGGGTACACATGGCCACACTCCGGTAGATAAGCAACAGGTCTTTAAATACCAGCAAAATGTGACAACACTGCGACTGTTTTTTGCTGAACTTTTTTGTTTAAACCTTGTTTTAGTCGAGATACAATAAAAGCAAGGACTAAAAACATGCCAATCCAGCCTCATCAGTATCCATCGGAATATCCAAATTGAGCAATAGGAACGATTACTCTCGTACACTTTCTTGTTTGAAACCTCTTTCGCTAAGCCCTTTTTTGGGCAAAATCCAATAAAAGCAAATATTTAAAATAAGCCAGTCAAGTAGAAAATAGTTTCATGAATTGGATAAAATTATGTGGGCAGGGCTGTGGGTTCTATCTAGCCAGTAATATTCCATGGAATATCAAATTGGAGTAATTAGTAATTAGTAATTAATGGAAATTGAATTCGTCAGTATATTGCAGGGCTGCCAGATTTTGAGCGTCAAAATAAGCTAGATTTCACAAAAACACAAGCTAAAACAAGCTAAAAATTGTAAAAATAACAGGAAAAAATAGGCTAAAAATAAAAAAAACACATAGATATAGAGTGAAATTAAAAAAGGCTAGATTTAAGGCTATAAGCTTTTTCATAATTTTTCAAGCTTTTCCGTTTTCAAATCAGCTAGATCTAGCCTTAAATAGGCTAAAATGGCAACACTGTATCGTTGTACGTGTTAAACAAAAGCTTATTACGCCGAAAACCGCAACCGCGCATTTAGAAGAGGTAGGTCGGAAGTTCTGTTTTTCTGATTAATGGTAGTAATTTATTTAAATATTGGTGCATTCCAGCTTATAACCTACTGAAAATGTCTGATGAACAACCCAATCTCGTGGCTGGACACCCACCTGCTTGTAAGTGTAATTGCATAGGTATTCTCCATGCGCTTTGATGTATTTGTGTGCTTGTGTGTGAATGTGTAGGAGGTAAAAAGTATTAAAATGGCTATGGAGGTGCTCCGCTGACAATTGATTGTGCACCGAATTCACAACAATAGCCACCAATATCTATTGCCTTATCAGTATCTTAGCCTGCTTCGGCAGATGCTGATAAGCAATAAGAAAACGAAGCAACACGCTCTCACACATGCACTCAGCAAGCGGTACTCACGCACACTCTTGCGGAGCTTTAGTTATTGCGACGGTGCTGTCCAAAATCACATATTTTTTACATTCTGCTGACGTCATGTGCATTTCGATTCTTCTATAATGTTCCTTTTGACTTTCAGTGAAGGCAGGCGGCATGCGTATTGTCCAGCACAAGCCCACTGCATCGGAGCGTGCCCCCAAGGATGCCGAGGATTGCACTGGTCTGACAGTAAGCGCGCCCACTATATGGGGAAACTGTATATATTATTCAATTCATTGCACATTGTAATTACAGCAACCCGTTAGCGTGAACTCGGCTGTGGTGAGCGGTGCTCCCGTGAAGGGACACACGGACTTTACGCCAGCTTCTGCCCAGGTGGCACACTTGCCTAAGCCCCCAATGTCTGTTCAGCAGAAGACTCAGAATCACATTCAACAGCCCCGCAAGTGAGGTCTTCCCTATCCTACTAAATAATTACTTTGATCTTTCGTTGAAATTCTTCAAATCCAAATGGTATTGAAATCGTCTTTGTAAGTGATTTAAGTTAACACAATCCTTATATTTTTGCTACTGCATTCCAAATGAGTTTAAATGTTTTGCTAATTTCATGCTTTAAATAAAGTTTTTCCTTTTGTAAATATTCGGATAATGGCGGCTTGTAAAACCCAACTCAATATTAGGATAAGCTATTTTAAGTATTTTGTTTTATCATCGATCTGCATTTACTCGTAGGATAGCTATATCATTCTCTTCTGAATCACTTGTGTAGCTAGCCTTATCTAGATATCTAAATAGATAATGGAAATCTGGGTAGATTGGAAGATGTAGGAAAAGTGACCAATGCCCTTGTAATTCCCAAGTGCTTTTTCGGGACAATCGGCATATAAAAGCGGCAGCTCGGGCTGCAATGTTGCCTCACTGAGCTTCGGTGGTCCGGGGTGCGGACTTCAAATCCGTAGTCGATTAGCGTCGAAGTGGTTCGATTCCACCTGTGGGGCGACTTACAGAAGAGGAGAAACTATTCAAGTCGAAAACTTGAAAAATGTGTAGAAGTGTGCTTTATTTTTCTTCCATAACAATTTAAATTGCATTTGCTGCGTTAACTATCCAAGGTCTTAGAACGGCCACATCTGCATACACACCCGGGTAGTTATCAAGCGCACACTTGTATCCCCAGGAGACGATGCCCACCAGCAAGTGGTTCGCTACCAGTGGACCACCAGAGTCTCCCGTGCAGGCATCCCTTTCAGCGTAGGCGGCGCAGATCGTTTCCTCCCCAACATAGTCCCAGCCGTAGCCATACGCGCTGGAGGCGCATTGTCCTCGCTCGATGATCTGCAGCTGGACCGTCTGGAGGTTGCCGGCGTAGCTACCGTCCTGCTCTGTGTAGCCCCAACCGCTAACGGTGGCATTTGTTCCGCCTGAGGGACTTACTCTGGCCAAATTGATGGCCTTTATGGAGAGGCCGAAGCTGAGAGGTGCGGACAGACGCATCACTGCAATATCGTAGTGGAGATATTTCAAGTCGAACTTCTCGTGTACCTTGTAGGCCGCTACAGGTACCAAAGTTCCGCCGTAGTTGTGGTGTTCGGCACCCACGCGCACCTTCATCAGAGTAACGGATTTCCCGTCCAAGCAGTGCCCCGCCGTGATAATAATATCCTTGCTGTAGATGACGCCGCCGCATTCGTGACGTGCACTGATCTGTATGGACACCTGCCAGGGCGCATTGTGAATGGCCTGCTCGGCTCCGCCCACAATGCGTCCCTTGGTCTCGTTGGCTGTGGTTACTCCAAGAATGAGGAGGACGAGCAGCAAAACTATCCCAGTGGCGGTCATGTCTACGAACACGTCGAAAGCCAAGTACAAACTGCTCTAGTAATGCATGGATCCCGATCATATCGGAGCTCTTCGAAGGGTTGTAAAATTAATCGCCGGCTATTAGCGGCTTATCGGCGACCGCAATAGAGAGATTCCTGAGTTTCTTTGGCTCCGTAATTCGATGGGTAATGTACATACGTACTACACTCTACATGAAATACCCAACAAATTTTAGCCCTCACTCCACCTGAGTTGGCTGTTTGTTACCCAGGCAACAATCGGAAAACATATGGGGAAACAACTCGATTGATTTAGCCATATTTGAAAACGACTGGAGCAGCATGGACGACTTGAAGATAACGCAGGATGATCTGCGACGGTTGCGGGAGAGCTGTCTACAGGGAATCCGCGAGAGTGAACTCTACCAGCTGCGGAACGACGCCAAGCTTCGGGCTGTCCACAGCACCCAGAGCTACGAGGAGTTCAAGTAAGTTTGCCTCTGCCTTCTCCACTTGAATCCTATTCAACCCCAATACTTTCAGGGACATTGTAGATGCAGCTCACCTGCGTCCCGTCACCAAGGCGGACAAGAGTAATGCACAGACGAAGAGTCGCTTGTGGAACTCTGCCACACGTGAATGAAACTAATGATCCCCAATAAATACATTTGCACAGAGTAGTCTTCAGCATGTTATTTAATTTCGCAATAGTTCTTAGACCGAGCTGGCGGCGCTGACCACCCAGGAGCGGAGAGCAGCAACATCGGCGTATACACCGGGGTAGTTGGCGTAGGCGCAGCCATAGCCCCAGGACACAACACCAACGAGGACACCGCCGGATACCAATGGGCCGCCGGAATCACCCTGGCAGGCATCCTTGCCGCTGGAATAAGCGCAGATCATGGTGGACTTGATCTCACTGCCATAACCGTAGGTGGAGGAAGCGCACTGCGACTGGCTGACGATGTTCACGTTCACGTACTGCAGGGTGGTGGGGATGGAGCTGGAGCCGTACGACAGGGTACCCCATCCGGAGACGGAAGCAGCAGCACCGTTAGCGGGAGCAGAACTGGCCAGACCGATAGCCTTGATGGTGGAGCTGAGGCCCAGGGCAGAGCTCAGCCTGATGACAGCGATGTCGTTGACCATGGTGTTGGCGTTGTAGCCCTCGTGGTTCTTGAAGGATGCAACCTTGACGACGGTGCCGCCGGAGCTCCAGTAGGTGGAACCGGCACGGACCTGGAGGGTCGAGGCGGACACGGACTGCAGGCAGTGAGCAGCGGTCACAACGATGCTGGCGGAGTAGACCGAGCCACCGCAGGAGTGGGAGCCACTGCGCTGCAGGGAGATCTGCCAGGGGAAGCTGCTAATGGTGGTGGCGGTGCCTCCAACAATGCGGCCATCCAGCTGGGGCAGGAGACCCTCTGGGATGGTGCCTCCCAGGGCGCAGGCGACAGCAGACAACAAGATCACGAACTTCAACATATTGCGAATATAATGAGTTGTTTGAGAACTGGCAGGCTCTTTTATAGGTGCTTACTATCTCCTCAAAGAAAATTAATCAGAGTTTCCAATTAATTTTATCACGTGTACGAGGGGCTAAATTAGGACCAGCAAAATGGCCAATGACTTACCCATATGTATCTGGGTGCTATCTCTGATAATAGTCCAGTATATAATTCATAAGCAAGTATGGCTTAGTCTATAGATGTACATATGCATGCATATACATTGCATACATTTATAAAGCTGTATGGTGTGATGTATGTGTTCCCTGTTTCAGGGGTGTGGTGTGCCGTTCTCATACTATATATTCCCACCTTGTGATAAGAGTACGATCGTACGGACGCCTGCATCTCGAAAAACACAACAAAAGAAGTTGTGACTTTGTGAGTCGTGGCACACGGGCCGCGACACTATTTTACCCGGTACTTAGTTTATATACCTATACATATGTAATCTTATGATATATCGAAATATTTGACTTATGTGCAGTGATATATTTTAGCGATCTACTACAATTTAATTTATATTTAAATATGGTATTGACCATATTCTTATTGACAGTGCCGGAATAACTCAAAAATGTGAAAACTAGTCCTTAAATCAAATAAATAATTAACTAAGGACATATTTTTACTTATTATAAAAAATATATAGTTTAATAACTAACTATACATATCTATAGCATCTATCTATAGCATATCTATACATATCTATAGCTAATGAACACCGAAGAGTATACCAAAAATTCCGAAACAAGAGTTGCTCCAAAGGTCATTGATTAGAAATGTGCCTCAGTAAATAAATATGCTTTATAAAAAAAACATCTAAATGGAGCTATCAAAATCGAAAGGTGCGCTAGCATTATGTCAATGCTGACAGCCACTCCACAAACTTAGTTTCCGTATCAGTATTTCGGAAAATCCCATTTCAATCACTATCTCTCAAAGGACTATGCCTGCTCTGGAATCAGAGTTTCGGCATTTGGGAAAAGCCCATTTCAATCACTATCTTTGGAAGGAAAATATCAGCCTTTCGAATCAGAGTTTCGCAAGATATTCCACATTTAGATGAATACAAAGCCGAACCGAATGACAACTTGTGAGGGATCTTGCAGCAATCAGTTCTTTTTCATATAAAACAACAAACCATAGCTGATTATTATATATGACTGATTAAATAGGCTTAAAGAAGAACTCTACTTGTGAATGGCGCTGAACGGAAAATTATTATATACCATTTCTTTTTGCAGCTGATATGGAAGTGATTGATCCCCAAAGTTCCATGACACAGCTCTTTACATGACACATCATACATATATCACTAAAGTTATCATTGATTTCCAATCTTCAAAGCTCTAGCAACATTACGGCAACATTGAAGGGCAAATTCTTAAGAGGTACTCTTATTCCTAGCGAAGAATAGATAATACTTATTTAGAGAACTTCCATTCCAAATTCGAAAGAAGTATCATCCACATCCCTTAAGAAAAGGTTTAACCAAACCATTCCCAGAATGATGTATGATGAATATAATAAAAGAGATATTAAGTGTGTTCAGATATTTTTTAATTTCGCAATAGTTCTTAGACCGAGTTGGCGGCGTTGACCACCCACGAGCGGAGGGCAGCAACATCGGCGTACACTCCGGGGTAGTTGGACAGGGCGCATCCATAGCCCCAGGACACAACACCAACGAGGACACCGCCGGAGACCAATGGGCCGCCGGAATCACCCTGGCAGGCATCCTTGCCGCTGGAAGCAGCGCAGATCATGGAGGACTTGATCTGGCTACCATAGCTGTAGCTGGAGGAAGCGCACTGCGACTGGCCGACGATGTTCACGTTCACGTACTGCAGGGTGGTGGGGATGGAGCTGGAGCCGGAGGACTGGGTACCCCAGCCGGAGACGGAAGCAGCAGCACCGTTAGCGGGAGCAGAGCTGGCCAGACCGATAGCCTTGATGGTGGAGCTGAAGCCCAGGGAAGAGCTCAACCTGATGACAGCGATGTCGTTGACCATGGTGTTGGCGTTGTAGCCCTCGTGGTTCTTGAAGGACGCAACCTTGACGGCGGTGCCGCCGGAGCTCCAGTAGGTGGAACCGGCACGGACCTGGAGGGTCGAGGCGGACACGGACTGCAGGCAGTGAGCAGCGGTCACAATGATGTTGGCGGAGTAGACCGAGCCACCGCAGGAGTGGGAGCCACTGCGCTGCAGGGAGATCTGCCAGGGGAAGCTGCTGATGGTGGTGGCGGAGCCTCCAACAATGCGGCCATCCAGCTGGGGCAGGAGACCCTCTGGGATGGTGCCTCCCAGGGCGCAGGCGACAGCAGACAACAAGATCACGAACTTCAACATATTGCGAAATGAATACGTTGTCTGCAGAACTGGGTGTCGCTTTTATAGGTGTTTGGCAGCCTATTCCTATCTTTTCGCTGCCCAAACCGCAGTAATCATATCGCGGATATGACGGCGTAAAGTCAATTCGAGTGGGCAGTGTCTGATAAGGTGATAGGATGATAAGATGATTGAATTCTGGGCGCTTTTGGGCGATTGACTCGCAGCGAAAGTGACGCAGCATCTATGGTAAAGATATAGGTGTCAATCAAGTTACAGATCTGTGTTCCTGGACACCTATATAAGCCTGAGCTAATCCGAAGGTAGTCATACAACTGAGAAACATGTTGAGATTTGTAGTACTTCTGTCGGCTATTGCCTGCGCTTTGGGCGGAACCATCCCCGAGGGTCTCCTGCCCCAGCTGGATGGCCGCATTGTCGGTGGCTACGAGACCAGCATCGAGGCTCACCCTTACCAGGTGTCCCTGCAGCGCAGCGGATCCCACTTCTGCGGTGGCTCCATCTACTCCCACGACATCGTCATCACTGCTGCTCACTGCCTGCAGTCGATTGAGGCCAAGGATCTGAAGGTCCGCGTGGGCAGCACCTACTGGCGTTCCGGCGGCAGCGTGCACTCGGTGCGTGCTTTCAGGAACCACGAGGGATACGACGCCAGCACCATGGTCAACGACATTGCCATCATCCGCATCGAGTCCGACCTGAGCTTCCGCTCGAGCATTAGGGAAATCCGCATTGCCAGCTCCAACCCACGCGAAGGAGCCAAGGCTGTTGTCTCCGGCTGGGGCACCACCGAGTCCGGCGGCAGCACCATTCCCGACCATCTATTGGCCGTCGACCTCAAGATCGTTGATCGCGAGAAGTGCGCCTCCGACGAGTTCAGCTATGGCAGCAAGATCAAGGACACCATGATCTGCGCCTACGCCGAGCACAAGGATGCCTGCCAGGGCGATTCTGGCGGTCCCCTGGTCTCCGGCAGCCGTCTCGTTGGCGTTGTCTCCTGGGGCTATGGCTGCGGCGATGTGAGGTATCCCGGTGTCTATGCTGACGTCGCCCACTTCCACGAGTGGATCGAGAAGACCGCCGACGATGTCTAAGGCTCTCACTGTGTAGTCCCTAGACAGAAAATACTTCAATAAACCGCAATCAAAAAAGATTTGGTATCTCTTCATTCCGTCATTTTGCGTCGTGGCTGTAATTCTATTCATAGGGTCCGTCCACTCACCAGATAACGCCATGTCAGTGGGGGTCTATAAAAGGGTCGGTGTGCGTTTTGTAACCAACCATTCGCTAGCAACGCTCAACATGCTGAAGTTCGTGATCTTGTTGTCGGCTGTCGCCTGCGCCCTGGGAGGCACCATCCCAGAGGGTCTCCTGCCCCAGCTGGATGGCCGCATTGTTGGAGGCTCCGCCACCACCATCAGCAGCTTCCCCTGGCAGATCTCCCTGCAGCGCAGTGGCTCCCACTCCTGCGGTGGCTCGGTCTACTCCGCCAACATCATTGTGACCGCTGCTCACTGCCTGCAGTCCGTGTCCGCCTCGACCCTCCAGGTCCGTGCCGGTTCCACCTACTGGAACTCCGGCGGCACCGTCGTCAAGGTTGCATCCTTCAAGAACCACGAGGGCTACAACGCCAACACCATGGTCAACGACATCGCTGTCATCAGGCTGAGCTCTTCCCTGGGCCTCAGCTCTAACATCAAGGCCATTGCCCTCGCTACCTACAACCCAGCCAATGGAGCCTCTGCCGCCGTTTCTGGATGGGGCACCCAGTCCTCGGGCTCCAGCTCCATCCCCACCACCCTGCAGTATGTGAACGTGAACATCGTCAGCCAGTCGCAGTGCGCTTCCTCCACCTACGGTTATGGCAGCCAAATCAAGTCCACCATGATCTGCGCTTATGCCAGCGGCAAGGATGCCTGTCAAGGCGATTCCGGCGGCCCATTGGTTTCCGGCGGAAATCTGGTCGGTGTTGTGTCCTGGGGCTATGGCTGCGCCTACGCCAACTACCCCGGTGTCTACGCCGATGTTGCTGTCCTCCGCACCTGGGTTGTCAGTGCTGCCAACTCGATCTAACTGAATAAATTATCCCTTCAGGAAATTCAATAAAGTTTTGCAAACACTATTTCGAAACTCTCTCTCTGTTTGGGATTTAAGGAAACCAAAGGTTATACTCCCCTTAAATGATTATCGAAGGAATAAGGATAAGGCGTGCTTAGGCGGAAGTTGATTTTTCTTACAGATTCCTATCACATCAAACGTTAGGAGTATCTTTCGAGGGTTTCGAGGGAATTCACCCGAATTACGTCGGTCATTATGGTACGCGGTATTCGTATAGTCCAAGGGTATTTTGTATTCGGGTATAAATACGTTGCATTCATACGGCATGTAGCAAGGAAGATGCATATTCTGATTTATATTTTCAAAGCGATTTCAATAGACAGAAAAAAGATTAAGAATGGTGAGTATTGGCGGGACACAACTAGGTACATATATCTGTGTAGAGGGTATCTTCTAGTCGGAATGTGGCTTTTTTTCTTAGTTCTAACTGATATCCGTGGTTTTAAGTGTTCTCGAGAATGGGGTAAACATTTGCCTGTCGGCACTCAAGTGGTGTATCTAATCAATCCTTGAGTGCATCGCGTGGCTAGGTTTCCACTCCATCTTGACTGTCTGGACGGCTACGTCATTCGTAAATCAAGATAAATTGACCGCAACATAACAGAACAGATAAGTTTTGATTGATTTAGACAGCAAAAATATAATTTTTCTGTATTTTATTTTATTTTTATTGTTTTATTATTTTTTGATTGAGTTTACTCAGATGATAATCGATTGTACAAAGCATATAAAGATCGTTCTCAAGAAGACTATCTTTGCAGATAAAACAAAAGAAATGTTCATCAAATACAAAAAATAAAAATAAATGTATTTTTATAATGAAAGTCCCTTTTAGCCGATAAATAATTTAATACATTTCACCATTTATTCTGGGAACTCTTGGCAGATAATTTTGTTTATAAAGTCTTTTTGCAATCTGATAATTTTCAATTTAATTTAAAGAGCCTGTTCTGTTTTTATTGACGATTGCAGCACCTGGGTGTGGTTTGATGAGCGCCAATCGGCTTGTCTAAATATTTAATACTGAATGGACGACTGCGATAGAGAAATTTGGGGTATCTTCGTTATATCATTGATTAGGTAACTTTTGAGGGTAATTATTTGAAGTAATGACTTTTTGATGACCTTATGGGAAATTCTACTCGTATATTGGGGGCACAGGTACACTATTAGATCGTAAACCCCAAAACGAAAAAAATAAGGTGTGCTTTTTGCGACAAAAACGCGAGTACTCAACCAACTCATCCACTCAAACGATGTACAACCCATTATAACACATGCCGATGAACAATCAAAGTGTACCATGTTTACGAGTATATCTTTAAGACAATAAGTCCATAAAAGGTGTTCAAGTGTGTACTTCCGAAATGCGGCAACAGTTCTTCTGATTTCGTGCGGTGGGTGCCTTTGGCAGATAAGAAGTCGTGGCGATAACGATTGGGCCGACCGGATTACGCTGAAGAGCCTCTTCAGGCACGCGGATGCTAATTCTCGAACTTTAATGATTGCTCGATACTGTCACACGGAACACTCGATCACTCCAGTGGTGCTCGATGGAAAGCTACAAATAGGACTGCATGGATCAGCACATGGCTTAGTTTTCTCCGAAAATGCACGGATTAGTAGCACTGTTGGCCTGCCTGGCTGTGGGCAGTGCCTGGGCAGGGACTGTCAGCGTCGCTCGCAGTCCCTTCGCGCGAGAGGGTCGCATAGTGGGCGGCGAGGACACCACTATACAGGCCCATCCCTACCAGGTGTCGCTGCAGACAAAGCGTGGCTCCCACTTTTGCGGAGGCAGCTTGGTCAACAAGAACACCGTGGTGACTGCGGCTCATTGTCTGCAGGGCCGCACGGCCTCCAAGGTCTATGTCCGCCTCGGTTCCACGCTGTACAATGAGGGGGGACTGGTGGTGTCGGTCCGAGTGCTGGCATACAACGAGAAATACAGCTCCAGCACCATGGAGTTTGATGTGGGAATCTTGAAGCTGGCCGAGGACGTTGAGGAGACAGAAGATATCCGGTACATAGAGCTGGCCAAAGAGACGCCAGCCACGGGCACGCCAGCCATTGTCACTGGGTGGGGATCTAAGTGCTACTTCTGGTGCATGACCCTGCCAAAGGTTCTTCAGGCAGTGACCGTATACATCGTGGACTGGCAGTTGTGTGCCTCGGATGAGTACAAGTACGGCGAGATCATCTACGACACCATGGTATGTGCCTACGAAAAGAAGAAGGATGCCTGCCAGGGCGACTCCGGTGGTCCTCTGGTGGCCGAGAACAAGCTCGTGGGCATTGTGTCCTGGGGCTATGGCTGCGCCTCAAATCTGCTGCCCGGCGTCTATGCCAGTGTGCCCGCTCTGCGTGATTGGATCGTTGAGAATGCCGAAAGTCTGTAGTTCTTTCAATAGCTCATTGTTTGGTATAGTTCGTTCCGAATCATGTATACTTTCAGGGGTTCCACAGAATTCCAGTACCTAAGAGATTAAAAATCAATCAGAAAGCTCTCTAAAGCTAAGTAAGTGTCTGTATTTGTATTGAAACCCTACCAAAACCAAACTGTTTCGAGGGTGCTTATCGCCAATAGTCTCTTAGTCAGCCATGGTATTCTCATGCCCTTGGGTGGCTATAAGCAATTAGTTTGCCATTTGCCATCTTATCGGGGTAATACCCAATCCAATTTATTGACCAATTCGAGATAGTCCCAAAGCTTTTCGCTGATTGCAACGATCCATTCCAAAGAAATTTTAGTAACTCCCAGAACAACAAAATGAACAAAGCTCGATCCGCGTTCGCCGCCGCCCTTCTTTTGCTGGCCATCTGCGCCGCGAATGCTGACCTGGAAGGCCGCATTGTGGGTGGCGTGGACACCTCCAATTACTTTGCCAAATATGTGGTACAGCTACGCAGACGCAGCTCCACCAGCAGCGCCTATGCGCAGACCTGCGGCGGAAGCGTTCTGGACAGCCGGACGATTGTGACCGCTGCCCATTGCGTATACAACCGACAGGCGGAGAACTTCCTGGTGGTGGCCGGGACCGACAACCGGGCTGGAATGGATGGCCTGGTGGTGCGCGTGGAGCAGCTGATCCCTCACGAGAACTACAATGCCACCACAACGGATAACGACATCGCTCTGGTGATCGTCTCGCCACCGCTGCCGCTGACGGACGCCAGCAGGATTGGAGCGATTCAGGCAGCCACAGAGCAGCCGCCAGTGGGCGCAGTGGCCACTGTCAGCGGATGGGGCTACACCCAGGAGAGCGGCCTGTCCTCCAATAAGCTGCAGCAGGTGCAGGTACCGCTTGTGGACAGCGTTCAATGCCAGGATACTTACTACTGGCGACCCATCAGCGAGGCCATGCTCTGTGCAGGACTGCCAGACGGGGGCAAGGATGCCTGCCAGGGCGACTCCGGCGGACCGCTGGTCGTCAACAATCAGCTCGTCGGAATCGTGTCCTGGGGCGAGGGCTGTGCCCGTCCCAATACTCCCGGTGTCTATGCGAATGTGGCCCACTTCAAGAACTGGATCGCCCAGCAACGGGCCACTTATGCATAGGTTAACATGCAAGGGGTGCGACATGCGACCTTTGCTCCTATATGATACTCGTACTAAAATATTTAAATAAATAAAAGTGTAATTTAACTAGTGAATGTGGACATTTTAAAATACACTTGTAACAATGAGATATCACAGGAGTGTGGATACTTAACTTGGTTTCTGTAGCTCTTATAGGCTCTGAGAACTGGGCACTCATCGGGACGGACAGACATCTATGGCTCTATCTATTCGGCTATTGATGCTGATCAAGAATATATACATATACTTTATAGGGTCGGAAACGCTTCCTTCTGGGCACTACACACATCCATTTTTACCACACATCTAATATACTATAATATAATATAATTTTGAGTATCGGGTATAAAAATTCTGTAGTGTAGGTTGAGAGGAATGTTATAATGTGTTGGATTTAATCGGAGTTGATTTCTTGATTGTCTATTGCACTCTGTAGGTCACGGAATGTGTTTAGAGCGGATGTTTGCAAAAAATGTTAATGCAATTTTAAATATTTTACTCAATTTTAATTCATTTATGAAACTTTTCAATTGCCAATTGATCCAAAAGCAAAAACCAATGGTATACGCTGGATGCAGGAGAAATATGTATACAGTAACTTAAGGGAACACCTCTTTATGCGGTTCGTAAATGTGGCACTCTTTGAAAGATTTAAATATCCGATTCTAGTGCTATTCGAACTTATTTTTTATTCAATTTGAATGATTTAGTTTTCAATAACAAGTGCTAGGGCAAATATATCATATTCTTCATATCTCTCTCTTCATTTGGAATTGTCTGACATGCAATATATTTTAGATATTTTCGTAGATAGTTTTCAATAAATGAAGCTCGTGGAAAATTCGTTCACATGATGCACTGGAAGCTGGCAACATAAGCATCGTCTGGCTCTAGCATCTCATCAGCAGTACTGAATCCTCCAGTTACGGATGTGGAGGACAGATCAGCAGCACCGTAATCTGCGCTGCTACCGGCTATACCGGCTGTACCGGCTGTGTACTTTCATGAGGATAGTATGTAAAATGTTTAATGGGAATGTTTGGTACGAATTCCGTATGTACGTGTATTTGCTAAGAGATTTTTAAGGTTGTACTGTCTGGACTTTAAGAACGGTTTCTATGGTTTTTGTCGTCCAGTGTTATATACGCTCATAAAGCGTATCGCCCGGAGTATTGCTCTACAAGTGCTAAAGGTATCCAGAATACAATTTATGGTACGAATATAGTTGACCGACTGCTTGATAAGCCTTACAATAGTCGGTACCGCCGCTGGGACTATCAGTCCTCGATTCTCCGCCAACTGTCGAACATGTCGCGCTCATTGCTGTCCAGCCTTTGTGCCCTGCTCTGTCTAGTGGCAGTGGCCAGGTCTATGCCCGTGCACGAGGATGAGGCGACCAGCCAGGGCCCACGCATTGTGGGCGGCTACGTGACGGATGTGTCCCAAACGCCCTACCAGATCTCGCTGCGGTACAAGGGGATTACGACGCCAACGAATCCCTTCCGCCACAGGTGCGGAGGCTCCATCATCAGCAGTACGATGGTCGTGACTGCGGCCCACTGCATCATTGGCACGGTGGCCAGTCAGTTCAAGGTGGTGGCCGGGACCAACCTGCTCAGCGGCACCGACGGCATCATCGTCTCCGTGTCGAAGATCATCATGCACGAAGAGTACTTCTCTGGAGCTGCCTATAACAACGATATTGCCCTGCTGATTGTGGATCCGCCGCTGCCGATCAACAACTTCACCATCAAGGCCATCGAGTTGGCCTCGGAGCCCCCGCTGGCCGGTGCCGTCAGCAAGATCAGCGGTTGGGGAACCACTTCCTCGGGTGGCGTTGCCTCCAACGTGCTGCTCGCCGTTGATGTCCCAATCGTGAGCAACGAGGACTGCAACAAGGACTACGAAGACTTTGGCGATGATACCTACCAGATCACACCAGCCATGCTGTGCGCTGGCGTACGTGGAGTGGGTGGCAAGGATGCCTGTCAGGGTGACTCCGGCGGCCCGCTGGTCGTCCGCGATCAGCTCCACGGCGTTGTTTCCTGGGGCAACGCCTGTGCCCTGGCCAACTATCCCGGTGTCTACGCCAGTGTCGCGAACCTGAGGCCCTGGCTTGATTCCAAGATAGCGGAAGAAGCAAATCTCTGAAACATAAAACATCATGTAATCTGTAAGCACCGCTTAATCTTATGTCACATGAGGTTATATCAATAAATGGGTATTTTATTGGCCATGAAGTTTCCAATTCAAAAGAATTGTTTCTAAAGATTGCCCCAATCGCATTTGGATTACATCCACATAGCAGCGATTAGATCAACGTGGGTGTCACTCGTTTGATCAAGACATCAAATCCGTTCAGTTTTGTTTGCCAAATACATATATGTGGCATGCATTTAGGTTTAGTACAAATTTGGTTTGCAAAATGTGTGGCATACTTCTCGGCTATCCATAGAAATTATACCATTATCCCTCTATTTTGCGGAAAATGAGTCCAAAGTTCAATCTCAATCTTTTCAATGGGAAAATCTACGCTAAGCCGTGAGCAGAGAATGTTCATTTGTATATCTGATTAGGGTTGAAACGATAAGGTTTAACATTGATCTCATTTCGCATTGGTTGCCAAATCATAAAGATATAGATTACAAATCGATATTCACTAGTGAATCATGGGGAAGTTTACTCTGAAAACCATTTGAGAGACCATATCTCGGAATCCAAACAAGGGTCGATATAAAATTCGATTGTAGAGGCTTCATAGATAGATGGAGCTTACGTCTCAAATACCATAAGATTAACCGAAAGCAGTCCGCAAACAACGTAATCGTCTTTATCTCGGTAGTATTCTTCGGTACGCGTTTCTAAATGAAGCTATCTAGAGCACCTCCCATTAAGATTAGCGATATGCCGCCGCCGCCTGGAAAAGTGCAACTTCGCGCTCCGCCCAGTCATAATTTATAATCAGTTCGATTCGAACCAGTTGCCTGTGCAAATCGACCGCCAGTCCACATCCCCAGCGGAACAATGTGCATCCGAGAGCTTCAGATGATGGGGCCGCTCCTGCTGCTGCTGCTGGCAGCAACAGGCTCCTCCGCCTCCGCCTCGGCCTTGGCCCAGCCGGAAGCGCGAATCATCAACGGCACCACAGTGGACATTGGACGGCATCCATACCTGGTCTCCTTGCGGTATCGTCGCACCGAGACGTCCAGCTACATGCACGAGTGTGGCGCAGTGATATACTCTGAGCAGGCCGTGGTCACCACTGCCCAGTGTTTGTGGAACCTGCCGGAGGGCACCAAAGTACTGGCCGTGGCCGCCGCAAACACCCGCAATGGCAGCGACGGACTTGTGGTCCCAGTCTCCAACTGGACGCTTCACCCCAGCTTCGACTACATCACCGTCGACTACGACATCGCCGTTTTGATCCTGGATTCGCCCTTGAATCTAACCCGATTCGGCGTTCGCTCCATAGGCATTCGACCGCAGCGTCCGGCCGTGGGGCGGCTGGCCACAATCGCCGGCTGGGGCTATCGCGAAGAGGGGGGCCCCTCCAGCTACCGGCTGGAGCAGGCTCAAGTGCCCATCGTCAGCTCGGAGCAGTGCAACCAGATCTACGGCACTGGTGAAGTCACCGATCGAATGGTCTGCGCGGGAAATGTGGCTCAGGGTGGTATTGATGCCTGCCAAGGCGACACCGGCGGTCCACTGGTCATCGACGACCAGCTGGTTGGCCTCGTGTCCTGGGGGCGCGGCTGTGCCCGTCCTGGCTACCCCTCAGTCTACACCTACGTGGGCAGCCTGAAGAGTTGGATCGATGAAACCCTGGCGGCCAGTGGGGCGCAGTAAACTAAGGAATTTTCTAGTTATCCGCTGATTGCTGGCCGCAATCGACGTTATCTTCAAGTGGCTACTGCCCACTATCGGCCCAGCTAGAGCTACCAATGTACACGGCTAATTCAATAATAAAACTGTAATAAAACTAACAAAATAATTAGGAACTGTATCGCCAGTGCCTCGCTTTAGCTTCGAGTCAAACTGTTTTATGTAACATGTTAAATGATTCGCAAGATATATTCCAGTAAAACAATCCTCCGATTTCCAAAGATTTACAGAAAGTCGATTTTCCCCACATTTTCGTAGGATTCGATAGTCTCCAACAGCCAGCTGCGCAGCTCTGGCACGGAGGCATACACGCCCGGGTAGTTCTCTCGCGCACAGCCCGTGCCCCAGGAGACGATGCCCAGCAGTTGATTGTTGTAGATCAGGGGGCCACCGGAATCGCCCTGGCAGGCGTCCTTGCCACCGCCGGTCACGCCGGCGCAGAGCATGCGACTGGTGAGCATTATCGAGTAGGCTTTCTTGCACTGACTGTTCTCGACCACGTTCACTTCCACCTCCTGCAGGACGTTGGACAAATAGCCGTTTTCAGTGGTGGTGCCCCAGCCGGTGACTATCACTGCTGAGCCATGCTCCGGACGCTCTTGGGCGAGTGGAATGGGATGGGCCAATTCGTTGAAGATGAAGTCTCCGTCGGTGATGAGAATGGCCGCATCGTAGTCGTTGTTGAGAGTCCTGTAGTTTGGATGAATGATAATCTTGCGGACCGGCAGCTCCTGCGTCTTTATGCTGATCCTCGTGGAACCGGCCACAATGGTGAGGTCTGCTGGGCTGTCCAAAGTGCTCACGCAATGGGCGGCACTGATGATTATGTTGGTCGAATAGAGGCTGCCGCCACAGCGATGATTGCCCCTGTAGCGCATCGAGATCTGATGTGGATAATTGATGACATCCGTATCCTGTCCGCCCACGATGCGGCCATCGGGCAGCGGCACTTGCACCTCAGCGTTGAGGTGGACGGGATCTGCCAGAGAGGCTCCAACTCCGAGCAAACAGAACGCGACCAAAATCCGTAGCATTTTCAATCAACTGACGGCAAGGCGAGAATCGCACCTAGATTTATAGATTCGCCTTATCGACTGGCTATAGATTGCGATTGGATTGACCATTATACCATTATCAAACATCTTGATAGCCGCGAAATCATGAAATAGACACGAAGAGTCGTAAATATAGGCGTCAGAAAGCGTCCAGGGCTATTTCCAGACAAAATAGCAAAATAGTACTAACTGGCGAAAAGATATATTCTAAATGGAAAACCTATCAATAGAAATAACTGTTCCATTTTTGAGTCTTTTGGTATTACTTCTATATATATTTTCGCTCTTGGAATCCATCAAAACATCTATAATTTCACCGCTCAAAATAATCAAATCAAATTCATATAAAACTACATATTAAAATATTTATTATAGATAATTATAGGTATATACCATATACATAAAACTGAGACTAACATTAAGATTGCACATTTCCGGCCCAAGACTGCTGACATTTATCACAATATACGCATCGATGCCTCTTCGATGCGATACGCTACGATTCGATAAACGATACGATAATATACGTTATAATATAATTATTGCACTTATATATCTTAGGGCTTGGCTTGGGTCTGTTGGTAGCTACATACATACTTATTGCACGTTGCATTTGAGATGCAGTTTCCAAGGAGTTCCATTTCTTATAGCTATCTTATTTCGATTAAAATTGCACCTTGTGGTTTGGCAAGAATTATTTGCGAAGTTATTGCACTGATTACTTCGGGTTAGCTTTAACCTAGTCTAGATGGAAGTCTTTCCTCTGTTCCAGATATTGCACGTTCCTAAGTCGAACTTAACCCTACTTTCCACTAACCTAACCTCACTTATCCTAACCTAGCTCTTTCTGATCATTTTGTAGAGAACAGAGTGGGTCTCTATGCTCTCCGCCCCGGACTCCCACATGTCCTCTGCATTGGTCTCTTCGTCCGTCTCGGATGATCCACAGCAAGTGCTGTGGCCCCGCCCGGCCTCTTCCTCCGAGGAGTAGGATGACATCGTGGTTGTGCTTCCGCGGACATTCAGCTCCTGGGAGTTTGCCTGCGAGTGGGAGCGCGAGTGGGAGCGAGTCAAGGTCTTGTCGGAGTCGGCATCGCTCAGATCGTCGCCGGCAACGTTATCTGGAGAGCGGCGGCTGTGGCCAGGCGAGACCATATGCTCCAGATCCTCGAAGCGACTGTCATTGGGCCCGCTCTCCTCCTCGTTGTCCTCTATGGTGTCCACCCGGATGATCTGGCCGCGCCCCGTCATCATCTTGAAGTTGTACCGATCGTAGACATTGCGCTTGTAGAGCTCTGTGGAGTCCGTGCTCATGTAGCCGCTATCCAGCTGCCCGAATCGCTGCTCATAGTAGTTCTGACTGCCAGGCCCGTGTCCCATGCCAGCGGACTGCGCCGCGTTCTCAATGATGGTGGCGATGCCCTCATCTCGATCCAGGGCCTCCAGGAAGCCCGCAGCATTCTTGGTGCCGTATGTGGGGGCCGGGCTCTGGCTGGGGCTGAACTTGTTGGCCGCCATGGTAACGAACTTGCGCCACGCATTCTTCAGATCCTTGGCCTTCTTAGCCCGATCCTTCAGGCCGATGGCGATCTGCATGCCCGCCGTCAGCTGAGCCGGCTCTATCTCGCACCGGTAGACGGTCTGCACACTGCTCTGGTTGGCGTTTCCAGAGCTGTTGGCCGCCGCCCGCTGGGGATAGGCTATGCCCACGGGCACTCCCGCATTGCGGTACATCTCCTTGGTACGTTCCGACAGGTGACCGCTGCTCCGGTTCGAGCGCGAGCTGATCGACAAGGCATCAAACTGGTTGAGATCCACGTCCTTCAGGCTCTTGGCATTGTTGCTGCTGGTGAACTCCGGTTCCGGGTTGTCCTTGCGCTCCTGCGCTGGCTCAGAGGCTTCCTCGCGCTGGTGACTCTTGCGGCGATTGAGATACTTTGTCAGGCTGTAGTCGTTGCGCAGGCTGTTGATCTTCTTGTTGTACATCGCGTCGTAGTCGGCCTCCAGGTGGGACTGCTTGTGGGACTGAGACTTGCCGTGGATCTCCTTGGACTGCTTGGCATAGCCTCGCTCCTCAGTTGTGGCCGATATCGCGCTGGACATGGTGTTGTTGCAGGAGTTCTCGAACTCCGAAGTGACCCCGGTCACCTCCGTGACCTCGCTGTGCATGCTGTAAGCATCCTCATCCTGTGTCTGGCTCTCCCCCGCCGTTTGGGAGGGCGGCGGCGGCGGCAGTGGCCGCTTGCTCTGCACCAGTGGAGGACAATAGTGCTGATTGGCCTTTGAGGGATTCCTGTGCCCCAGTGCCCTACTCTTGTCCTGCTGCTTCTCCACCGGCTTGGGCGAGGATATCGTGATGGTTGTCTTGTTCACCTTGGCCACATCCACCACTGAGTGGGTGGGCGAGGACTGCATGCCCCGCTGTCGCCGCGAGTGCTTCGCCTCAAGGGTGAGGATGCGGCCCTCCTCCTCGGCTGTCGGCTTCCTCTCGCACTTGCAGCTCTCCTGTGCCACCAGCGGGGACTCGTAGATCTCTCGCAGATTACGGAACGAGTGGCTAGACTTCAGAATAAAGGAAGCCGTTCGCGGCTTGATGGCCTGACTGCTCACCGGACTCCCGCGACTCAAATCTGGCAGTGAGTTGATCTGGTTGTAGTCCGAATCTACGTAGGAATCGCTGCTCATCTGCTGCTGCTGGCGCCCATGGCCATCCCAGGCGTTGATGTCGCAAAAGCTCTGCTTCTTGGGCTTTCGATCGAGAGTGTCCGGCTCGAACTGGTCGCTGTCCGTACGCTCCAGATCGGAGGGGGGCTCGTGTTCCACCTCGATGGTCATGCTGCCCCGAAAAGGTGTGTCGTACTTGATGCGGGCCGCGGCCTCCTTCTGCCGCTGCTGCACCAACTGCGGATTCTTGCCGGCCAGGCGCTTCTTCAGATCACCCTCCTTGCGAAAGCCGTTCAGACGATCGTAGACCGTGTGGCTGATCTCCAGCTCCTCCTCCAGGGGCAGGGCGGTGCTCAGGCTGGGGCTCAACTGGGAGCTGACGTCGGATGAGGGCGAACTGGAGGAGTGGGAACTCTTGCGCTTGCTCGGCTCGAGCCGTTCCAGGCTGTCCGTCTCGTAGTCCACGATCAGATACTGCGGCGACTTGCGCCTATAGATGGGAGAGTCTGGCTGGAATTGCTTCAGGGACTTGCGGCTGAGGGAGCTGTAGTCCGGCGTGGGCACCGAGGGAATGCTGCTCTGGGTGCTGCTGTATATGTCCTTGATCTTCTTCTCAATGGTGCTGTCGTAGTCGGGCGTGGGTATATGAGCCCCGTACTCCCGCTTCAGCGAGTCGTAGATGATCTCCGCCGGCTTCATGTTCCGCAGCATGTTGTAGTGCTGCCGGTCAAAGGATGTCAGTGAGGTGGGCGTGGAGTTGGCGGCTGCAAACTGGTCCAGTACATCGCTCCGCTTACGCAACGATTTGGAGCGACTGGAGCTGCTCCTCATGGAGCCGGCCGGAGAGTCCGCCAGCATGAACTTTGGATTGTTGTAGATCTCCCCGCCCGTCTCCGCGAATCCGTACACATTGGCGGCCATCGAGTAGGAGGAGAAGCTCTCGTAGGAGTTGGCATTGGTCTTTCCCGGCTCTGGCTCTGGACCGGACCTGCTTGATGCTGGCTTTGGAGAGGGTGAGGATGTGGGGCCTTCCTCCGCCTTGACTGCCTTTTGCATGGGCGGCGGTGGCGGCCGTTCCTTGGGCGCTGTTATCTCTCTCCTTAGGGAGCCTTTTGTGGGCGAGCCCTTTGTGGGCGAGCCCGAGTTCTTCTTGGCCGCTGTCGGAGTGGGTCTGTCGAGGGTCTTTTGTTGCTGCGGAGAGTCCGAATTCGGGACACTCTGCAGCCACTGCTCGATGCTGTTTCGCTTGTCTCCCATTCCGCTCTTGGTCGAGAGATTCTGCTGGAGGGAAAGCTGGTACATGGACGGAGAGCTGCTGGACTCGGGCTGCTGCTCCTCGGGAATGATGTTGAGTGAGGGCTGGTAGCGCTTGGCGGCCATCTTGTACTTAGCGATGGCGATGACCTCGCGGATCTTCTGCAGAAACTCAATGGCAGCTTGTGGCGGCTCCTGGGGAACAGATGTAGATGTAGATGGATATAGAGATGCGGTCTTCCCCAAAGGCACTATGACTTACCGCCAGCAGATGTGGCTCAAAGTAGGCCGGATTGAAGTAGAGTTTCTTGCGCACATTTCCATTGACCATGGCCCGAAGGTTCTCCATCTTCTCTTCGCTCATCAGATCCTCAATGACGGCCACGTTCTCGGTGGGCAGGCACTCTTTGTCCTGAAGAAAGTCATCAGACTCCTGGGAGGCGTTCTCCTGTCCACTATTGCAGCTATTGGGCGTCTTGGGCGACTTTCCCAGCTGCGGATGCACCAGGACCGAGGTCTGGAGTAAGGAAACCTTCGTTTGAGGCATGCTAGCGGTAACAGAGAAGGTACTGAAACCCACCTTGATCTTCTCCTCCATCTCGCACTCGGAATTGGAGTTGGATATGTCGCTGGCGAAGCCCGACTGGTGCTCCCTCTCGCCCAGCTGGGGAAAGTGCTGCAGCAGGGGATTGTTCTTGACGATGCCCAGATCCTCCTTCAGGCCGGCGATGTTGGGACGGCCATTGGAGTCGTTTCCGTTGCCCAGACCCATGCTGTTTGCGGAATAGATACTGCCGACTCGGCTGAAGGGTGCTCCGTAGGTGACCTGGTCGTTCTTCGGGTAATTGATCTCGTTGGCCAGGTTGTCCAGTGAGTGACGGGAGCTGTGGCGCTTGCGCTTCTTCATGTACAGGTAGAGGAACACGGAGGCCACGTAGATGAGGCCCAGCAGCAGGCTGCAGATCCCAATCACCACATACTCCCGCATGGTCATTCCGTCCGAGATGGAGGCCAAAGTCGTGGAGTTGGCTGGCTGGAAGAAGACCTCTGGCACATCTGTGGGTCGCATGGAATGGGTAAACCTGTTGCTAGGTGCCTTTGCTTCGCCCGGGGAATACTTACTGTGCGCATACTTCACCGGACTGCCATTCACCCGGAAAGCCACACAGGGCGAGTGAACGTTGCGGGGCGGCATCAGAGGCTCTCCCTTGCCGTGGCTGGTGGTGGCATTCAGCGCCAACGTCATGTCCCGACACACCAGATGCACCACAATGAGGCGGCCCTGCATCTTCTGGCGCAGCTCCGGCTCGCCCAGCCACTGCACGAAGCTCCGTCCCTCGTCGCGGAACATGCGGAACGGATAGTCCGTGTCGATGGGATTGCGCAGATCCGACCAGCCATTGGAGCCCAGGTACTGGGCCCCCGTCACCGCGCACACGGGAGTGTGAATGTCTGCAAGAGGACAGGGACAGAACAGTATATCTTTCAAGTGGCAACCGATGCTGCAACATTCGACTCACTGGCAAAGCTGATCTCTCGACTGGGGTAGATGATCTGTCCGCGGAGGGGCAGGAACACGAATGGGATCTTTTCCGACGAGGCGCCGCTGACGAACGGCGACAGGGAGCACTCTGCAAGGCAACGGGGAAGAGAGAGAGAGAGACAGGGGAGAGTAGGAAAGTTTCGTCAGTGGCTGCGATAACATCGGAATCGCTTATCAATAAGAGAAAATATTTCTGTTTACTTTTCCGCAAAGCTCTTACTTTCCGTCCGATGGGGGGACTCCGACTCCGACTCTGACTCCAAGTCCGAGACTCTAAAATGGAATCGGAATTGGAATTGGAATCGGTGGCACAGCAGCGCGACTGTGTTTTTATGGTGGCAGACGGCGAAAGTTTCCTTTCATTCATTAGCCAGGCGCAGAAGAAAGATAGCAGCGAAACGATTTGTTCAATAATAATAGCATTTTTCCCTCTTTGCGTCACGTTTCGTTTTCATTTCATTCTGCAGGGCCCTGCCAACAATTTCTGCTGTTATTACAGCATTTCTTTCTTCTGGTTAATACTCGTCGACTGCCGACTGTCGGCTGTCGGTTGACTGGCGGTTGAGCAACCATTGTGCTCCCTTCCATGTGACAAAACAATGGATGGATGAGTCCCACACGACTGGGTGGGAACGACAACGAATCCCACTCCCACCGCGAAATGGAGCACACAATTTCGATACGATACGAATTAGCCACGAAATCCAGAAATGAAACCAGCTTCCGCATACGGACTTACCATGGATGTCGTCCACACAGATGCCCAGGTCCTCGCGGTAGGCCCTCAGGTAGGGCAGGCAGCGGCAAGTGCAGCCCCCATCCTCGTTGCCCTCCGCCTCCGGCTGGGGACCCCTGCCTCGGTTCTGCTGCATCTTGAGGCGTCGGGCGAGCAGCTCCAGCTGACCGCCAGCCAACGAGGCCGTGGCCGTGTCTTGACCCAGTCCATCTATGGTTTGGGGATATACTTGGATTATGACAGGCTCAATCTCCATGGTAATCTGTTAGTTACCGTTGGCATGTCCATTCCCGTCGTTCGAGAGACGCAGCAGACCCGCCGTCCCGCTGGAGAGTCCAATGCAGGTGTCCGCATTGCACGCACTGCTGATGCCTGTACGGGAGGTGGAGGAAGCGAAAGAGAAACGTTAAGATGGATTGACTCTGGCCATCACAACAGAATCCCCGAGCCATGGATTGACGTCTAATAAGCCTGGCCGGGCCTTACTGGCGAAATTAATGCTGCTGTCAACGCATCATCTTGGCTCAGCCTCGAACCGCAGCAAAAACACCAAGAAATCAAGGGAGAAAGCCTAGCTTCGGGGACCGAAACTTCAAATACCCTTGCAGACCGGTTCTTCCTACACGTTTTGGTAATCGTGCTTGAAAATTATTCAAAAGGATTATGTATCTATCCATTTCCTGGACTCTCTCAAAGAAAGCTCAATTTGGGACATTTCAAAGACTTGGATAGATACTTCCGATTGATGTTGGTTAGCAAATAATTCTAAATATCTGTAGAACTATGGAAGGCATTGACAGACAGACGAGAATGCTTATAGAGAATTTACGGACTTTTTCAAGGGTATCAAAAAACACAAAACTGGGCATGGCACTGACATCGGCATCGGCATCGGGACTGGCACTCACCGCTCGTATGGAAGACATCTCCGTCGTGATGCCTTGTCAGATTGATCAGCTGGCCGTGGGGTTGCTGCAGATCCTCTAACAGTAAACTTTCGGGCACCAGATCGCCAGCGGATGGGGGGTGTCTGGTAAAACTGTTGCCGCTGTTCCCATTGAAGTTCCGCATCCGCTGCGGCGTGGGTGATCGCGGCGTCGAGGCGGGCGTGGCCGATGGGCAGAGGGAGGCGAGCAGGAGGAGCAGCGGTAAGGATTTGGTGAGCCACATCTCAGCAACAGCAACATAGCTGATCCGGGGAACACTCTGGGGGATTGTCTGGGTCCGCTCCGGCTGAAAGTGGAGAGCAGAAAAGACCAGGCCACTAATTAATTACAAAGAAATCCTAATTTGTAGTCTAGAGCAAGGCGAAACCAGCCCGCGGTTGACATTCTTTTGGGGGCCCCGGCCCGGCCTGCCCGGCTAATGAGGCAGAAATTGTTGTGCCCCGTCCGTGGCTGGAAATGGAGCAACATCTACATCCAGTTGCTGTTGTGTTGCCTCCCTGTGTCGTTAGCTGCTAACGGACAACATTTAAACAAATGTTGCAATTAAAACTCGTTCTGCCAGCAAATGTATACTTATAGAAAGAGAGACATAGAGCGAGAGAGGGGGCAAGGTGCAGCAGAGGTGGAATTATGTTGCACTGGCACTGGAGCAAGTGCGTCGCAGTGAGAAAATGTTGCTTCTGCCTCTGCTGATGCGGCGGCTGCTGTACCGCTGCGTGCCGCTGTGAGTGCTGTGCCGTTTACCGTTACCAAATGCTGCTGCACTTGGCTTAGAACACCCCGTTTATACCGCTAATCAGTTGCACTTTAGCGCCTTAGCTGCTTTCGGCCAGCCAATTTACATAAATATTTCACACACACAGTGGCGTCGGCAGAAGCAGCGGCGCGCGAGAACAACAAAAATCAGGCAAGAAAAGCTTGCGTCGGGTCTCAAGTCTTTCGATACCTTTTCCAAAAGTCCACGGCCAAAGCAGCACGATGCATGCAGCAAAGAGAAAGGCCTGTCAGATTGTGTTTTGTATAAAAACAGACAGACAGCAATGGCTGATTAAGACAGATCAAGAATATCGAATACGAATTATGGGTTTGCTTCCCACTCTGCGTGGCAAACAGCTGGCTTAAACCGGAATACCCGTCCCCTGCAGAGAGTATACAAAAAATAAGCACCACAGAGAAAAATATTGGGGACTTCTAACTGTTCATATCCAAGTTCTGCTTATCTCCCTCTCTCCCTCTTAGTGCGTATGCGTGTGTGTGTGTGTTGTGTGTTGCGCTGCTCAAAAGAAGAACAACAGTAATAGACAATGGCAAAGGTAGTGAGCGGGAGCGGGAGCGAGAACGAGAGGGCAGATGGTGGGTAATGTGCGAGAGAATGAATGAGAGAAGAAAGCGATAAAAAGCAACAGTTTGCGGCCTAATTTGAAAGTAAAATTTCTTTACAAAACGCACTAAAAAGAACAACAACAGCAACGGGCCCCAGTCTTTTGATTGACCAGTCACCAGACGCCAGACTCAGTAATAATCACCATCCATCTATCCACACGGGCTAGCTCAGCTCCATGTCCATCTATCACCCAACGTGCTGTACAGTTATGGCATTTAAACATAACAACAATATCATTTCTATTATTTCTCTTTCTTTTCGATTTGTTTACGACTTTGCCTCAGTTTCATTTCGTTTGATTTTCGGTCATCGGTTCGGCTTTCAGCAGTTTATCTTATTTTTAGCGTTGCCTCTGCCTTTGCCTTTACCCCTGCCGCTGCCTCCTCATGCATTTTCGAAACGAATTTAATGGCAGTAATGACCTGGATTTTGGGGTACGACTGCAACATCAGCAGTAGTCCCAGCAACGCCACTGAAACTGATGCGATTTTGATGATGCTGGGAAAAAAAAATCGAGCCAAGAGAGGAAAACCTTCTGCTAAAACCTAACCCAGTCGTACGGTGTCGGTTCTGCGGGTTTCTGTGTCTCTGTCTAGTGTGCATGTTCCGCATGTTCTATGCGGTCTCTCTATGGGGTGCACAGTGCGCAGGGTCTTGACTCTTGCGCACTCGGCTAAACTCAATTAACAGGTAATTGAACCCAACTGCATATATTAGCCATATTCCATCTGCTCCATCTCTCATCTCATCTCACACCACTCCAGTGCGATTCCATGCCATTCCATACCATACCATACCATTCCGTCCGCAGCCCAGTCCAACCCATCATCCGCATCCATGTACATGATCATTAATTATTGGGCAACACGAAAGAGCGTGTGCGCATTGTTCTAAGTCTGTGCATAAATTTAGCCATAATAACCACAAGTGGTAACAGGCAACAGGCGAAGCTGATCGACTCGTGGCATACCCCTATCCTGCCCAGCGGACCGTTAACTGTTGCAGGTCCATCGGCATGGAGTGTGTCTCAGAACGGTCAAGAACAGAAGAAAGTGACCGATGATTGGATTAGTGGAAAGATGTTCCAAAAAACTCTGAAAGAATTCATCGACGGCTGGCGAAAAAGTAGATTCTTTTAGGAATAGATCATGTTTCCATTTCCGCTATATGAATATCCATATTCGAGTCCTTTTCTCTAACGGGGTGGTGTCTATGATCCTCTAATATTGCTCCACTTCCTCTTAGTTTGGTACACCCCATGTTCTAGGCAATCAGGGGGTATAGAAATTACCACAACGCATTCTAACCTGGCCATCATTGCAATTCACATGAACATGCACTGGTGCTGGTGGTGGTGCTGCTACAGATGGGGGGGCTGGGCCGTACCATTGTCTGGCTGGAGCAGCCGCTACACTTCCGAGTGCAGCCGACGTCACACTCGGAGTACTCTTAACACTTAGAACATGCCACGGCAGGCGCTGCGGCAGAAGCCACTCCGAGTGGAGCTCCCCGATCCCAGCATAACAAATTTCAAATTTATTCCTCTGTTATTTTTATTATTTTGTGTTAGCGGCGCCGCCGCTCCTACAGGTCCATTGTGTGGCCAGAGGAGCGCATCATTTGCTCGCCGCCTTAATGTGCTTTAATATGTACTTATGGCCGTGCTCTTCTCTTGGCTCTTCTCCAGCATAGGGCTGCTGCTCTGGCTAACTGGCCAACGGTTTCGGCTAGTTGTTAAAGCCAAATTACGACAGTGCACTGAACGGAGGCGACGGCGATTCGGCTCTAAGTGTGGGCAATGGCCGGCGTTTGCATGGCTCTGTGACTGGAGTTCGGCAAATTACTTTCTCCAAAAAAAAATAAAATAATAATAATAAGAGCCCCAGAAATCCAAAAAACAGAAAGATTTTCAATTTGGGAGAGTGCCCAGTGACCTAAACTCAATTGGCAATGGTCTGATAAGCCCGACCAAGGGCAACACAGCACAGCCCTTCCTTTTCCGAGATCTAGATCGAGAGGGAGCATGCATCCCACTCTTACTTACAGCAGAGCCCAGACGAGGTGGCGAATAAATTAACACCTTGGGGCTATAAATTTCCCGATTCTCCAGATGGGCTTTCGTTTGCGAAGGACTGCTAGCCGGCGGCGGGCTTTCCTTATTTTCTTTTCAGTCTGCTCGTTGCCTCGTTGGCTCGTTTGCTTGTTAAATTCACTTTGCATTTGCTGGCATTTTCACACATTTCTCTTGCAGCACATTTTGCACATTTGCCATCATTTGTGGCCACATTTTTGAAACATCTCGTGCCGCGCAAAACAACACAAAAACAGCACTAGCCCCCGCTTACGGTTATTGTTTTAAGAAATGGTTTTTCTTTTCTTTTGCAACAAAGAAAGCGAAGACCGCGGCACCTTTGCGACTTTTCTTCGCGACTCTTTGCGGCTCTGGGCTTTTCTTTAGATTTTCTTTAAGTTGGCTGGAACCGCGCAGACGTCTATCAAGGTCGCCGTCGTAGAAGCGACTGCCAATGGAGCCAGTTGCCGGAGCTGCCGAGCCAAGCGGCTCGAGGCAGACCCAAAGCCGGAGCCAAAGCCAAAGCTAGCGACATCGACAGAGAAAACTTTTCGCTCTTAAACGAGTTTTCTTTTCTGCTTTCCGCTCTTATATCTCGAAAGTATAAGTTGGAATTGTGTTTTGACAAATTGTAGTATAAGGAACTGCAAATGTGCTGTGATGTGTGAAGGCGAAGATCTCCCACTGCCGACTAATTAAACAGGGGGTATGCCATAGCACCTGGACTGGGACTGGGACTGTGCCTAGGACAGGTTCTTCCATCAAGTATGCGCCGTGTGTACGGGCCATGAGAAATGGGTACCGTTCGAAGTTCTCCGCTTGAACCCGTGTCGCGGGACATGCTCCAATTCGATAAAGGCCCATCCTCCGCCGATTCGGAGCAGCTTCATTTGTCATTGGTTCACCATAATTTGTGACAATCTACTCATTTTAGTCACACTCGAGTGCAGCTGCATAGTCCATCTTCATTTGGATAGATGGATGGCAGGAGATCTTGGAGAGGCTCGAGAACAAGTGAAAACTTTTGAAAATACGATCATCTAAGCAGGTGGGAATGGGGCGGGGCTGGGCTGTGCTGTGTGCTGGCTGTGCTGTGGGGCTGCTCAAATTACACAGACAATCTGTTTGACATAAGCGAGTTATAACATATAAGGCAGCGGGGCCAACTCTTACCCGGCGATGCCAAAAAAACAATTACAGCAAACTGGTTTCAATTAAAGACAGTTAGAGCCACTGGATGGGGAAGCACACAAAACAAATAACTATAGAAATATATAGAGAAATATTGGCATCTCCTTGTGCCGCTGCGTACGTGCCGCCGCCTCTCTGCCCCACAGAGTCTGATCCGATCCGCTTCAGCACCAGCGCCAGTATCAGCCCCGTTTGCCTCTGCATCTGCGTCTGCGTCTGGGGCAGTCTCTGTCTCTGTCTCTGTCTCCGTCTCCATTCCCATCTCGTCTAGGCAATAATTATACTTTAGTTGGCGACGCCGCTGCGAATGCATCCAACAACTATTTGCTTTAGCTGCATTTACAGTTTTGGTTTTTTGCTGCCGTTGCAGTTGCCCCGGTGCCGCCCGTCATTTAGAAAGTTTGAGTTTTGTAGATCTCCATCTAATGATATCTACCCCCCGCCCCGATTGGTATTTACTTCACATTATCTCGATCCATATACAGTTCTGGAAAAATGGGCCTTCGATTTTCTGTTTCTGTTTCTGTTTCTTTTGTTTTTCTGCTCTGCACTTTTATGACGAGGCTCGATGCCTTGGCCTATCTGCATTTTATGACTCCACTCTCGATGTTCGAATTAGTTTTTTGTGTTCTCGTAACCGTTACGATTTCAATCGGAATCTTTGAATCTGAAATCGACTCTGATACTTGTGTTGCTGCCCCTGAATGCCCCTGGACCTGGATCTGCATCTGGATCTGGATCTGGATCGTCTGTGCTCCGTTTATCTGTCTGACTGGAATAAATTTGGTGGACCAGTTAGCAATGCGTTACCCACACACAATTACCCGCGTATCTCGTTGCCATTTACCCATACATCATCCATAAATCTTTAACTGTAAAACAAAGTCAGGTTCAGGTCCACGTCCATGTCCACGTCCATGTCCATGTCGAGGTCCAGCCAGCCTCAACTTATGCAAACTTTGGGCACACGTCGCTGCCCGGCCTGGGGCTGCGGCGCATCGTCTGATCTGCCTGCTGCCGCGGACAGCCGGGAAACCAGTTCAAGTCTGGGATGTGCAGCAGGACTGTGCAACTGTCCGCTGCTATACGAGTAGTATATTGTAATCTGGCTAGTTATTGATACGCTCCAAGCGGGTCGGTACTCACACCACTCGCTCGGGCTGAGGAAAAAACTTGCAATTGTATTCATAAATAACGATTGAGAAATGTGTTCTTCTTTTCTCCATGTCTGCGGTCATCGGGCACTTACTACGAGTACGAGTACGAGTACGAGTACTCGTACCAATTGCTTCTGCAATGAACATGAAAATCTGCTCATCGAATGCCCGGTCTACATTGGCTACGAGTCCATAACGGTTAATGGAAGATGCAAGTACCTCCGCTGTGGTTCTCCTTGACATTAGGCATTCGACTAGACCCAGAGGCTGGGTCTCTGGACTTTGATAAGGAGTCGGCTTGGCTGTAAATGTTTCGTGGCTCCCATGAAACTGCTTAAGCCTTCGTGATCTGTGAACATTGCATAAATATTTCCTTATGATTTGGATAGAATCATTATCGAGGCACCCCCTGGCGTATGGAGTGGACAGTGGATCTCTGGCATAGCTACTACATAGATGGTTCGGCAAAGTGGCGTATGACAGCGCAATGGGGTGTTGCGTGCCACCTGAACGATGGCTTTATTACCCTTTGGGCTTCCTTCTTCGGGAACGATCTTCGGGAACAATTCCGCTCCATGGCCTACCATCCATCTCAGCCCCTGATTGACAGCAAACAAGCCAAATGCATTTCAATTAAACGCTAACCGCTACAAATATTTCCATTTGTGTGCAGGTTTCTGTGCGGCTGTGTGGCTGTGTGCCTCTGGTCAGGTGTGCTCCATGTTGGAGCCACTTTTTTCGTGACCAAAGCATAGCACAGCAAACCGAAACTGAACCGAACCCGAACCCGAATCCAAACCCGTAGGAGAACAATTCCAGAACGGCGGTCAACTCATCAGTATGCTGTATAAATTAGAGCATCAAACGGCGCTTTGCCAACTCGGAACTGGTCTATACTGTTACTGCTCTGTTGCCGTTGCTGCCCCATCAGAATTCAACCGGCTGTGTGGACGTGCCTCCGTGTGTGCATGTGCATGTGCATGTGCAAGTGGTGCAATCGCTCCCAGCACTTGAATCCCGCACAGAGTTCAATGGCGAGTCATCGACGCAACTTGTGCATATATTGTTGTTAAATTGATATCAATTTGTTATAATGGCTCTGCCATTATGGGCCGATTATATGGTCAAGCCAGCGGCCAATGCTGGTGGTTGCAATAAAAAACACTTTATTACGAACACACCTATTAGCCAAGGCTTGTGCCAAGACTGGACTGGGAATGGGAATGGTGCTCGGACTCGGACTCGGACTCGGACTGGAAGTCAATAGCCCACAATCAGTTGGTTCGTCATGGGTAATCCTAGATTGAATCCAATGGCCTTGCTAAATGCAGCTGAGGAGCGCCAGACAGCAGTGGAAATACCGTTTAAAACGGATGTTAAGTTGTCCGTACAAAACACGACACCCGAGTGGCCTGCCTGCCCCTGCCCCTGCCCCGGTTCCCCGCACTGCCAGCCCGTTGCCAGAACCAGTACCAATCATTGCATCCCACTAAATGATCACGGGGACTGCGACTGCGACTGCGACTGCGACTGGGACGAAAAGTGTGCTGGAGAAATTTGAATAAAGACCGAGGCCGCGGACATGTGGAACTGGATTTATGTTGTGTGTTCAATTCTCGTTATGGATGTCTCCTGGCCGCCTGCGGGATGTTGGTGTCTTTCCTGATTGAGTCATAAATCATCCACGGTACATTTATGCAAATCTGTCCACTGGAAGTGTGAATCCACAGGAAGTTAATGACTCAAGTTGATTGAACTCAAGTCTAAGCTTTCGCCACCTTTTATTTGTTTAGAAGATCATTTCTGCTCTGCGATGCAGAGCTCTCCGTTGTAGCAGAACTTTTTGCCATGAATGTGGGCCCATCGTATACCAATCCACAATGGCAGTGCGATTTTCTGCAGATGTTCTGTTTATTTACATTGTGGGCGTTGCTCACAAAATGTTTCCATATTAACATTATAATTAGACCCGTTCTGTGAGCCGTATAAAAAGGACCTGACCAGCCGCCAGGAGCACAGTCCAACCACCTCCGATGGCAGAGCCTGACTACACATCATATCTTCGCCTGCTTCGCGACTTCTGGGGAGAGTTCCGGTCTGTGCAGCGCCAGCAGACCCCAGGCCGAATCCCTCGTCTCCTCATGCACACCCAACGCGCCGCCCTGGTGTATGCCAGCAGCCAGCACCATCCACCATCCACCTTAGATTGTAATCTGAACTATTCTTGCAGCGCGCTGTGTCACTACCCCAACAAGAAGATGTCCTCGAAACCTGTGTACCGACGGATCAACTGGATCCTCCTATTCAACCAGACTCTGATGTTCATTTCAATGGTCTGTGGCGTGCACGAGTCCTCAAGTATCATCGACATGGGTGACGACTTTGTGTGGCTCATTGGGGTAGGCCACGACTTTCATGCAGAAACTCCCTCAATCTCAATACTCGTACCTTTCAGCTTGGTCTGATCAGCACCAAGTCATACTGCATGCATGCGCGGGCCACTGAGATCGACGAGGTCATAAGGGATATGGCCTACTACGACGAAGTGGTCAGGCCGATTCATGATGATGAGGAAATTTTGATGTGGCAGCGTTACTGCTACATGGGAGAGGCGTACTTTGGCATCGGGATCTTCTCACTAGTGAACGCCTTTGGCCTGGCCATTTTGTTACAGCCGCTGTTGGGCGAGGGCCGACTGCCGTATCATTCGCTCCTGCCCTTCGGCTGGCATCGGCAGGACCTCCATCCGTGGACTTACCGGATTGCCTTTGGGTGGCTGAGCGTCAATTCGCTCCACAACTTGTCAACCATTCTGTTTGTGGATCTCCTGGGCATCAGCACGATTCTCCAGACGGCCCTCAATCTCAAACTCCTCAGCATTGAGCTCCGAAAGCTGGGGGATCTGGGGTCCGTTAGCGATAACCAGTTCCATGTGGAGTTCTGTCGGGTGGTTCGCTACCACCAGCATATTATCAGGTGAGTGCAGGGCAGATGCGGGTCTTCTGCTAATGCAGTGCGTCTCCACTAACAGACTGGTGGACAAGAGCAATCGTGCTTTCTACGTCACCTTCATTGCCCAGATGATAGCCAGTTTCGCCATGATATCGATCTCCACCTTCGAGACCATGGTAGCCGCTGCAGACGATCCCAAGATGGCCGCGAAATTCGTGCTCTTTGTTATGGTTGGATTCGTCCAGTTGTCCGCTTGGTGCGTGGCCGGAAACCTCGTCCTCTATCTGGTATGTCTTTGGAGTACCCTCCTCTTGACTTGCCTTGATTCTCACTTTATTTTTCAGTCCGGGGAGGTCGGCCAGGCAGCGTTCGAAATCTCAGACTGGCACACCAAGTCCGTGTCCATTCAGCGCGACATCGCCTTCATCATGCTACGCGCCCAAAAACCATTATTCTACGTGGCCAGACCTTTTAAGCCCTTATCTCTGGGCACCTACATGATTGTAAGGGTATTCTCCAGCTACACCCAATACTAGTAGGCATTACCTTTCCCCCTTTCCAGGTGCTCAAGCAGTGCTATAGACTACTGGCCTTACTGCGGGAGTCCATGTAGTGGATGTTTGGAAAAATTATAACCTGTTGCCCCTCCATAATTGGAATTTGCATGAGTAGTTCGTGCACCCTCTTCACCCGAAAGTAATAAATAAATGTGCTGATAGTTGTCTCTCTAGGGACTAATTAGAAATTTGCAGGTTTCCCTTCCTTGACTTGACTCCTGGTAGATTGTGTGTCACAGGGCGAATTCGCAGGGATTTTATGACTCAAGTTGATTGAACTCTTCTACGGTTAGATGGTGTTCGGTTTGTCTATAATTTTGGATGATAATGTTTAGCTATACGCTTCAAAAATTGTGAATAAACAGAAGCGGAGCTGAATTTAACATGAATTTATATGATATTATTCATTGTTCTTAATGATGCTGATGATCTAATGGGGCACCCGAGCAGTCACGCGAATTTCGAGCTGGGTTCATTGAACGATCCAAACACTCACAGAGACTAACCAGAAGGTCCATCGCATTACAATTTAATCGCGGCATAGCCGTGACAGGTATGGCAATCGATCGATGCAGTGCGAGCTGCTCAAAGCAGGAGGAAGTGTCCCCACAAGCGTGGGCCTTGGGTCTTGAGCGTCGGCCTAGAGTACAAATTACTCTCACTGCACCTCCAATGCATCCTGTATCCTGCAGTACCATGGTACGTAGGGAGAGCCAGTGCTATTCTGGCTCCATGCAGACGATGACCATATGTGCAAGTGGTTTGTGAAAACAAAAGTTGGGGCAGCGGAGTGACATTTGCATTTGCATGGCTCGTTTGGCCGCTGCCGCGCCCAATGACACTCAGCGTCGCAACAATGGGGGCGGCCCACGCACACCCAGCGGCGACAGGTGCACCTGTTGAGGAGGAGGAGATGCTGAGTGTCTCTGGCTGTTAGCTGCAGCCAGCCTCGAACTTATTCAAACGTGACACGCATTGTCATGATCTGACCCAACGCGGTACAATGAAGAGCGGCGATCGTTTAGCTGGACATGTGGCAGGGGCAGAGCCAGAGCCAGAGGCAGAGCATAGCAGTGCAGATCAGAGCAGACGCTGCTGTTGCATGCCCTTCAGAGCTGGGAAAGTCGCCCATGTCCATGAAACGTTCACCAGCCAAAGTGTCATTCGGCCAGAACGGAGAGGCTGAGCGCCCCCTCAAACCAGCACGGGGCTCCAACACACCCAACACACCCAATTCGGCTGCGATGGTCGGGAATATGGAGTTGGGGAGAGGTTGGGTGGCTTTTGTCAACCCCGGTCTGGTCCGGTCTGGTCTCGTCTGTTCGCCGCACTGATTAACATTTGAATGGCAATCCCCACGTATGTGTGTATGTATGCATGTATGGGAGCATTTAGAACATTGTCCAATCCGCTCTTTGTTGTCGTCTCCACATCTAATTAATTCCCCTTTCTGCCCATTGTTGCCATGGAGTTGTTGCCACGACTGCGGCCCCCGCTAATGGTAATCGCAATGGGCCAGCTCTGGCAATGGTAATGGTAATGGTAATCGTAATGGTCCAACCACCGATCCCAGTGCAGACCAATGCGGAGTTCAATTTCTGAATTCAGTTTGTCGCGCCATATTCTAACGATCGGTCGGGTCTGGTCCCCAAAATTAAAATAATCATTACCCGCCAGTAGCATTCGGTTCAGAGCTCCATCAAATTGCTTTATTTTCAATATTATCCTTGCGGCTTTAAAGGGTATATATCTACATAAGTACAATTTAAGCTGTAGATTGTTTTACTTGATTAGTTATGTGCTTGATTTAATGAGAACGAAGGAAACTTCAATAAGGATATTGAGATCTAAGGACTTACGCGAACGAAAGTATTTTTAAATTGAATTTCTAAGGTGATCCACGTGGCAAGGACTTTAGAGAACAAATTATAAAGGATGTGTGTGATCCCCAAATAGTGTCCAAAAGAAAGTTCGAATAATAAGCAATTTCTGATTGGATTATGAATCGATGTTTGTGTTGAAATGATCCTTAAAATATGTTTATCAAAGGATAGCGGCAAGTGCTGTGTCCTTTCCATCGTATGCCACAGAATACCCATCACTTCAGCCTTCCGTAGATCCTTCACATGAGATACTCTCTTTTGCGATGAATTTCACCAAAGTTGGAAAGTATTCAGTGTAAATTCGAGTCTTTTCAAGTAAGAGTACAGCCACCGCTCTGAGGTCAATAGCTAACACTTTTCCACAAAAAAAAGAGTACCCCACACCGCGCCTTTGTGTTCTGGGTAGAGCATAAATAGAAGCGTGGACAATAAGCCGGAAGCGACATCCGGAGTTGTGGATCGATATGAGTATGAGTCGAGCGACACGTAGCATGGTTAGATTTTAGTTTAATGATCCAAATTCACGTTACGCATTGTGCACATAATGCCAGCAGCAGCAGCAGAAACTTTTTTAACTCTGTGATTTTCCCATTTTTCCCCCAACACCACTTTTCTGGGGGGTTCGGAGTGAAATTCTGCTTATTGAGGTCGCATATTTCGTGTCATTTTGTCAGCCAATGAACTAATTAGATCATGTCGGATAAAGCAGCGCGACTAACCACGAGTTCTGTTGAAAACTGTAGGTGGAAAACACGCAGCAGAAACGAGACCCCACAGATCGAGGCCAATAATGCCGCGATCCAGCTAGGAAACCCCCACAGAGCAGAGACCGTAATCGAAACGATTATAGAATGAGACCCAAACTGGGACTCGACACGCTACTGACGACCCTTCTGGTCAGCCTCAGCCTGACAGCAATCCAAGGTGAGTGAAACAGCGAGACTGATCGTGGGGCTTGGTCTAAGATGCTCTCTCCTGGCTAGGCCAAACCACCTGCAAGAATGGCCTGGGGCGCGTGCTCTACGAGCGCCTGCCCAACCAGCAGCTCCAGGGTTACGATGACGATGTGGTGCGAGACACAGCTCCCCCCTTCCGGGTACTGGAGAAGTGCCAGGATCTGTGCCTGCGCGACCGAACGGGCACGAACAATATGGTGCGGACCTGCACCAGCTTCGACTTCCAGCCGGGCAGTCGTATCACCTCCTTTGGCGGCAACTCCGAGTACGAGGAGTCGCTGTGCTATCTCACCTCGGAGCAGGCGGGTCCCGAGGGCATTGGCAGCCTGATGCTGGTGCCCAACAGCGTCCACTTCAACGAGATCTGTCTGACATGTGAGTGGCCAAAGCCGAATGGTTTTGGTTATGGATTTGACTGGAAGTGACCTAATGTTCCCCGTTCTACTGCAGCCAGTCGACCGGAGCGGGAGTGTCCCAGTAGGAGGTACGTGTTCGAGCGGCATCCGAGGAAGAAGCTAAAGCTTCCGATAAGCGACATCAAGGAGATCACGGCCGCCAATCGGTCCGACTGCGAGGACAAGTGCCTCAACGAGTTTTCGTTTGTCTGCCGCTCGGCGAACTTTGACTCTACCATGCGCTCCTGCACGCTCAGCCGATTCACCCGACGCACCCATCCCGAGCTGATGGAAGATGATCCCAACTCGGACTACCTGGAGAATACCTGCCTGAATGGTGAGATCCGCTCTGATCAGCTTCTTCATGTAGGTCTAATCCACTCTAATCCCATCCATGGAACAGCTGAGAGGCGCTGCGATGGCCTGGCCGTGTTCGTTAAGGAGGAGAACAAGCGACTGGGTGGCCCCTTCGAGGTGGACATCTTCAACAACATGACGCTGGAGGAGTGCCAGACCATGTGCCTGCGTGCCGAGAAGTATGATCTGGCCTAATGCCTCTATTCCATTGTCATTTGGCTAATAACACCAATTGCAGATACTTTTGCCGCTCCGTGGAGTTCGACGATCAGAGCAAGCAGTGCATTCTCTCCGAGGAGGACTCCATCTCGCAGAAGGATGACATTAGCATCAGCTCCAGTCCAACACATCATTTCTATGATCTTGTGTGCCTAGATAATCGTAAGTGGCTCCCGTGCAAAGACACCACTTCTACTTCTACTCCCACTCCAGCCGAGGCTCACTTGGAGCCAACGACAACGGCGACAACAAGATTATAGTGGAGCCTCGCAACGGTTGCTTCTTCTGTGCCATTTCCACTTCCATTTCAATGTCTTTTCTATGTTGCTATGTTATGTTGTATGTTGTATTCCCGTTGCAGAACGAGCCAATGATTATCCAGACAACTCCGTCACCTCGCACCTCTTCTCGAGCGGCCGTCGGCCAGATACAGCATTCCAGCGTTACCGCAACTCGCGTCTCGGCGGCGAGTTTCACTCGGAGATCACCGGCCGTTCTCTGAGCGAGTGCCTGGACGAGTGTCTTCGCCAGACGAGCTTCCAATGCAGGTGCGTTTCATGCCGTTGTCTTGGCCTTAACCGTTGTATTTCTTGCTGTACCCTCTACTCTTCAAACAGACGGGTATATGGTACTAGAGTTGGTCTATGTAACAGGCAAAAGACTACAGATATTCTAACTTATGATCAATGGTCCTGTACGTCCGTATGAACACCTTGAGACCCATCCAATTGACACACATTTTTAAAGCTCTTGTATTTGATAAAATCAGATCAGTTTATGCCACTATTTCTTATACACCATACATGTATCACAATATTATCATCAGGTACTCGTATAATGAACCTAAACAGCTGCCAGGGCATTCAATAGTCGGAGAGTAGACTCGACTAGAGAGCACTTACTTAGAGTCTTACTTGTTTTACTGTTGCTTTTGCCGTCTTCTGCCTTACTACCCAACGACGTACCGCGTATCCGTCCCGCTTCCTGGCTCCTCTCACTCTCCGATTGCACAAAATTGCAGGTCTGCGGTGTATAGCGATCGTTTTCGTACTTGTCGCCTCAGTCGGTACAATCAAAAGGACGGCATGCGCATTATATACGATGCTGATTATGATTACTACGAGAATCTAATGCGTAAGTGGCTACGAGGAGGTGCTAATGGACTGGCTAGTAATCTTTGGCTCCGGCTGCTTCTGCTGCGGCTTCTCCTGTCTATCTTTCAGTGAATGTGGTGGGCGGAGGCGGCGCCGATGGCGATGCTGGCCACAGTGGCAGCGGCGGCGACGGCAAGCGACCTGGAGATCAGTCGGGCAGCAACTGGAGACAGCCTAATAAGCACGACGATCGCTATGGGTCAGCTGGTTCAACTGCCGGTGGAGGCGGATCGCATGGCGTAGCGGTTACTGGGGCAGGCGGTTCCCGACTGCCTGCGGGCGAGGGCATTGACTATGGCCGCCCGTACGATCGCTATCCAGACTTTGCAGCCAATGAATATGGTATGCATATATCCACCTAGTTCTTCTCTTCTATCCAGATGATATTCTATAACTCGTTCTTCAGCAGATCGATATCCGTATGGAGGTGCTGGTGCTGGCGTTGGTGTTGGCGGTGATCGTGATCGTGATCGAGATCGTGATCGTTATCCCCCTGATCGCTACGGCCAAGCGGGAGGCTCCCGCTATCCCAGCGGTGGAGGCGATGGCATGGGATATGGCCGACCCTACGATCGCTATCCCGACGATTACGGTAAGTGACCTCCCTCTTTACCATATGGCACCCTAAAAATCAATTAATGACACCTAAAACAATGAATTGAGATCACCTCGCCATACTGACAACTAATTTACTAACCCCACGTCAGATCGGTACCCAACGGGTGCCAGTGGTGATCGAGACCGTGATCGAGACCGCGACCGAGACCGTTATCCAGGCGATCGGGAACGTGATCGTGAGCGTTATCCAGGTGATCGGGAACGTGATCGTGATCGAGATCGTTTCGCTGATCGTTATCCGCCTCCGGATCGTTATGCAGATAGGTATGGAGATCGACGCTATCCGGACAGGGACAGAGAGAGGGACCGAGATAGATTGCCCTTCCGTCCGCTGCCGTATCCGGGAATCAATGACAACACTCTGCCCAGCGATTTGCCACACACAAGGCCCTATCCTACGGATGACGATGCTCCCTTCAGACCCTACGGCTATGGCGGGAGCCGCTATGGAGACAACAGATATGACAGTCGCTATCCCCCACGTTACCCGCCACCAAGCAGGGAGCGAGATCCAATCGGTGGCTACACTGGGCGGGATGCCCCAGACAGCATATTTCCGGACAGACGATATCGGCCCTCCTCCATGGACCCGGCCAGATATCCATACGTGCCGGACTCGAGAGGACCACCAGGGCGATACGATGATATTGTGCACAGCGCCAGGCGGCCGGAGCCGGAGTCAGCAAAGCGCTATCCACCGGCCCCCATTGCACCCACGGGCAGCGCCAGCAAATACGCCTCGACTCCGAACCGATTCCCGGTAGGTAACGATCGCTATCCCATGGACATCTACAAGTACGGCAATCGTCTGGGACCCAGCGATCTAGGCAGACGCCCGGGTAAGTACTCGGGACTAACCAACTACCAACCCAAACACCATTAACACCCCCATGTGGAAAGGCAAAGCCGTCCCGGGAAAGATCAGCACTGACACAGACTCTTCATTTAGGACTGGATCGCCCGCCCCCTTTCTACGACTACGACTATGAGGAGCGCTATGGGGATAGGTACGGGCCGTATGATCGCGAGTACGATGGTCCCCCGGGTCGACGACCCCCTGTGGGTGGTCCCTACGGACGCTATGACACTCCCTTTAATCGCCCATATGGAGGTGGGATCGGCAACGGTCTCGATGATCGTCCCATTCCGCTGCCCGGCATCGGTCTGTCCCATCCGCCCACAGCTTACGGGGGAAGTGGTGGTCATGTGGGTGGTGTGGGCGTTGGCATTGCTGCGGGGCCGCCACGGCCGCCGATCACCCGCTGCGAGGAAAGCGACAATTTTAAGCAGATAGCCGCCAGGCACAAGATGCGCCGCCACTTCGTACGTCGCACACTAGTCGTGCCCAGCCTGATCCAGTGCGAGCGCGAGTGCATCGAGAGCCGCGACTTTGTGTGCCGCAGCTTCAACTACAGGTATGTGTGTGTTAGGGTGTGGAGGTGTGGAGGATGGGGGATTGGAGATGGAATGATGGGAGATACATGACACCGATACAAGAGCGACTACAAATAAGCGAACGCGAATTCAATTTGCAGAGACACAGCCGCCTCCAGCTATGAGGATCGCGATCGCGATAGGGAGTCCTCCAATTGCGAGCTGAGCGACAGAGACTCGCGGGAGCTGGACATCCACGATCCGGGCACCTTCGACGCTTCCAACTATGATTTCTATGAGCGCAGTATTGGACGCAGCGACGGCGAATGCATGGACGGTACGAGTATAATATTTAATTGAATAAAGAGCTCACAGATGATTGAATGACCCCACCTCCACCCCGCAGTGACGCAGACTTGCAACGAGGAGGGCATGGAGTTCACTATCCGTACGCCAGAGGGCTTTTTGGGACGCATCTACACCTACGGCTTCTACGATCGCTGCTTCTTCCGTGGCAACGGGGGCACCGTCAATGTCCTGAGGATCAGTGGCCCCCAAGGCTATCCCGATTGCGGCACTCAACGCGTGAGTCGAACACTGGTCAGAGCTCAGCATCAGGCCTTCAATCATTGATCTTGTCTTGCAGTACGGCGACACTCTAACTAACATCGTGGTGGTCCAGTTCTCGGACAATGTTCAAACGAGCCGCGACAAACGCTATAATCTCACCTGCATCTTCAGAGGACCCGGTGAAGCCGTTGTGAGCTCCGGCTACATTGGAGCAGGGTAAGGAATGCCGATTTCGACTAATATCATAGCATTGCCCCGTGGTCTCTTATATGTACGATCCCTATGGGCTTGCAGATCCGGCAGTCCTATTCCCATAGAGTATCTTCCAGCCGAGAATACGCTAAGCTCCAAGGTTCGCCTCAGCATTCTGTACCAAGGCAGACCAACCACCACAATAGCCGTGGGGGATCCCCTAACGTTCCGACTGGAGGCCCAGGATGGATACAATCATGTTACGGACATTTTCGCTACCAATGTGGTGGCCAGAGACCCTTATTCGGGTCGGAGCATTCAGCTTATAGACCGTTTTGGGTAAGTCAGCCCATCATTATGCTCAATCTTTGCTAACCTTTGAAAATTCAGCTGCCCGGTGGATCCCTTCGTCTTTCCGGAGCTGGACAAACTGCGCGATGGCGACACCCTGGAGGCTCGTTTCAATGCGTTCAAGATACCCGAATCGAACTTCTTGGTCTTCGAGGCCACAGTCCGATCATGTCGCGAGGGGTGCCAGCCGGCATACTGCCCAGGGCCAGCGGGTCGACAGGAGCCCTCGTTTGGGCGCCGCAGACGGTCGCTGAACATCACCGACATGGCCGAACTCGAACCTGTCTCCGAAGACGGGTCCGGAGCTCAGGCCCTGGCTCTGGAAGGAATCAAGCAGCTGGAGGATGCCGCCAGCTCGGAGGATGTGATCATAGTGAACAGCACCACGGTAAGCGCCACACTGGGGCAGAGCCAGCTAAATGAGACGCAGACGGGAGAGAAGTCCAAGGAGAATGAGGAACCGGAGCAAGTGCGGGAAATGATTGAAGTGAGCATTTGGAGAGATGGAGCGATTGCCTGATTGACTGATTACTAAATGATCGTTTGTAGGTTTTTGAGACGCGCGAGGAGATCGAGAAGGAGTCCTATCCCCGCAAACTTGTGGCTCCCGTGGAGACGGTGTGCATGACACCGGCAGAGTACCATGGTCTGATCACGGCCATCATTCTGCTGATGATCCTGCTCTTCAGCATCACGCTGGTTGCCGGCCTGGGCTACAGGTGAGATCGGAGGAGCAAAGACATTTGTCAGTACTCAACTATGACCTTCCCTCAGACGCTACTGGAAGTCCATCTCGAAGAATCGCCTGGTGGACCGCCACTCGCCGATCCACTCGCTGGGCCACTCCCACTCTTCCATACGCACACACGAGCGCTTCACAGAGATCGGACACATGCCCAACATGACTGGAGGAGGTGGAGGCGCTGGGGGCGGAGCCAATCAGAGTGCATCGAATCGGGCCTCGAACGCCTTTCGCACAAACATGTCCATGTTCGGCGGCTCATTACACAAGACATTTGCCACGGGGTGAGGATCACTATCTGCCGGTCTGCCTGTCTGTCAGCCAGCCGAACCGGTCCACTTATGAGGTGTTTAATGTCTTTACAGCAACTTGGCGCGCATGTGTCAGCTGCCAGTAATAAATCCCCTGCGTTCGACGGGACAGAGCAGTCACCAGTTCGAGGATCCCAGCGAGCCCATCTACACTGATCCTTCGCTCTTTGAGCGCTCCAGGCAAGTCGGGCTCCAGACCACTCCCATTCCTAGGAAACCTGAATCGAACAAAGCGTCATCATCCACCACAGCCGTACGCAATTGTAAATATTTTCAAGATCCTGGCCTCTTTTATTTCGATGTGTCACTACAATCACACAATCACAAGGGATGACAAGTGCAGAGTCCAGCCGGGTTGCAAATGCCATCCCGTCCGCCTGCTATCTGGCACCTGGTGGAGCACCAGTCTCCCTGCAGGTGGCACACGTTCGGGATCGTAGGCAAATCGCCTAAAACTAAACAAAACAAAAATTAACTCTCATTCACTTCCGAAAGGCGCGACTTACAGTTTTGGGCACTGGCTAACCAGACTAATAATAAAACGAGAAAGAGGCGCAAGTGTTTCATGCTGATGTGCGCTTATATTGGCGGACAAATCGAGACTAAAGTCAAGCTGAGGTCCGAGATGCGATAAGCCCTATCAGGGCAACGAATCTTGTGCGCAACTCTCACTCTATCACGAATACTAAATTGCTTTAAATTATTTTAAATTGCTGATTAAAGTTGGCTTTCATTCTCATTCCATGCTTATCCCACAGATCGCTGCGAAGTCTGACCATGGTGGACGAGTCAGAAGACAATCAGGAGGTCTAAAAGTGCACAAGAATATCTGAAATTGGAAATCTGATCGTCCTCTTGTGATTAGTTGTAAATAAGCTAACAGTTTTAAAACTCCACTTAATCCAACAATCAGAAATATGATCACTCAATATACATATGTATTTATACGCTAGCTAAATGCGTCGGGGACCCTGGAATATTCTTGGGTCCAACAACTAGCCTAAGAAGTGCACTACAGCCCTACGATATGGTCCGAATATTATCGTATATATAATATCAAACATTCTTCTTATGAACGTATGCTATTAAGGCGTTTATCTAAGGCTAATAACAGAACAAGCAACACAAATAAACAATTATTCTTTATACGAGCTAAGATATATTAAATGCAATAAAGCCCAAACATATCCATATAAAATATTATCTCGACTTTGCCCCTCCAAAGGAATGCAGAGGCATCAATTAATCAGGGCCCAAACAGAGGCTGGATGTCCGCCAGTGGCAACAGTAAGCAGCTTTGCAACTTCTCGCTTTGGGTTAACGAGCGGGCCAAGCTGCATTTGCGGACAGTAGCCAATGGGCCACTGCTTGAAGATATGATCTCTGGCCCAGCATGATGTTTTCCAGCAATCAATAGAGCAGAAGGGGAATCAGGATCGGTCAGAGGCCGGCGTATAAATCAAACAGCAGGACAGATGCCAAAATGCGAATCACGCAAACGGAGAGAGAGTCTCATGAACTGCACAACCAACTATATGTTAAATGCGGATCTCAAAAGTACACTTCTTAGATTCAGAGTTGTATAATTCGTACACAGTTTAATAAACATTTCAGAATAAATTAAATCCTTTTCTTAGATACACGAACATAAATTAATGCATACACGGGATCGATCCCATTTAGTATCAATGGGTAGGGCCTGGTGTTGGTCATGACTAGTACAGATGGAAAGTGTTCGACCGGACAGCTTTGCAAATGCCTTCTTGGTGGGATGCAGACCAGCCCGACACAGTATTGTGGGCCCTTGAAGAGAATGTGAGCCCCGACGCTCTTACCGGATAATATAAATTATAGATTAGACTATTTACAAAGATATAAGCGGCTAGTCTGACTAATCATCAAAGAATAGTATCTCCAGGATTCTCTTCTGCGCGCTTTTTTTGCGCTCCTTGTTCATCTTTAGCAGCTCGGTGGTGACCAGCTCACCTAGAAGGTGCTCTGACAGTCGCTGCACGCCTGGAAGACTTTGTGGGGCCTGGAACTTGCCGAAGTTCGAGGGATGTGAGGAGTTGCCCTGGTGTGGGAATTGTTGATAAAGCTGCAACAGGAAGTCCGTATTCGATGGAAACATGTTCTGGTGCTGTTGATGTTGTTGCTGCTGCTGGTTGTTGTTGCTGTGGTGTCCAGCGTTGGAATTATTCGGATTTCCATTGCTATTTGCATTGCCATTGCCATTGCCGTTGCCATTGCCGTTGCTATGGCCATTGGTGCGCTGCATGGCCATAGAGTTGTTGTAGTGGTTGCCGTGCTGCATCATAGCCTGGGGTTCCATAAGGTCATGACTATTGTCATCGGAATCCTCATCGGAGTCGTTGATAAAGTGGGGCCCATTGCCTCCATTGCTTGACATTTGGCTATGAGCACTGCCGTTAAGCTGCACGCGAGGCTTTTTCAAGTGGAAGTTGCTGGATGCTGACGAGTCCAAATCTTCGTTTCCCTTGGGATTATAGACATGGCCTTGCATCTGAATATTGGAGCTGGTGTTTGTGGAGCTGCCTGCCGCACTTGATGAGGAATGTACCACCGGAAGCTGCTGTGCAGACGCCGGCGACTGTTGATGCTGATTCTGCTGCTGGGTGCCAGCACTAATACCCTGTAACGGCGAGGACAGCGGCGATTTCATCGAAGATGACGTTGAGGCAAGACTGCCTCCACTGTTTTGTGGGCCAGCTAGGCCAACTGAACTGTCTCGATACTGCTCCTGGTAGCCCTGCGAGGAGTCAGCCATAACAGCAGCAACGGCAGCCGCCTGTTGCTGCATCTGCGACTGGGAGATTTGCTGGAGTTGCTGGGAGGCCACAGCCGCAGCAAACTCTCTGAATGCCTGATCAGCCTCGATCTTTACCGGATTAGCATTTTCAAGAGCTGAGGTCGCAACGGTGCTCAGTGCATTCATGGCTTGTTGCTGATCTGGCTGATGGTAGTGATGGTTTTGGCCCGAGCCCGAGTTAAACTGGGACATGTTCTTGTTGGAACTGTTTGATTTATCCACGATGTATTCGTTGTAACTAGAGCTGTTAGCCGACTGTGGAGACGTGAGGAAACTCGGCACATTGCGATAGGATTTTCGTGGCTGAATGTGTTGGTCCAGGAACTTCATCTTCTCCAGGTAGGGGCGTGACAGGTGCTCGTAAATTGGAGTATCGCCCTGCTTCCGCTGCGATACGTAACGCTCCCGCAGATACTTCCAGCGTTTCTTGCACGTGTCCACTGCAAGGGGGAAAACATTTGTATTCATCGTTAAATATCAAAGTCTGTATAAAGTCGAATCTTCCTCTCACCGTCCGTTCGCAGCTTCATGGCAATCACTTGCCAGGCGTCATCCTTTGTCTCATACTTTACACCGTTGGCGCTGCCGTTAAGGTAGTACTTCTGCCTGTTGTAAATGACCCCATGTTGCGCCACTTCATCAATTAGTTGTTCGTCCATCATTTTCGCACCTTTATTATTTTATTGGCGATTCTTCGCTTTCCGTGTGCATCAGGCCATTTTCAGCACTGTGCTTGAACGTTTTGCAGCACTTAGGAGACTCAGTGCTGCCAAGATTTCAGAACAATACAGGCTAGATTAACACAAAACATAAAAAAATATGGTAAAACCGGAAAAAATGTGCCAAAAATGAGGCTAAGAAAAAGTAAACCCCAAAAATAAAAAGGGCGTGGCTTTGATCTATTTATTTAAATTAGCGATATATTATAAACAGAGTCAACTTCACCGTAAATTTTCTAGTAATTTACATTTAAAGCTAAAACAAGCTGCTCCATTGAAAAAATGCTAGATATAGCCCGAAATATGCTGAAATGGCAGCACTGCTTTGCATCTCTGAGTCTGCTATCGATAATCTGTGCTGTTTACCAGTATTTGAAAACGTTAGGAAATTATAAGTTAAATTTTGGTCAAGGGGCGGAAGGGAAGCTGTCGTTAACGGAGAGAATTCTGATAATATTGTGAATAAAAATGTTTAAACTAGCTCGTCGGATTCTTCCCCAGCAGCGGATATTTCCAAATCCGCTGCGTCTTCACCGACTAATCTCCACCAGCGACGAAGTCAACGCGGAGCCTATTATCAAATCCATGGAAACGATTGGCGGCCTGTCCACGGAACTTGTTAACGAGCAGAAGCTGAAGAAGACCAGCAGGTAATCTACCGGTTTCTGCACTTGAACTTTGTCTATTTTTGTTTACATTGGCTTTGGGGGCACTTGTGCACTTGCTCTGCTCTGCGTAGTTGGTGATGGGCGTGGAGTCTGTGGGAGAAAGCTGTTTGTACGAGTACTAACGGAGTCACGTAGGCCAAAGATACACCCATATTGTGTTCAGCCGTGTGTGTATGTGTTTGTATTGCATTCTATTGTTTGCGTTTTTGTTTCCCTCCAGAACATTATCAACGCTTCAAAATCACTCTGTTCCAATTGCGGCGCGCGTCACAGTGTCAAAAGATGAAAGTCGCGACTTTATGGCTGTGTTCCCCGGTGAGCTCCACCTTTGTTTCCCCCAATTAGCATAATAGTACTAATTTTTATTCTAATGCGTTTGCAGATCTTGTGCGTGACATCACTACCGTGACGAAGACCTATAATTGCAATGATGCCGCTAAGTGGTTTGCCAAGGTGCTGCAATACAATGTACCGCGGGGTAAAAAGAATCGCGGCATACTCACAGTGCTCACCTACAAGAATCTGGTGCCCGCCGAAGATCTGACCCCAGAAAACATAAAGCTGGCCCAGTACCTGGGATGGTGTGTGGAAATGGTACGTTTTGTTCGTATATTGTTAAGAACACCGAACATAATCAGAGTCACATAATCATTGCAGCTTCAGAGCTTCTTCATAATCTCTGACGACGTGATGGACAACAGCACAACACGACGCGGACAGCCGTGCTGGCACAAGGTTGAGAACGTTGGCTTGACGGCCATCAATGATGCTCTAATGATTGAGAATGCCATGTATGCCATATTGAAGATGCATTTCAGCCACCTAGACTGCTATGTGGCGCTCATGGAGCTCTTCCATGAGATTACCTACATAACAACTTGTGGCCAGTCCCTAGATCAGCTCAACTCGCATCGCAGTGTTTCCGAGTTCACTATGGACAACTACAAAGCAATTGTGGACAACAAAACTGCCTACTATTCATTCTATCTGCCGTTTGCTGTTGCTTTACACTTGGCTGGGTGCGTAGTTATACTGCAATTGTCAGGATATTCTGTGTAATAGGTCCTTTCTTCGTGTAGATATAAGGACGCCGAAGCTTTCCGACAATCGAAGACCATTCTCCTGGAAATGGGTCACTTTTTCCAAGTGCAAGACGATTTCCTTGACTGCTTCGGGAATCCGGAGGTGACTGGCAAAATCGGCACCGACATACAGGACAACAAATGCTCCTGGCTAGCCGTGGTGGCCATGCAGCGAGCCAATGCCGAACAAAAGAAAATCATGGTTGATTGCTATGGAAACAATGGTGAGACGATCGGAACTACTTAGCTAGTGAAATCCGTTGGTAATAATTGAAACTTTCCAATGCAGATCCAGTCAAGGTGGAGCGTGTTAAGGAGCTTTACAAGGAAATCGGCTTACCAACTACTTTTGCCACATTCGAAGAGGAGTCGTACAACATGATTAAAACGCACATACAGCAAACATCGCGCGGTGTTCCCCACCAAACTTTCCTGCAAATCCTCAACAAAATCTACCAGCGAGACTCCTAAACTATTCATATCCATCAATTTGAGACGAGAACGTTTTTTCTTAAATTATAGCTTTAGAATTTATACAAGGGTCAATACTATACAATGCATAAAATGAATGGGTTAAGCAATTACAAACGATATTATAACTTTATTATACCTACATTCTTTTAATATAAACACTTAGACAGTGAAGTCAAATGGGGCAAACCCCTTCCGGAAGTCTGAAACATAAGTCGTCTCTTCGTCTTTCTCGAGAAGGCATTCCTTCCAGTTGACTTTTTCGTCACAATTAAGAAGATTCTCCGAACAGAAAACGTCCCTGGAAAATAGATTAATCAAATAACAATGTTAATAAACTTTAAACTTCAACGCACCTTGCGAAATGCAGCGGGAAGTGATTCATCTGCCGCGTAATGAGCGTGCTGTCATCAGGGAGCTCGGCCAGAAAATAAGGTCCAATTTCTGGTAACATTTTCGGAGAATCTAATGCCGGTAGCGTCTCAAATTGAAGATTGAATTCCTCCGCTTTGTCCTTAATGATTAAAGCGAATAATTAGCAGGGTTCATAGAGGATCTTGTGGAGATTTGCATACCTCAAAACTATGCTTTATCTTCCATGCATAACCCTCCTCGAAACCGAGCACATTGATCTGTAGGTGGAACGACTTGTAATGGCGTTCCGTAAAGCACACCACTTGACCGATGGTTTTGAAGAACTTCCGCAAGGCGTTTTTAAATTTGTCCAGCTCCTCCCAATCCTCAGTGGTTAGTTGTGCTGCGCAGGGCAGATGCTTTGTGGACAATATCATGACATGGAATCTATTGATTGGGCCCTTGGCCAGGGCCAGATAGAAACGTTCCCCGATAGTAATAATGAGATGCTTTTCTACATCGGGCGATGATAAACAGAACCAGCATTTTTCTGAAATTGTATGAAATATGAGAAACGACAATACGAGCTACTGACTATTGGCTTACCCTGGTTCAATTCTTGCATACGCCGCTTTTTCCCATACCCACGCTGTCCTTTTGATTTCTTTTTTTCCATATCGTAAAAATATTGGCGGGTTTCCGACTGAAAAGTTTATGTCTTTAATAACACTGATAAACGCAATACGAGGAATACCCACTGTGTCATTCTTGTCGACGGTTCCGCACAAATCTAGCCCAGCATAGGGACACGGAATTTCATTGGTTGTCTTCTGCACCAGATCAAGCAGTCGGGACTTGTCGACAGGTTTTAGGCTGAGCGCGTATATATATTTTGCCTTTTCACTGTTTCCCACATCAGCTAGTGAGATGAATCGGGTACAGAGCTCAAACTGCGTGGTCTCGTCTTTCGGCATACGAAATGGCGGGCACTCAAAGTAGGTGCCGTTGATGGCACAAAAATGATAGCGTGGCTTGATCTCCCGACAGAGGAACGATATCAACTTGGATGCTGTTTCCTGAAATAGATCATTGATAAGCAGACCCACATACTGGTTAATAAGCACCTACATTCGCATTCTCCTGCATCCCGTATGGCCATTGCGATGTGAGAAGTACGTCCACTCCTCTGTACTCGGTGGAGCAGTTCTTCGACACCAAGCACGAATTTCTGACAGCAAAAATATCAGATTTAGTGAACTCGTGGTTTGACTTAGCTGAATCTGCAGCACCAGCTGATTCCACGCCACTTAAATATGCTATTTTAACGCCACTAGTAAGCGTGTACACCCCTCGTTTGCCAAGGTATGTGAGGTTTGTGCATATTTCACCATCCGCCAGATCCTCAAAATGCTTTTCATGCTCCTTCTGGTTTGGACCGAGTATGTAGGTGGGCACTGTGACTGCAGATTGACCATGTAAACATATAAATCGACACTAAACGTAGTACTTACTGTGCTTGAATCCATTCTTGTAGGCAATCAGCTCCTCGTTCTGTTTATCATCGCCAAAAAAGTCTCCGACGCAGCACAGTATCTCAAAGGGTCCCGCTTTTTTGTTGACCGTTTCCACCCGCTGGAATAACTGCTTGAAACGGCCCCGCACATCGCCCACAACTAATCTGTGAGTTGAAAAACATTGCACTAATAAATCAATCAATTATAAATAATATAATTATATTTAACTTACATTTTGGTGCCCGCGTCCATTGGTTCCGATAGGTGGTTCAGTTCAGATTAGTGGTTCGCAAAGAGTGCTGCCAACTGGCTGCGAATAATTGCGCTGTTTGAGCGAACCGTTGAATATGTTTAAAATCGCCCACAACTAATCTGTGAGTTGAAAAACATTGCATTAATAAATCAATCAATTATAAATAATATAATTATATTTAACTTACATTTTGGTGCCCGCGTCCATTGGTTCCGATAGTTGGTTCAGTTCAGATTAGTGGTTCGCAAAGAGTGCTGCCAACAGGCTGCGATTAATTGCGCTGTTTGAGCGAACCGTTGAATATGTTTAAAATAACCAATTTACACGTGCCACAAATCGGCTAATCAAAGCATTACCATTAAGAAATAATATATAGTTTATGGTTATGTAAATTTATATCATTATGTAATTCATGTATCTAAGCCATAATTATCGCAACCATAGCGATCATTTGGGAATTTCACGTTAAAAGTTCTAGCAATTGCTGTTTAATTG